>NC_057398.1:18492275-18828720 GCF_019320065.1 Cervus canadensis | reverse complement strand
CCTCTTCCAGGGGATCTTCCCAACCCAGGGATCAAACCATTGTCTCTTGCATGTCTCCTGCATTGGCAGGTGGGTTCTTTACCACTGGGAAGCCCTAATATAGGGGTACAGTAGTCTATAGATACGGCAGCCCTAGCTGATTAATACAGGTGTTGGTACCCAGAAGTGAGGTGCTGCTATACTTTTAAGTGTGCAAGTGGCTTTGAAACTGGATGAGTAAAGGATAGAACAGTTTTGAGGTTCATTAAAAAAAAAAGCTTACATTGCCCTGCAGAGATTACTGGTAGGAATATATATATATTAAAGGTGATTCTGGTGAAGTCTGATAAAGGTGGAAATAAGGAACATCTTGGGCTTCCCTGATGACTCATTAGTAAAGAACCCACCTGCTAATGTCAGAGGCATGGGTTCGATTCCTGGTTCAGGAAGATCCCTTGGAGAAGGAAATGGCAACCCACGCCAGTATTCTTGCCTGGGAAATCCCACGGACGGAGGATCCTGGCAGGCTACAGTCCATGGGGTCACAAAAGAGTTGGACACCGCTTAGTGATTAAACAACAACAAGGAACATGTTATTGGAAATTGGAAGAAAGACAGTCTTTGTTATAAAGTGGCAGAGAACTTAATTGAACTTGTTCTAGTGTTTGTAGAAGTTCAGTTCAGTTCAGTCGCTCAGTTGTGTCCGACTCTTTGTGACCCCATGGACTGCAGCATGCCAGGCCTCCCTGTCCATCACCAACTCCCAGAGCCTACTCAAACTCATGTCCATCGAGTCGGTGATGCCGTCCAACCACCTCATCCTCCGTTGTCCCCTTCTCCACCTGCCTTCAATATTTCCCAGCATCCAGGTCTTTTCCAATGAGTCGATTCTTCGCATCAGGTGGCCAGAGTATTGGAGTTTCAGCTTCAGCATCAGTCCTTCCAGTGAATATTCAGGGATTGACAGGTTTGATCTCCTTGCAGTCCAAGGGACTCTCAAGAGTCTTCTCCAAAAAAAAAAAAAAAGAGTCTTCTGCAACACCACAGTTTAAAAGCAACAATTCTTCGGCACTCAGCTTTCTTTATGGTCCAACTCTCATATCCATACATGACTACTGGAAGAACCATAACGTTGACTAGACAGACCTTTGTTGGTAAAGTAATGTCTCTGCTTTTCAGTATGCTGCCTAGGTTGGTCAGAGCTTTTCTTCCAAGAAGTAAGCATCTTTTAATTTCATGGCTGCAGTCACCATCACCATCTGCAATGATTTTAGAGCCCCCAAAAATAAAGTCTGCCACTGTTTCCGCTGTTTCTGCATCTGTTTGCCATGAAGTGATAGGACCGGATGCCACGATCTTAGTTTTCTGAATGTTGGGTCTTAAGCCAACTTTTTCACTCTTCCTCTTTCACTTTCATCAAGATGGTTTTAGTTCTTTGCTTTCTGCCATAAGGGTGGTGTCATCTGCATATCTGAGGTTATTGATATTTCTCCCAGCAATCTTGATTCCAACTTGTGTTTCATCCAGCCCAGCATTTCTCATGATGCACTCTGCATATAAGTTAAATAAGCAGGGTGACAATATATAGCCTTGACGTACTCCTTTCCTGAATTGGAACCAGTCTGTTGTTCCATGTCCAGTTCTAACTGTTGCTTCCTGACCTCCATACAGATTTCTCGGGAGGCAGGTCAGGTAGTCTGGTATTCCCATCTCTTTAAGGATTTTCCACAGTTTGTTATGATCCACACAGTCAAAGGCTTTGGCGTAGTCAATAAAGCAGAAGTAGATGTTTTTCTGGAACTCTGTTGATTTTTTGATGATCCAGTGGATGTTGGCAATTTGATCGCTGGTTCCTCTCCCTTTTCTACATTCAGCTTGAACTGGAAGTTCATGATTCACATACTGTTGAAGCGTGGCTTGGAGAATTTTGAACATTACTTTCCTAGCATGTGAGATATGAGTGCAATTGTGCAGTAGTCTGAGCATTCTTTGGCATTGCCTTTCTTTGGGATTGGAATGAAAACTGACCTTTTCCAGTCCTGTGGCCATTGCTGAGTTTTCCAGATTTGCTGGCATATTGAGTGCAGTACTTTCACAGCATCATCTTTTAGGATTTAAAATAGCTCAACTGGAATTCTGTCACCTCCACTAGCTTTGTTCATAGTGATGCTTCCTAAGGCCCACTTGACTTCACATTCCAGGTTGTCTGGCTGTAGATGAGTGATCACACCATCGTGGTTATCTGAGTCATGAAGATCTTTTTTGTATAGTTCTATTGTGTATTCTTGCCATCTCTTCTTAGTATCTTCTGCTTATGTTATGTCCATACCATTTCTGTCCTTTATTATACCCATCTTTGTATGAAATGTTCGCTTGGTATCTCTAATTTTCTTGAAGAGATCTCTAGTCTTTTCCTTTTTGTTGTTTTCCTCAATTTCTTTGCATTGATAGCTGAGGAAGGCTTTCTTATCTCTCCTTGCTGTTGTTTGGAACTCTGCATTCAAATGGGTATATCTTTCCTTTTCTCCTTTGCCTTTTTAGCTTCTCTTCTTTTCTCAGCTATTTGTAAGGCCTCGTCAGACAACCATTTTGCCTTTTTGCATTTCTTCTTCTTTGGATGGTCTTGATCCCTGTCTCCTGTACAATGTCACGAACCTCTGTCTCTAGTTCTTCAGGCACTCTGTCAGATCTAATCCCCTGTATCTGTTTGTTGCTTCCACTGTATAATCATAAGGGATTTGATTTAGGTCATACCTGAATGGTCTAGTGGTTTTGCCTACTTTCTTCAATTTAAGTTTGAATTTGCCAAAAATGAGTTCATGATCTGAGCCACAGTCAGCTCCTGGTCTTGTTTTTGCTGACTGTATAGATCTTCTCCATCTTTGGCTGTGAAGAATATAATCAATCTGTTTTCAGTATTGACCATCTGGTGATGTTCATATGTAGAGTTTTCTCTTGTGCTATTGGAAGAGGGTGTTTGCTATGACCAATGCATTATCTTGGCAACACTCTGTTAGCCTTTGACCTGCTTTGTTTCGTACTCCAAGGCCAAATTTGCCTGTTACTCCAGGTAGCTCTTGACTTCCTACTTTTGCATTCCAGTCCCCTGTACTGAAGAGGACATCTTTTTTGGGTGTTAGTTCTAGAAGGTCTTCATAGAACCATTCAGCTTCAGCTTCTTCAGCATTACTGGTTGGGGCATAGACTTGGATTACTGTTATATTGAATGGTTTGCCTTGGAAATGGGCAGAGATCATTGTGTCATTTTTGAGATTGCATCCAAGTACTGCATTTTGGACTCTTATTGACTATGATGGCTACTCCATTTCTTCTAAGGGATTCTTGTCCACAGTAGTAGATACAATGGTCATCTGAGTTAAATTCACCCATTCCAGTCCATTTTAGTTCAGTGATTCCTAAAATGTCAATGTTCACTCTTGCCATCTCCTGTTTGACCACTTCCAATTTGTCCTGATTCATGGACCTAACATTCCAGATTCCTATGCAATATTGCTCTTTACTGCATTGGACTTTACTTCTGTCACTAGTCACATCCACAACTGGATGGTGTTTTTGTTTGGCTCCGTCTCTTCATTCTTTCTAGAGTTATTTCTCCACTCTTCTCCAGTAGCATATTAGGCACCTACTGACCTGAGGAGTTCAGCTTTCAGTGTCATACCTTTTTTCATACTATTTGCCTTTTCATACTGTTCATGGGGTTCTCGAGGCAAGAATACTGAAGTGGTTTGCCGTTCCCTTCTCCAGTGGACCACGTTTTGTGGAAAGTGGAAATTAAAAGTGATCACCCTGGATTTTTAGCTGAGGAGATTTCTAAGCAAAACATTGAAGGCCTGGCCTAGTTTCTTCTTACTGCTTATAGTAAAATGTGAAAGAAGAAATAAATTGAAGAAATTATTCTGCAAAAAAGAACCAGAATTTGAAGATTTGGAAAATTCTCAGGCTGTGCATATTGTATAAAAAGGAGAAAGCGAGTTCTGGAGAGAACACTAAGGGTGCAAGTGGACAGTTACTTCATAAAGACATTGCCCGTGGATTTAATCAGCCACCTCAGCATGTTTAGCTGAAGCCCGGAATACAGATGGGATTGTGTGAGCAGAGACATAACCAGTTTGGATTAATAGGCAAGAGACAGGATGAAGAAGGAAAGCTTTCAGACTTCTAGGATTCTGTAGGATGAGACATTAGAGCTATCCAACTGTGAACATGCCTATAGAAGATTAAGGTGGCTAGAATTGATGGGGCAACCAAGATCCAAAGAAATTAAAACTTTGAAAGACTAATATGAAGAAGAAAGTAAGAAAAAATCTAGGTCACTTTGGTTTGGCAATGATTTCTTAAATATAACACCAAAAGTACAATCCATGAAGGAAGAAATTGACATGATGTACTTTATTAAAAATTTTTAAACTCTTCTCTGTGAGAGAGATTATTAAGATAATGAAAAATCACAGACCGTTAAAAAATATTTGTAAAACACATATTGGATAATATACTTATCTCCAGAATATGTAAAAGACTCTTAAAACTCAACAGGAAAATCAGCAACCCAATTAAAAAATATGCAGAGATCTAAACAGATGCTTCATTGAAGAAAACATACAAATGGCATGTAGACATGGGAAAGGTCTTCAATATCATTGTCTCCAATATCATATATTTATATGGAAATAAAATTAAAATCTCAGTGAGATACTGTAACTTGCCTGTTGGAATGACTGAAATCCAAAATAACAACAAATTGGTGGCAAGGATCCTGGGCACCAGGAACTTGAATTCATCACTGATGAAAATGTAAAATGGCATGGTGCCTCTGGATGATATATTCACAGTATTTTATAATGACCTAGTAGTCATATGCCTAGGTATTTACCTAGTGATCTGAAAGCTTAAGTCCACACAAAAATCTATATGTTAATGCTCATGGCATCATCATTCACAATTGCCAAAAAACTGGAAGTAATCAAGATGTCTCATGAGGGTAATGGATAAACAAACTGCTAAATCTATGCAGTGGAATCCTGTTCAGCAAGGAACAATTTGATTCATGGACCAACAGGAATCAGTTTTAAGTGAATTTTACTGAGTGCAGTTAGCAAACCCCCAAAGCCCCCAGATCATATTTATTGTATGATTCCATTTATATGACATTCTGGAAAAGGCCAAACTATAGGGGTGGAAAACAGATGAATGGTTCCCAGGTATCAGGTGGAAGACAAAGTGATAGACTACAAAGAGATGCACAGAAGAACTTTTAGTGTGAAACAGCTGTTACATAGTAAGGTATTGTGTGTTCAGCATGTACTGTCTGATGTGCATTTGTCAAAACCCTAAAACTGTACATTACAAAGAGTAAGCTTTAACGTATGCAAACTAAAGACACACACACACACACTAACCAGCTTGTTGGAATGGGGAGGCCCCAGGATGGAGTGCAGTCTGTGACAAATCAGCCTAAGTGCAGTACAAATGAATAGCACAACCACACTGAAGGGGGGGGGGTGGAGAGAAAAGGAGCTGGCCCAGGTAAGTTTGGAAAATGGTATTTTCCAGTGGGAATTGTAAGCGTAAATACAAAAGGAATAGTATAAAAACTCTGTATTCTAGTTGGCAAATTAGTTTTTCACAGATGGACAGTTTACAGTTGTTTATGTATCTGTTGGAGTTGAACAGATAAGTAAGTGGATGTTAAATTGTGGGAAATAGATTTCTCAGTGTTGGAGATAGAAATTATAGACATACAAGAAAGGAAAACTAGAATGAATCCTGTGATACAGGATCAGAGTCAGAAACATCAGTATGGATCATGTTTGGATGGGTGGATGGATACAGGAACGTGTGTGTGTGTGTGTGTGTGTGTGTGTGTGTGTGTGTGTAGATGGGTTAGTATACCTGCATTTATTAATATTACTTGACTCTCTCCACTGAGAGTGGAGAGAGAAGCTCAGTCAACTAAGGGAGAGTGGAGAAGCAACAGTGTCCCAGTAGCTATAAGGACAACCATGCCAAGATTATGGTTTCTAAATACTCTCCAGTAAAAGAAACCAGAGCTCTTTGGAGAAATGACTGATTCTAGGACTATACAGGGAAAATATGAAGTGAAAAAAGGATTGAAGGGCAGGGGGAATGTCAAAGGCACACAGGAACCAATCTAAAAGAGCTATTATGTTTTTAATTAAGCATGGGATTGATGAATTTCTCAAAATTTTTTCATTTGCATTTCTTTGACTTCTAGTCATGTTAGTCTTTTTTAAAAAACTTAATTTTGGCCATTAATATTTCGTTTGTGAAGCATCATATCATGGCAATTTCTCATTTTTCTGTAGGGGTCTTTGTTGTTAAGTTTCTCAGTTGTGTCCAACTCTGCAACCCCATCGACTGGTTTTCTGATTGATTTATAAGAGCTCTTTAGATACGAAGTACATTACAGTTTGGCCATATTTCTTGTACTAGTATTTTTAGATCTTTTAGGTTTTTTTCTGTTTCTTGTTTGTAAAGTGAGTGCATTTTGCTTATTATTCTATGCCTATTAATTACTAGTGTTCAGTTCTTTAATTTGTTAGATGGTCCTATAAAGATGCAACAGGGGCTACTAATTGAATATCTGCTGAAACTTTTGTAATGATAACATCTTCTTGCTCCATATTCTTTTAGATTCAACTTCTGTTGCAACAGAATATTCCCTGAAATTTGATGAATCCATGACAGAAGATGAAATAGAAGAAAAATCATTTCGATCTTTACTACCTTCTGAGAGTCATCGCAGATTTAACATGGAAAAGAAAAGAGGCCATCATGAAGACTCTGATGAAGAAACTTCCCCAGAAAAGACTACACTGTCCTCTGCCAAGGTGTGTTTCAGTTTACCCGTGGAGATACTTCATATATAGTTGTGGATATGCTCTCTCAAAGGTAGGAGGTATCGTTTTGTATTTGAACTCAGTTGTCAGCTACCAGAATATTTTTCCTAAGGTACCAATTTGAGGGGTTTTTTTGGGGGGGGCGGGGAGTATAAAATTTAGCTTTGCTTTCCTTATAAAGTAGCTTATAAACATATTCCTTGAAATAATACATAAGACCTTTGAGGATGTGAGCCAAAGTTATATCTTTAGCTTTTTCATTCACTTCAGTCTTACAACACTTTATTCCATTAAAAAAATTGCATTTATATAATTCTTCTTATTAAATTTTAAACCTTTTGGATAACAGGGAAAATTCTTACCATCCCTGGGACAGTGCCTGACTTACTCTAGTTATTTGTTAAAATTTTATTGGCTGAATAAATTAGCAGTTGAATGTTACTTTCTCTCTCCCTTTTTTTTTGAAGAATGTTCTTTAACATGGTTGGCAGCCTTTCTGTATACATAATTTATTTTTATAAGTGCATCCCTCTTTTAATGAAGTTAATTAAGTTCCAAAAGGTATAGGCAGTGATCAAGATGACTTAAACTCTCTCTCAGGAGCTGAGCATGCCATTCTCAGGAGGACAAGACAGCTTTTCCAAATTTACTATGGAGATGGTTCGACAATATATGAAAGAAGAGGAAATGAGGGCAGCTCACCAGTCTTCACTCCTGCGTCTCCGTGAAAAGGCCTTGAAGGAGAAAACTAAAGCTGAACTAGCCTGGTTAGAGCATCAGAAAAAGTAATTTCTTTCAATGAACATAATTTTGACTGTTCAGTTTCTCCTTTCATGAAATGCTTTGTTTTTAAAGATGTTTTTGTTTCCTCATTTAATTTGATCAACCCTGTTTCTCGAGCTAGAAGTACAACAGTCATCGTTGGATCATGTTGCTTTCAAGACCTCCTACTCATATAACATTCTCTTTGCATTTCTCCCATCACTTAACTGACTCTTATATTGTTATTTTATGCTTAACTACTTTATTGTGTTATAGATTCTCAAAGCTATTCTATATTTAAAGGACATAGTCTAAGATTTGCTTATATCACATATCCAATAAAATATTGGTTGGGATAGGAATTGCTGCATGAAGCAACTGTTTTCTACATTTGAAAATGTTAAATGGTTTAAAGACTTTAAGGGGTTTGGAATTCTTGATATTTGAATAGGAATTTAAACTAATTTTGTCTCAATGGGAATGATTACAGACATCTACGAGATAAAGGTGAAGATGATAAAATGCCCCCACTCCGGAAGAAACAGCGTGGTTTGCTCTTAAGGTTGCAGCAAGAAAAGGTATGTTAGGAAAAACAAAGGGTACAAATTAGATTGTGAAATCTATTATTTTGCCTAATCTTTTTTTCTTGTTATCTCATTGAAGGAGATTTAGTTGATATTAACCACTCTTTATGCCTACTACTATAATTACAAGAGTTGCTTAATGGCCTACTGTATTTCTTCTAAATTAGGATTGTGCTTCACTGCTAATAGAATACAATATTGAGTCAAACCTTCTGCTTTCATTTGCTCTGTAAAATATTGTACAATTGTGTTTTGATATGCGTATTTTAAAAATTATAATATTTGTAAGTCTAATTGGATTAACTTTTTAGTCATTGTTTCCCTAAATAGACTTTTAAGATACATGAATTACGAATTGACAAATATTTAGGCTTAGTGAACCTAGCAAGACCTGGGATTTGAATCCTGGAGAGGCAGTGTAGTGTCATCGTTAAGAATTCAGGCTTTAGATTCAGATTGTTGTTGTTTAGTCACTGAGTCATGTCCAACTCTTTGCAAGCCTCTGGACTGGAGCCCACCAGACTCCTCTGTCCATTGGATTTCCCAGGTAAAAATACTGGAATGGATTGCCATTTCCTTCTCCCGGGGATCTTCCCGACCCACGGACTGACCCATATTGACAGACAGATTCTTTGCCACTAAGCCATCAGGGAAGTCCTAAATTCAGATTGCCTAGATTAAAATCTCAGACCTACCAATTATTAGTTTTATAATCTTGAAGTTACTTATCTGTGGCTCAGTTTCATTTTCTATAAACTGATCATAATAGTAATAACATACTTTGTTGTTGAGAGGAATAATGAGTAAGTATATATAATAAATTTAGAACAGACCTTGGCGCAAAGGTAAATGCTCAATAAATGTTAGTTGTTATTATTTGAATTCCAGCTTTGCCAGTTGCAACTGTGTAATCATGGTCAAGTTTAAGTAACTCTCTGAGACTTAGTCTCCCCATCTATTGAAGTGAGATTATATTTCATATGGTGGTTGTGAGGATTAAATGAGGTAACATATATAAAATGTTTCACATTGCCTGATAAGTATTTAATAAATTCTAGTTTCCCTTTATTGACCTGTTGCCAGGTACTAGCTGTTATGTTGGATAATCTATGAATTTAATCATTTGAGTTGTATATTGGAGTGTTACTTAATAGTTTGTTTTTGTTTAACTTTGCCATAGAGGGAAAGTTGGTGGTCCAGTGGTTAGGATTTGGTGCTTTTATTGCTGTGGTCCAGGTTCGGTCCCTGGTTGGGGAACTAAAATCCTACAAGCCACACGGCATAGCCAAAAAAAAAATGTTCACCTGAGGAAGCATCACTGGTCATATGAAGTTGAAAAACCTTTCAACTTTTTTTTTTTAAGAAGTTATTTTTTTAACCCCAAAAAAAGGTTTTAAAATAACTTAAAATTCTCCCTTAGTTGAAATAAATAATTTTTTACAATATTACAGTAGCTTTCTCTTTGTGAAGCAGGAAAAAACTGAGTTTACAGATAATTTCTCATTCTGTGGGCTTGTTTTCACTTTCTTGATGCTACACTTTGAGACACACAGTTTTTAATTTTGGTGAATCTGTTATTTTATTGTATGCTTGCTGATACCAAATTCTACTTTCATTAGTTTGAAGATATACTTGTTTTACCTTCTTTTTTCTTTTTTCCCATATTTTTTGGCTATGCTTTGTGGCATGAAGGATGTTAGTTCCTTGACCAGGAATTGAGCCCATGCCCCCTGCAGCAGAAGTGTGGTGTCTTAACCACTAGACTACAAGGAAAGTCCCTTACCTTCATTCTTGAAGGATGTTTTTAACCAGGTATAGGATTATTTTCCTTCCACCTTTTTAATGATTTCATTTTCCATTGTCTACTGCTTTCCTTTGTTCCCATGGAGACACAATTTAATTCAACTTGAAAGAAAAGTGAAAGTGAAGTTTGCTCAATCGTGTCTGACTCTTTGTGGCCCCATGGACTATGCAGTCCATGGAATTCTCCAGGCCAGAATACTGGAGTGGGTAGCCATTCCCTTCTACAGGGGATCTTCCAAACCCAAGGATCTAACCCAGGTCTCCCGCATTGCAGGCGGATTCTTTACCACCTGAGACACCAGGGAAGCCCAAGAATACTGGAGTGGTTAGCCTATCCCTTCTCCAGCAGATCTTCCCGACCCAGGAATCGAACCGGGTTCTCTTGGATTGGAGGAGGATTCTTTACCAACTGAGCTACTGGGCCTCCTTTTTTAATCCATTATTTCCAACTCCATCGTTTGGACATTTGTGTGTCTGCTACTTTTGTCTATTATTTTTTATTATCATATGATCCTTTTTCTTTGTATGCCAGTAATTTTTTTTAGTCAATGCTGGACAGTGTGTATAAGTAACTGCAAAGGCTCCAAATGATGTTATCTTCCCTTAGGATTTGTTTTTTCCTCTGCTATGCATTTGGAGTGGTCAGCTGTTCATTTTATTCCACTCAAGGGCTGATCTGGGTCGGTATTGGGTTACAGTGTTGGTAAGGCTCAGTCTGCTGCCTTGCATCGAGCCTAGATTGTGACCCTGCAGGGATTTTAGCTAAAAGCCTGGTTAACTTTTTTTTTAACCAGCACAAGAGACTATAGGATTTCTGCTGTGCTGTTGAGAGGTTTCTGGCTTAATTCCTTAGCCTTTTTGTCTGTGCTACTTTAGAATTGGCAGATACTTTGAGGGGAAGACTGAGTTTGAAGCATTAAATCTGAAGTTTTAAGACAGGTTTAAGATTTAACTCTCTTAGGTCTCCAGTTTTTGTCACTGAAGTTCTCTGTAGCTGGTGAGAGTTCCTGAAACTGGTATAACCCCTTTCAGAGCAGTTTGATTGTATCTAGCTAACTTGAAGACACATATAATCTGTGACTCAGCATTTCTGTGTCTTGGTATATATCCTTGAAGCATTTGCACTGTATAGGGGAAAGTGGAAACAGCTTATTTCTTCAGTGATAGATGTAATAGAGCATATTTCTGCAAGAAAATATAACAATGCAGGAAAAAGAGTGCACTAGATATAAAACCCATTCAATAATGGTAACATTCTGTATCTCTGCTGTCCAGTACCTGGAGAAGGAAATGGCAATCCACTCCAGTATTCTTGCCTGGAGAATCCCATGGACAGAGAAGTCGGCAGGCTACCATCCATAGAGTTGCAGAGAGTCGGACACAACAGGCGGATTCTTTACCAACTGAGCTATCAGGGAAGCCCAGATAGTAAAGAATCTGCCTGCAATGCAGGAGACCCAGGTTTGATCCCTGAGTCGGGAAGATCCTCTGGAGAAGGGAATAGTTATCCACTCCAATATTCTTGCCTGGAGAATTACATGGACAGAGGGGTCTGGCAGGCTACAGTCTGTGGGGTCACAGAGAGTCAGACATGACTTACGAGTAAACAACAACAACATACATAGCATAAAATAAACATTTAAAAATGAATATACCATTAATCATTTTAAAGTGAACAGTTTGCTTCTACAACCTTATGGTTTATTCTTAAGAGAGACACAAACATTTCCCCCTTAGAACCCATTAAAAAAATATTTTCTTCCTGCTAGTCTTGGATTGGGTGAAATTATACATTCATTGATTTAGAAACTCGGGCCTAAGCGAGTAGCAGTTTTCAGTAGGTGTTTTGTAGAGCTCTGGGAATCCCTTAGACCTTTTTCATGGGACACGGAGATCAAAACTGTTCTCATGAGGACAGTGAGATGTGAATTTGCCATTTTTATGTGTTGATACTTGCACTAAATGGTGCAGCAGCAATGGTCGGTAAAACTGGGTAAAACTGCCAAAGCCTCATTTAGCACAAATCAAGGCAGTGGCACCAAACTACTAGTAGTCTTTGTATCTTCCACTGTCATACACCTGCAGCGAAAAGAAGCTAATTTCACGAAAGAATGTCTTGATTAAGTCTAGTAAAATTATTTTTTACTATGCTGGCATTTGAGTACTTGTTTTCGTATTCTGCATGACAGGAATGGGAAGCCTACAATGCACTTTTCCTGGATATTAGGGGAAGGTGATTAACTCATGGGAAAGCATTTGTGCAGTTGTTTCAGCTGCAAGCTGAGGTAGCCACATTTTTTCGTGGAATACTATTCTTACCTGAAAGAGTTATCTGAGACAAACTATGTTTATTCAGACTAGGGTGTTTGACTGTCATTTTCTCAGAATGAAAAAAGTGTGCTTGTACTTCAAAGAAGACAGTTGACAGTATTTGTTGCCGATGGTAAAAACTTCTATCTACCACCTAAAAGTAAAGAATTTTTCTTAGAGGATCATAGTGATAATGATTGTGATTTTTTGGTATCATATAATGAAATATATGAACATTTGGAAGATCTTCATAACTGAGTGAACTAAACATTTTCCAAATAATCAGTGCATGGTGTTTTTTTTTTTTTAAAATCAAGCCATAGTGGAAGATGGGATAGGATAAATTAGCAGTATGGGATTAACAGATACAAACTACTGTGCATAAAATAGATAAGCAACATGGAATTACTATATGGCATAAGGAACTATATTCAATATCTTATAATAATTATAATGGAAAATAATCTGAAGAAAATATGTGTTACTGAATCATTTGCTGAACACTGAGACTAATACAGTATTATAAATCAACTATACTTCTATCTAAAATATTTTTTAAAAACCCCAAAACCCAAGTCAGAGAACAAAAAAATCAAGCCAGACAATAAAGATTTGCAGACATCTGAATACTACTCTTTTCACTAATTTTGTTTTAGAAAATACTATTATTTTCTTAAAAGTGTGCACAATGCCATTGTATACACATGACAGTGAAAAGACAAATAATGTCTTAGTATTACAAAGATAGTTTGAGAGTCTCCAGAAAGGAGCTCGGGAACCCCTAACGACCACGGACTATACTTTGAGAACTGCACTTGAGAGGAATTTATACATGTGCCCAAGGAGACAAAAAAGTGAAAGGATGTTGATTTTAGTATTATTTGTAATAGTAGACAGTAGCCTCATCTAACCGTAGGAGTAACAGATCCATGAAATAAATACACCTCCAATGTAATTTTATGCAGGATTTAGGGACAAATCAACATGGAGACATATAAAAGCAACATTTAGTAAATAAAGCAAGATTGAAAATATGTATGTATGATATTATTTATAAAATATTGTAAAACATTATACAAACCAAGCAGTATATATATTTTTGCAGTTAACTACAAATATTTGTAGAAGAATTTTAAAAGGCTATATACTGTGGAAGTGTATATACCATGATAGTGGTTACCTTTATGGGGTGGGGTAGGGGATTGCAGACTGGTGTTATCTGTAATATTTTAGTTCTTTGTAAAATTTAAGACTAAGAGGAAATATGACAGAATTATAACAGGTGTTAATTTTGGATTTTGGAAATTAGATGTTTATTGTGCACTTGTCTGCATTTTCAGGAAGTTTCAAAATTTCTCAAACATGATTTAAAGAAATTATAATAAGTTATTCATATCTTTATTATGCTTACTTTATTGATGAGAAAACAGATTACAAGAAATTTATGATAAAAAGGATAATCATTAAATTTTAATGATTATTATGATTATTAATGGTGAAGTGTGTCATCTTTTGCTCACTGTTAGCAACAGAAACGGAGAAGGCAATGGCAACCCACTCCTGTATTCTTGCCTGGAAAATCCCATGGACAGAGGAGCCTGGTGGGCTGCAGTCCACAGGGTCGCTAATAGTCGGACACGACTGAGCGACTTCACCTTCACTTTTCACTTTCATGCATTGGAGAAGGAAATGACAACCCACTCCGGTGTTCTTGCCTGGAGAATCCCAGGGACGGCAGAGCCTGGTGGGCTGCCATCTATGGGGTCGCACAGAGTCGGACACAACTAAAGCGACTTAGCAGCAGCAGCAGCAACAGAAAATAATATCCTTTGTGGAGACTGTTTGATACAATGTTGTCTTAAGTGTTTTCTGTTGGCATTTTATGTGGAGAAAATTCTTTTCTGAAAGCAATTTTAAAAACTGTTCTAAGGGCCATAAAATGATTCATTCTGTTTGACTTGTTTGTCCTACTTTTTGGAATCTCTCCTAAAGAACTAACCTGTAGTATGAAACAATTATAGGCATTAAAGCATTATTTGGGATGGAGTTTACAATAGAATAATGGTTATATTAATTACTTTACATGATATGCAGTTATTAAATAACTAACGATTGAAAAGCACTATGGAAAAATGTGAAAGGTATGTTAAGTTTTAAAAGGGGATGTGAGATTATCAGTCTGTTGTGGTTATAATTAAATTAAGGAATCATGTTAAATTATTTTACAGTGATAGAGATCTTTCCTCCTTCACTACTAAAAAATTTTTCAGTGTTATTTTATCTTGAAATTCTTTATGTATGTAGTTTTGTGTATGTAATGATTGTATTTTCTTTTTAAAATATTAGTTTGAATTTGTCCCCTCCAAATTTTAAACCCTCTCCTAAATCTTTAAACCTTAGGCAGAAATTAAACGTCTTCAAGAAGCCAATAAGGCAGCTCGGAAGGAGAGACAACTGATTCTTAAACAGCAGGAGGAGATAGAAAGGATCCGACAGACCACCATAAAACTGCAGGAGAAGTTGAAGTCTGCAGGGGAGAATAAATTGGTAAACTACGTGAAATTCTTGTTTGCTTTCTGCCTCATGTTGCTTGCTAACACCTAACTCTGCCTCCTTACATGATGGATGTGTGTTCATCCCAACACTATGATATAGTAATGCGCCAGGATAAAGTTGTATGTACGTGCCTTTATATAAAATGAGAGTTCTAATTTTATTTTCCCCATGGATTATTCTTTTGAATGGGACACATGAGTCATATATTAGTTTCAAAATGTTTTCCATTTATAAACTCAGTTGGGAAAAAGAGCTTTGCTTTTTGCTAACCAATCCAAATATATTCTTCAGAATTAATGGGAGGAATTAATTTTTTTGCTCTTTATGTGATACCTCTTTCAGCTGTCTAATGTCCTATATAATGATACAGGGCTAAAGGAGATATTCAGACAAAAACAAAATTGGACTTATTCTGAAATATTGTAAAGTGTCAGTATAGTGTTGGAAGATTCAGACTGTATAGAAATATAGTTAAATAATACTTTAATATTCACTGCTTTGATTTTTAAAATACACTTTAAAGTTTGAAGCAATGTCAAATTTATAGAAAGTTTCAAACACAAAGAGCTTTGATTTTTCTGAGCAAGAGTTATGTTGCTAACAAATTAATATTGACACATTACTACCATTTAATCTGCAAACACTATTCAAGTTTCTCCAGTTGTCACAATAGTGTTCCTTATATCAAAAGGTAAGTTCAGAAGCACGTATTGTATTTAGTTTTCATATATCTTTAGTCTCTTTCAGTCTGGAAAGGTTCCTTGACTCGCATGACCTTCACATTTTGGAAGATTACACACCAGATACTTTGTAGAATGGTCCTCAAGTTGGGTTTGTCTGATGCTTCCTCATAATTAGATTCAGTTTATGCATCTTTAGCAGGAATATCACAGATATGATGCTGTGTTCTTCTCTGCATTCAATCAGGTGGTACCTGATTTCGATATATCTCATTACTGATGTGTGTGCATGCATGTTCAGTCGCTCTCTTTGTGACCCCATGTACTGTAGCCTGCCAGGCTTCTTTGCCCATGGAATTTTCCAGGCAAGAATACTGGAATGGGTTGATGTTGACTCAATCACAAAGAGAAAGAGGGTAACTATTACAGTGAAGGTGACATCTACCATACTTAACTGTATAGTTACCCTCTTTCCCTTTGTGATTAATAAGTACTTTGCATGATGGTATTTTGAGACTACATTGATTCCTGTTCTTCATCAAAGTTAAATTGATTCTTTTATTTATGTCAGTATGGACTCACGGATTCCTATTTTACTCAGCATTAAAATCTGTTACTATCATCATTTGTTTTGATACTCACCTTTTCTTAAGTTGAGCCATTAGGAGCCCCTCAGGCAGGTTTCTGTGTCCTTTTGACATGTACTCTTCAGTCTTTGAGCACTTTCATATTTTCTGAAACAAGATGTTTCAGTCATTTTTTACTTTTCCTGCCTCAACCTTGGTTTCAGCTGTTTCTCCAAAGAGGATACTTATTTAGAAATCAAGATCTGGTGCTAGGCATGCTCATTGCTATTCAGGTTTTGTTCCTCCTAAGCAACAAATCTAGGGACTGTGTTAGGACATATATATACATTTTACTTGTGTGATATAATTTTGTCCTTTAATACCTTAATTTCTGCTATTTTACAAATACTGTTTAGAAGATAAATTAATTTTGAGATGACAGTGTTTAAATCAGTTTGAGATCTTAAATTCCAGTATAACACTTTACCCCCTTGTTTGCAGGAATCTCATAGTGATGATGATACAAAGGATAATAAAGCAGCCAGTCCTGCCCCAACTGACTTGGAGACCCGCAGTCCTTCCCCTATTTCAATCTCCAGCAGTGAAACAAGCAGCATTATGCAGAAACTGAAGAAAATGAGAAGCCGCATGGATGAAAAGTAATTCATTTTTAAAAATATCTCGTTTACACTGAAAGTAGTAGCAACAAATAATATTTTTAATGTACTTCATTAGATTAGATTGATACAACATAATATTTTATGGCTTCAGTTGCATTTTAGTAGATTAAGTCATCCTGGAAGTCAGTTAACTATAGACCATATTTATAAGGCAAATTTTCTCTATTTTAAATGTAGCCAAGTTTCTTATTTTAAAACTAAAGTAGTATTTGCAGATATACCCATGATAATGTTTTCTCCTTGCTTTTATTAAAAGTTATGAGTAAGTGTGAAATTTTTATCTTTTCTGAAATCTGAGGACATGTCCACTAACTTGGGAAAACAATTCAGTGGTACAGCTTGAGATCTTATCCTGTGACTCTGACAACTCTCAGGCTTACTCAAGTAGAAGAGTGAACTCTTAAACTTGTGAGTGATTCTGAGTTGCTCAGTTAAAACCATAAAGTCTGAAATTCTCCTGGGATGTTGAATGATTTGGCTATCCACCATTCTTCTAAAATATTTCTAAGTATTATTTTTTAAAGACTCTTGGAGAAAGCTATTACTACTTGGATATAGCTCAGTCGTATGCCAGCTTTGACCATACCAATGATATTTACCTGACAGTTTACTTTTTTGCATGTACATTTAATTAAATATATTTATAAAGTAGCTGCTTGTAGACTATTTTCTACCTTCTTTAAATATGGAAGAGAGGTCCTTTAAAATTTTTGTTGATTGCTATTTTATGTTAGCAGTTTGAACCACAGATTGAACTTAAATTGTACCTTGATATTCTTTGGCAGTATACTACCCTTCACCAAATTTAATGATGTTCTATGTTTATATGTGATATTAGCTTATGATTTAGGTTCTGAACAGTCAAGCAGTTCCTAAGTCAAATCTTACTTACTGTAAGTACACTGTTGTACACTGGCACTTCATTGCTTAATTGAAATTGCCTTTTAGTAACAAAATTGGCATTTCACAACTTAAAAATACCTAAATTGATTATGAAAATAAGTTTAAAAAATAAACACAAATTTTTAAAATAAAAAGTATAAGGGAGTGAAAACTGAATATTTACAAATGTTATAAGAATGCCTTTTCTGAGATTTCCATGGGCTAGACCAATTAAGACATATCCAAGTAGGAATTCTTGCTTCCTTTCCTGAAAAACTTTCCAATAGCCTATGTGGGCATACTGTATTGCTCCAGGGATCTTTAATTCAGAATAATCTATCTCATAAATTTTCATAACTGATTAAACATTTTCTATCTGCCTCTTAAATGCCTTTGGATCATAAGTGTTGGAGGAAGAAAAGCTTCATGGGAAATTTCTTCATTGATTTCTTGCTTGTCTATACCAGTGAAATCTTCATTGCTGGTCTCTATGAATAATATTCTAATAATTTTAATCACATCTGTGGAAGGAACTGCTTATTCTGCTTGTAAGATTAGTCAGTTTATATGGTGTTTATTTCCAATTTTGTTAAAGTTTTAAAAACCCTAAATAACAAAAGTTGAATATATTGACTTTGTTCTAAGTTGTGTTATTTTCTCAGAGCCCCAAATATTAAACACCTAGAATTTTTTGCAACATTGCTCTCCCTTCTTTTGTCAACTACTGCAATAACTTTTTGAGAAATTTGTCAGAGAGAATAGGCCTTGAAGCATTCAGTGACTTCTTGATTTATTGTTTGAAATAATACTTATGTGTTTATGGAAGGGATGGGGTAAAGACAGCAAAGAAATTAGCTTTAATGTTTGGAAGATGATCCTGAAATTTGAGGATGAAGAGGTGTATTTTTCAAAACTAGCAATGCATTAAAAAGGGAGGTTATTGTTATGCAATTTTTAAAAAAATCTCTAGAACAATGTATAGTTGATCCTTGAACAGTGAGGGACAGAGGTATTAGGAATGTTGACCATTCACATGGTTGAAAATTCACCTATAACTTCTATGATCAGTTCAGTTCAGTTGCTCAGTCATGTCCCAACTCTTTGTAACCCCATGGACTGCAGCATGCCAGGCCTCCCTGTCTGTCACCACCTCCTGTCGCTTGCTCAGACTCATGTCCATCGTATCAGTGATGCCATTCAACCATCTCATCCTCCTCTGTTGTCCCCTTCTCCTCCTGCCTTCAATCTTTCCCAGCATCAGGGTCTTTAACAGTGAGTCAGCTCTTCACATCAAGTGGCCAAAGTACTAGAGTTTCAGCTTCAGCATTAGTCCTTCCAATGAATATTCAAAACTGATTTCCTTTAGGATTGACTGGTTTGATCTCCTTTCAATCCAAGGGACTCTCAAGAGTCTTCTCCAACATCAGTTTAAAAGCAGCAATTCTTCGGCGCTCAGCTTTCTTTATGGTCCAACTCTGACATCCATACGTGACTACTGGAAAAACCATAGCTTTGACTATACACACCTTTGTCAGCAAAGTAATGTCTCTGCTTTTTAATATTTGTGATTCCTCCATATACGTGGTTCCTCTGTATCTGCAGTTGAACATCTTCGGATTCAGCCAACCACAGTCATACAGTACTACAATATTTATTGAAAAAAAAATCCACATGTAAGTGGACCTATGGAGTTCAAACCCCTACTGTAATGTGAAAACTAATTTTTGAATACTATTCAGATTACCAAAGCTTTAGAGTTCGATCTCTTTCAACAATGTTGGGATGTCAGCTCAATAAATAGAATGAGTTAATTTGGTAGTCATTTGCTACAGTAAATAACTAATAACAAAATCATTTACGCCTTTGCTACTAAGCACTATTTTTTGTTTTGTAGATTGGAAAAGGCAGTCTTCTAAGAGATTACTATTTTATTAATATAAAATACCTGTCAGAAAATAGTCAACCTTCTCAATAAGTTAAGATAACTTTGGGTGGAACTTTTTCATTATGTATTACTGCTTATTGTTAACTCTTTGAACTTTGATTCTGTGATAAATATTTTTTCTGAAATGTTGAAACTATTCTTGGCTACAATTAAACTTTTCCTTCATTAATGTTTCCCTGAAACAATAACACCTTTGTTAAAATTTCTAATCTGTGGCTTTTCTTGACCTTTTTAACACGTTGACATTTTAGAAATAATTTCCATTTCTCAATATAGTGAAAAGCAAAAGAAATTTAAACTATGGGAAAAGTTAGTTACAATGAAAATATCAGTATGTTTGCAAAAGCCACACTGTCTTGCCCTCAGTTTTTTTATAATTATTGGTAAATGAAATCTGAGTTTTGTTTACTGCAGTGAGGGGTATTATTTACAGTATAAAGTTGTGAAACAGATACTCGTGGGGAAAAACCATGCAGTGACTTCCTGTTAAGTTGACATTCTGTTTTAGGAAAATTAATTACTGAGCAAATGAAACACTGAAAGAATGATGTTATCTTCCTCATTAAGTGTTAAAATAGGACATAGTGTACTTTTTCTTTCATTTGTTAACAGCAGCTTGTTCTTTATTTATTAATTGTATACTTATTCTCTCAGCAATTATTTACTGAGAATTGTGTGAATATAGTAGGTTCTGAGGAACGTGAAGATGAATCAAACATAAACCCTGCTCTTGAAAAGCTTACTGTCTAGGTGGAAAAAAGAATAAATATCCGATTCCATTAGTAAAGTATATAAGTCTAATGCTAAGGAAACTCAGAAGAAGAAATTTTTACTGAAAAGAGTAAAAGTATCACAGAGCTTTTCTTGATGAGTGTTCAAAATTAAATACTTCGGATTTACACTATTCCATTAAAGAAGATATTTGAATTAAAAATTTAAACAATGTATTAAATATCATTGCCTAAATTAGATATACAGTTTTCTTAGAGAAAGTTTTAGACTAAGTGTAGTGGATGGATAAATCCTGATGGTCTAGTAATATGCTCTTTTTTCCCTTTACTTCCTAGATTAGGGATAATGCACCTGTATTATTTCATTTATTTAAATACAGTAGATGCAGATTATTAAACAATTCAATAGATTTTTCTGTAGGAAGAATAGACTGTGTTTTCTTTTATGTCAATACTATCCATATGCTCATTTATCTTTTGAATATCATTAGAAATGAAAGAATTGATTCATTTTAAAATTAAGAGCACTGTTTCATTTTTACTTGTAACAATATAGAATTAAAGAATTGTTTAGATCCAGAAAAAAAAAATAAGATGTTAGGTTTTGTATTTTGTTTAATATCTTTCAGAATCAGATGACTTTAGAACTGAAAGTTTTATTTAAAATTTAGATCATAATTCTGCTCTTTCAAATTGTAACAGTTTTAGAATCTATTGGAATACAATGCACTATTCGCTCAGTGGGAAAAAAGGGTTCTCATGTCACATGGTCTGGCAATGTGTTGAGGTATGTATTTTTCAAATAGTGTGAGAAGGTACTTAAATGAAGAAAGAATCATAAAATGTTGAAACTAGGGAATTTTAGGGAAGTCATCTATTACATTCTCTTGGTTCTACAGGATGAAATTGAGGCCAATAGAGATTGAGTGCCTTGCCCTGGGTCACACAGGTAGCATAATGGCAGAGCTCGAACAGGAACCCTGCCCTGTGGACTTCAGCCAGCTATAGTGAAAATTAAGTTAGCATATCTGTTTTCAATTTTGTGACTTTTGTTTTTAACTTAAAGTTGTCTTGGTAGAAATTGACCTTCTAAATAGTATTTGTTGAAGTTGGGAAAGGGCTCAGTGGCTGATTACTAAGGTTCAATAGCTGCATGCCTAAAGTTTAGAGTCTAACATTTTGACTTTCTTTTGAATTTCTTAGGCTTAAGCATTATAGGAACATTATTTCCATACTAGATTAAATCTGTCATGTATCTCATCCTCATCCAGTGTTCTGTAACCACCAGAGGCCTTGTTGAGGAATGCCTTGACAACAGCCATAAGGTGTATCAGTGGCATTTTCTATGAGTAGGCATTTGTGTCTCCATCATTCATACTTTTGTTTATTTCTTACTTGTGCAGCATCTTGAAGGACTTTTAACTCTAGTGTGAAGTATTAACTGCTTTTATCTCAATTTTAGTCAACTTTTGGAGGACCCTCTTGAATTCTAGAATATATGTATATTAAGTAAGGAACATGTTTGTGGGAAGAAATTCCAACTTTAAACTTTTCTTAACACTATCTCTTATACTGCTTTCTTTTTTTAGCATTTCTTTTGTTGTTCATTTCTACCCTAGAGCTTTTGAATATGCTTTAATCTTTGTAAATGAGAAGGAAATGATTAGTATTTGTTCTAAGAGAGAAAGTTATTATCCTCTATATTGAATTGGACAAAAACATTTAATATGTATTTTTTTTTACAGTTTATTTCACATGTTCCAATATTCTACTTCTTCTACTAGGTCATGCATGCATTTAGCTGTTATATACTTAAGAGGGTGGGTGATATTTGAATGTTATGAATAGAATTTTTGAATCTTTTTTGAAGTACATTTGTTTTTGCATAATATTTTGATAATTGGCATCAAACTAAGTTTATTATACATTCATAAAGAGGGGCAAGGAAGAGTGCAGTGTTTTATTGAAAGTTGGTAAAATTGTTTTTCCTTGCACTTCAGTGCAGAAAATCAAGGCAATCCAGAAACAATAGAGAGAAAGAAGGGGGGGAGAGAGAGAAAGTGAATATTAAGTTGTATGTGGGGAAACAGACTTGAAATCATCTATACATGTAGTTATCTAAAGATATACATGTAGTCAAGATTCTGCATACTTTTAAAATTCCAAATGAGTGACTGGATTCATACCTAGATTTTCTCACTTCTGTGACTTACTGATATATTATTCCTTGCTCTTCCAAGGCAATAAGTGTTGGCCTTAATCTACAAGTTACTGTGTGCATGTGAGCAGGAGCATGCTCTGTCAAAGAGAATTAACCTTTTTAAACCTATTACTAGACTTATGTATCCTTTCATATACAATGATCTACTTAAAATTTTTTTTAAAAGAGATCGAAACTAGTGCTTTTTTACTACTTTTATAAGTTTAACATATGGAATTTCTTATTACTTTTAACCTTATGATTGATTGAACTGTCCACAGCATGATTTTTTTTTTTTCTTTTAAACTACTGGTAGTATTTATTGGAACTAGTTTAGTTTATTATATCTTTTTTGGGGTGGGGAAGCCACACCATGCGGCTTGCAGGATCTTAGTTCACTGACCAGGGATCGAACCTGGGCCATTTCTGTGAAGCAGTGAAAGTGCCGTGTCCTAATCACTGGATTCCCAGGGAATTCCTACTTAGTTTATTCTTAACTATGCACCCTAATATAGAATGGGTATTATATTCCAGTATTATTGTTTAAATGGGCCTTTGTTAAATATAAAGCAAGATAGCTCCAGTAGGTTCAGTTAGCAGTAAGTTTTATGTTGTAGATGTAAACAAGATATCTTAACTATAAATTGATTTTCTAAACTATATTACTATTTTCAAGCTAGATTATGATGGTGAGTTAAGTAAGGCAAATGTAGTGCTTTTTAAATTTAAATTCAAGTTTAAAATATATGATAAGACACAGATATAAAAATTACTTGTTTAAGATTACGTATGTGTATAGAATTGCTGATATGCTAGGTTCATGGCCATAATTGTTGTACTCTGTGTTAAAGCTTATGAGAAAAAGTTATTTAGCTTCACACTCCTCATTACTTTACTCACAAATAAATTTACCTGAAAGTATAGATGATGGTTAAGCAGCATCTGAGAAGAAAGACACGTATATTCAGAAATCATTGGTAAGATCTATAAAAGCAAATGTTTTATATGTCACACAAAGTATAACACTTGCTTTAACCAAGTGGCTTATAATGTTACTCAGGAAGCATATTTAAAGTTCTGTGCTCGGCTCTTATGCTTTCCCTTCCTCATTCTTTCTACCTCTTGATCTCTTGGTTTTAAAATCTTCCTCCTTATTTTGTAGACACTGCTCTCCTGTTCACTACTTCTTCTCTGTCTTTACGTCTCATCACTGGGCCTCTCTCAGTGTCTGTTTTCCCAACCTTCATCCCAAATTCCAGCTGTATATCTACAACCAGTTGGTCAGGTAACTTTGCACCTTTTTCAGTGCACTCTTTGATAGAGCATGCTCTGTTCTTTTTGCTTGTTTTTATTGCCTTTTTTTTTTCTTTCTTTTTTCTAACAGCCTAGGGGCCTCTTGTCAAGTGTCCCACAGATTTTACCTTTTCATTCCCACAGTTATTTGACATGCTGATTGTCCAGAAAGTAGAGGGACAGCTCCTGCGCTTTTTGCTAAGTGTGTGCTGGGTGTGTGAGTGCACTTTTGTTGGTTCGCTGCCACTACGGACCTAACACTCGTAATATGAGCAGCCCACCTTTGTTTAGCTGTGGCATCTACGTTTGAGGAGAGCTTAATAGAAGCTCTTTAACTTCTCAAGTAACTTTTCCTAAATCAATACTATACTGTAACCCTTGGGAGCCAAGATCTGTTAGGCTATCTAATTTCAGAGATTGGGTTAAATTGAGAAGTTTGAGGATTTGGTGCATCCTTTTTTTTAACTCAAATAAATAAATAGTTATGTTTTATGCGTAAGGCATCTGACTGTGGTGCTCATTGTTTCTCTCCATGAAAAACAGATATAGATTTCACTTGACATGGCATCTCCCAGGTAATGCTTCACTATACCTGAAGCAAAACCAGACTGAATTTGAAATAAAGGTCAAAAAGGGACAAGAATATGTTTTTTGTTTGCTTGCTTGCTTGGGATTTTGGGGGTTTTTGTTGTTGTTGTTTTGGTCTTTGTTGTTTTGAGTTTGTGTGTTTTTTGGTCTGAGCCTTCAGAATAAATTCTTTATACCTTCTGTTATGAAAAAAGAACCACCTATGAAGAATGAATATATAAGTACTATCAGTCATGGTTGGCTGAATATTCTGAAAAAATTTTTTTCTGAATTTACCACTGTTTTTCCTTTGCTAATCTTCCAAACAGTTAACTACAAGTAGAACAGAAATTCTCTCATTTCCTGAGTAAGATCACTTACAAAGCTTCTGTTCTCTCAAAAACTATTTTCAGAGAAATATTATGAATGTCCTGTTATTATGCAGTTTGTTGATAGTATAGTGAATAATAAACCTCTTTAAGTGATTTCTGCCTATAGATTTGTTTTCTCACTATTCTTCATGATGTGACCATAGGTTTCTGACAAAACGAGAGCAAAAGCTAATGCAGCGGCGACAGCATGCAGAAGAGCTATTAGAGTGGAAGCGACGTTTAGATGCAGAGGAAGCAGAAATTCGTCAAATGGAAAAACAAGCTTTGGCTGCCTGGGACAAAGAATTGATAAAACCTAAAACTCCTAAGAAAGAGCTGGAGGACCAGAGAACCGAACAGAAAGGTAATAAATACTAACTGTCCAGACTGCATTCTAAAGCCTGACATAAATGAAAGATTTACTTCATTATCTTAAAAAAAATGAATGATGAAGGGTGAAGAAGGTGATACAACTATAAATGCTTCAGAATTGGAAATATAAGAGAATATTGTAAATACTTTTATGCTAATATATGTGAAAACTTAGAGAACAAATGGGTAAATTCCATGAAATGGAAATAAGTTATTCTGGGACCAAGTAGGGTTTAACACATACTAAAATTGATAATGTAGTGAAAGATTAAAGGAGAAAAAGTACATATATCTCAAAAATTCAGAAAAAATCACAATAAAATCCAAAAAAGCATTTGTAATAAAACAAATCTCAAATCAAATTAGCAATACAAGGAAAATTTCTTTACCCAATATAGGGTATTTATTAACAAAAACAAAAAACCAAACCTGCAACAGACTTCATACTTCAATGATAAAACTTAGAAAGTTTTCCCTTTGAGTTTGGAGATCACAGTTGCTTATATTCACTTGTAGAGTGAAAGGAAGAAGCATAACTCTCATTATTGCAGATGAGAAGGCAGTGCACATAGGAAATCCAGCATTTACATGTCAGTTATTAGAATTAATAAGGGATAAAAAGTTGCTGGATGTACAGTCCATTAAAAAAACTCAATTGCATGTCTACAGATAAGCAGAAATTGGTTAGAAAAATCTAATTTTTTAAAGAGATGCCATTTATAAATTTAAAAAGTATACAAGATCTTTATGGAGAAAACTTTAGAATTTTCTTAGGAGACATTAGAGAAGACCAAAATAAATAGAACTTTTCCATATTAATGACAGATTCAGTATCATAAAGATGTTAATTCTCTATGAATTTATTGATAGATTCAAGACAGTTTAAATCAGAAGGCTAGCAAGATTTCTTTGCAAGGTTTGACAGGTTCCTTTTAAAAGTTATATGAAAAAGCAAAGGACTAAAAAACAATGCAAGAACTTAAGGAGCAGTCAAACCTTGCAAAGAAATCTTGCTAGGCTTCTGATTTTTGTTAACAGAGATAGACAAATAGACTGTTAAGCAAATAGCCCAGAGAAAGACCTGTGAGTATATGAAAGTTGATTTCTGACACAGATAACTCAGGAGACTAGTGAAGAAAGGAGTGAATCTCTAATAAATTTTGTGAAAGGTGAAAATAAAGTTGGGTCCCTACCTGGCAATATGAAAAGATCTATCTCAAGTGGGGGAGAAGAGTGTAAATGTGAAATTTAAGCTGTAAAACTTCTAGAAGACAATATAAAAGGATATCTTTATGACATCAAGGGGATGGAAAGATTTCTTTCGTGTGTTATATAAGATAAAAATCATAAAAGGAAAGATAGATAAATTCGACTTTAGTAAAGTGTTTATTAATACACCATAAAGTAAAACAAAATGTTTGCAGCACATACAGCAGACAAAGGAATAGTATCAAAAATATATAAACAACTCCTGTGAATCAATAATAAATGACAACCACATTAAAAAAATAGGCAAAAGAGCAAATGGTTCACAAATAAGAAACTCTATAAACAGTCAATAAACATGAAAAGATGTTCAGCATCATTAGTAATCAGAGCATAAAACCTTAAAGAAATACCATTGCATGCCAATGTTCATTTCTTAGGGCTGCCCTAACAAACTCCCACAAATTTGGTGGGGTTTTTTGTTATTGTTCTCTCACTTCCGGAGGCCAGAAGTACAAAATCAGGGTGTTGGCAGTACTGTGTGCTCCCTCTAAAGGGTCCAGGACGCAGTTCTTTCTTTTGTCTTCCAGCCTCTGGTGGTATGCTACAGGCATTCCTTGCATCTGCTTTTAACTCAGTCTCACGTAGTCTTCTCCTCCGTGTCTGTCTTTCTCCTCTTCTGTCTCATAAGGAAACTTCTCATTGAATTTAGGGTCTACCCAGATAATCCCAGATGATCTTATCGTGAGATCCTTAATTTCATTACATCTGCAATCCAAATAAGATTGTATTCACAGCTTTTGGGGATTGAGACATGGACATATCTTTTGGGGAGCCATCATTCACCCCATTGAAAACACCCATCAAACCTGTTGGTTTATAGGTGGAACAAAGAACTGCTGGTGTAAGTGTTAATTGTTAAACCTACTTTGAAAAACAGGTTGAAAAGTGAGACATTAAAAATCATCAATAAAATAATAAAAATAATAGGGCCAGGTATGTATGCCCTGTAATTCAGCAATTCCATTGCCAAGTATAAATCCTAAACTATGGTCCATGGTCTCTGAGATCCTTTCAGAAGGTCTGAATAATACTGACATGTTGTTTTGCCTTTTTTACTGTGTTAGCATTATGCTGATAGTATAAGAATAATGGTGGGTAAAATTGGTGATGCATTAATATGAATCAAGGCAGTAGAGCCAAAGCACATAGTGCTTGTCCTGCTGTTCACGACCCTGTACTCACAGTAGAAACATGCCATTCTTACATTTTATGTAATTTAAAATATTTATGTAATTAATTTAAATATTAATTATTGAATCTCAACTTTGTGTACATATCTTTTTAATATTCTGTGTGACCAAATAGGAAGTATTCATAAAGCACTTGTGTTTGCCAAAGCATGATGTTTATCTTGAAGAAAAGCTAGTTATTTGATTCGCAAGCTGAACTAGCCATTTTTTTCATGTGGTACCATTTTTACTTAAATGACCAACAAACTATGGTTAGTCAGTCTTGAGCTTTTATAAGCATTTTTCAGAAATAAATGAAGCAGCTCTGACTTTTCAAGAAAAACAACTGATAGTGTTCATTGTTGATAATAAAATTAAAACTTTAAGTGAAAATTAGGGCTTTTAGCAATGCTGTTTCCCCTGTTGTGAGCTTGACTGCTTTCCAGACTTTTCTGGTATGAGTGATGATATCAGTCAAAGTCATCTTTTCATATTGTGTGAAAAATGTGTGAATCTTTGAAAAAATCTTCCTAATAACTCAGTGAACCAATATTTTCCATATGACCAGTGAGGATTAGAAAATCATGTATGGGTAAAAGATCCTATTAAGGTGAAAGATCAGACTGTGGATTTTAATGTAACAGATTATGAAAAGTTAACTGATAATGGTGTAAGATTTCACATTTCAGCTAACATTTAAGAAACTACTAATTGTCCACTTTTGGTGTGGCATTAAAAAAAGATATCCAGTCACCTGTAAATACTGTTAAAATACTCTTCACTTTTCTTATTGTGTATCATTTATGTGTAGCCAGATTTTCTGCATACACTTTAGCCAAATCAACATATAACCACAGATTGCATACAGAAGTAAATATCAGAATCCACCTGTTAAGCTAACCATTAAAGATTTTATTTTACTGTGTCAATAAAACAGTTTCTCTCCTTTCAACTAAATTTCATTTTTTTAAAATAAAGTACTGTGTTGAATTTTAGAAAATGTAATTTATGTTAACACATAAAGGTTTATTACTCTTTTTTAATAAATTAAAATTTTTTATGCGTTTTAATTTCTATTATGGTAAATACTGATAGATATAACTGTGTATATAACCACATAAATGAAAGCTTTTGGGGGTCTTCATTACTTTTTCAGAGTGTAAAGTGGTCCTGAGACCAAAGTGTTCGGGAACTGCTGCCTTATAGCATTGTTTTTCAAGTCGTGGTTTGTCCCATTAGAGATACATGAAATCTATTTAGTGGATTATAGTCAGCATTGTTTAAAATTGAAATAGAATAGAAAATATCATTATGTCATACATACTAAGGATAAATATTATGATAAAGGTAAAAAAATCTTAAAACTACTGCTGTAGAGAACTTTGACATAGATAATAAATTGATATAAATAAAGCTATCCATAAATACTGATATTATAGAGATATACATATAGATATATATTTATCTGTACTAGGAGATATATATGACATTGTTCATAACAGCAGTATTTGAAATAGCAGGGGGAAAAAAGGAAACCACCCACATTAATAGGAAAATGGATTAATAAATTGGGGTATATTTACATATTATATCATGCTCAGTAAAGATGAAAAAATTATGGTATGCAAGTCAACATATAAGAATCTCAAATCACAGAAGACTACAAGCAGTTTGATTTCTTTTATAGAAAATCAAAAGCAAACAAAACTAAATGATATATTGTTTAGCTGTACATACCAAGTGATGCATAAAACTAATGATGCAGTAAGTACAGTTCATCTGTAGTGTTCCTTTTAATCCTTAACAATTTTTATTTAATTTCTTCAGCAAAGGCTTACTTCTGTGTCAGTTTCCACATCCTCATTCTGTAGCCTCAAATTCTGCTAGAATTGTCCATCTTGAAATTTAAGAGGACCTAGTAAACAGATTCAGAGAAGGCAATGGCACCCCACTCCAGTACTTTTGCCTGGAAAATCCCATGGACGGAGGAGCCTGGTAGGCTGCAGTTCATGGGGTCTCGAAGAATCGGACATGACTGAGCGACTTCACTTTCACTTTTCACTTTTATGCATTGGAGAAGGAAATGGCAGCACACTCCAGTGTTCTTGCCTGGGGAATCCCAGGGATGGGGTCGCACAGAGTCGGACACGACTGAAGTGACTTAGCAGCAGCAGCAGCAGTAAACAGATTCAATTTCTCAGGTTTCATCATTGACTGTAATAGAAGTAGAAAACATTTCCAACTATGGCTAGAGGGCAAATCAAGGCTAGTTGTTGGTATTCAAGCCTCCATCTGTCAAGAACTATTGGCCTATATGATCATGGAAAGTGTTACTGGGTAAATGTGATAAAGACAATTTTAATTTCACCAAATATTGCTTAAGAGGAGTGTAGTTAATGAGCTAAATGACATAAGTAAAAGAAAAATTAAGAGAAAGAATTGTGTGTACCCATTAGGGTACATTGTTGGAATAACTGAAGTTTACTGAGACCAAGCAGAAAAGTAACTTTCTGAAGACCATGTAGTGGTTCATAAAATTTTGAGTTGACTGGAGAGCCAGCTCTACACTGAGCTTCTAGGAGAAGTTTTAAAACCACATCAGAGAACTGGCTTGATGAGAAGACTGCTTCAGCAGTTACTCACCAGAGCACTAAGGAAAACTGTTTTTGTCATTCCCCATTCATGCCACTTCTGCACCAGGGACTCCACTTTGCAACCTCTGAAAGATCCACTGTCACTGCCAAAAGCCACCTAAAGTAGAGTCCACATGGAGCCTTCTTTTTTAGGTTATTCACTTTTGTAATCAACTCTTCTACCGGGACACCTAGTTTCAATGCCCAAGTTCCAGTGCCCAGCAAGGAAGCTGCAAATTGGCTTTTCTGGGTTCTATCTTGGGTGACAAGGAACTCATGTGGCAGGAAATCATCAAATAATCGATGAGGGATTAAAAGTAAGCTTGGGCTCCAAGAAATCTGACAAATGTCCATTATTAAGGAGTTTAAGCCATGTATCTTTTTTTTTTTTGTCATACATTGATATGAATCAGCCATAGATTTACACGTATTCCCCATCCTGATCCCCCCTCCCACCTCCCTCTCCACCCGATTCCTCTGGGTCTTCCCAGTGCACCAGGCCGGAGCACTTGTCTCCTGCATCCCACCTGGGCTGGTGATCTGTTTCACCATAGATAGTATACATGCTGTTCTTTTGAAATATCCCACCCTCACATTCTCCCACAGAGTTCAAAAGTCTGTTCTGTATTTGTGTCTCTTTTTCTGTTTTGCATATAGGGTTATCGTTACCATCTTTCTAAATTCCATATATATGTGTTAGTATGCTGTAATGTTCTTTATCTTTCTAGCTTACTTCACTCTGTATAAGGGGCTCCAGTTTCATCCATCTCATTAGGACTGATTCAAATGAATTCTTTTTAACTGCTGAGTAATATTCCATGGTGTATATGTACCACAGCTTCCTTATCCATTCATCTGCTGATGGGCATCTAGGTTGCTTCCATGTCCTGGCTATTATAAACAGTGCTGCGATGAACATTGGGGTGCACGTGTCTCTTTCAGATCTGGTTTCCTCAGTGTGTATGCCCAGAAGTGGGATTGCTGGGTCATATGGCAGTTCTATTTCCAGTTTTTTAAGAAATCTCCACACTGTTTTCCATAGCGGCTGTACTAGTTTGCATTCCAACCAACAGTGTAAGAGGGTTCCCTTTTCTCCACACCCTCTCCAGCATTTATTGCATGTAGACTTTTGGATAGCAGCCATCCTGACTGGCGTGTAATGGTACCTCATTGTGGTTTTGATTTGCATTTCTCTAATAATGAGTGATGTTGAGCATCTTTTCATGTGTTTGTTAGCCATCTGTATGTCTTCTTTGGAGAAATGTCTATTTAGTTCTTTGGCCCATTTTTTTGATTGGGTCATTTATTTTTCTGGAATTGAGCTGCAGGAGTTGCTTGTATATTTTTGAGATTAATCCTTTGTCTGTTGCTTCGTTTGCTATTATTTTCTCCCAATCTGAGGGCTGTCTTTTCACCTTGCTTATAGTTTCCTTTGTTGTGCCAAAGCTTTTAAGTTTCATTAGGTCCCATTTGTTTATTTTTGCTTTTATTTCCAATATTCTGGGAGGTGGGTCATAGAGGATCTTGCTGTGATTTATGTCGGAGAGTGTTTTGCCTATGTTCTCCTCTAGGAGTTTTATAGTTTCTGGTCTTACATTTAGATCTTTAATCCATTTTGAGTTTATTTTTGTGTATGGTGTTAGAAAGTGTTCTAGTTTCATTCTTTTACAAGTGGTTGACCAGTTTTCCCAGCAGCACTTGTTAAAGAGGTTGTCTTTTTTCCATTGTATATCCTTGCCTCCTTTGTCAAAGATAAGGTGTCCATAGGTTCGTGGATTTATCTCTGGGCTTTCTATTCTGTTCCATTGATCTATATTTCTGTCTTTGTGCCGGTACCATACTGTCTTGATGACTGTGGCTTTGTAGTAGAGTCTGAAGTCAGGCAGGTTGATTCCTCCAGTTCCATTCTTCTTTCTCAAGATTACTTTGGCTATTCGAGGTTTTTTGTATTTCCATACAAATTGTGAAATTATTTGTTCTAGTTCTATGAAAAATACCGTTGGTAACTTGATAGGGATTGCATTGAATCTATAGATTGCTTTAGGTAGAATAGCCATTTTGACAATATTGATTCTTCCAATCCCTGAACACGGTATGTTTCTCCATCTGTTTGTGTCTTCTTTGATTTCTTTCATCAGTGTTGTATAGTTTTCTATGTATAGGTCTTTTGTTTCTTTAGGTAGATATACTCCTAAGTATTTTATTCTTTTTGTTGCAATGGTGAATGGTATTGTTTCTTTAATTTCTCTTTCTGTTTTTTCATTGTTAGTATATAGGAATGCAAGGGATTTCTGTGTGTTAATTTTATATCTATCTTTATTTTATAAAATATTATTCAGGGAAGAACTCTTGAGATTTTTTTCCAAAGCCTGATTTTTTTAATGGCTGTTGAGCACTTGAAATTTAGCTGATAGAACTGAGAAATTGAACTTAATTGCTATTTAAGTGGCAACATGAGGCTGATGGCTACAATATTGGACGACACCTACAGATTAAACATTTCATAAAGTTTTGGTGTTTTTCTGCTATAGTCCATATTTCTTTGAAAGCGTCAAAATGTTGCTAGACTTCTATTGAAATGTAACTCTTCAAAAGTCAGGGATACAGTGAAATACATACTCAGATCTATTAGGAAAGCTATTCTCAAAAAAATTGTTGACAAGGATTTGGAGAAATTGGAACCCATGTGCAATGCTGACGGGAATGTAAAATAGTTGTAACTATTATGAAAATAGTATATCAGTGCCTCAAAAATTTTAAAGTAGAATTATTCTATGACCTAGAAATTCCACTTCTGGGTTTATATACATATATACCAAAAAGAATTGAAACCAAGTTTTCAAAGAAGTATTTGTACACCCAGGTTTATAACAGCATTATTCACAATATCCAAAAGATGAAAAACCCAACTTTCTATCAACAGATAAATAGATAAACAAAATATGGTATATACAGGTGGTGGAATATTATTTAACCTTAAAAGGAAGGAAATTCTGACACATGTTCTAACATGGATGAGCCTTGAAGACATTATGTTGAGTGAAATAAGCCAGTCATGAAAGGGCAATATGGTATGATTCCACTTATGTGAGGTACCTGATTACAAATTCATAGAGACATAGATTGGTAAGATGCTAGGGGTTGAGGAGAGAAGAGAATGGGGAGTTATTATTTAATAAGTGCGTCAGTTTGGAAAGGTGAAAAAGTTCTAGAGGTGGATGTGATGGTGTCACACAATCTTGACTGATGATCACACAATGTTACGAATGTACTTAATACCACTGAACTGTATACTTAAAAGTGATTCCAGATGGTATTTTTTGCTGCACTGTGTGGCTTGTGGGAACTTAGTTACCCAACCAGGGATTGAACCCAGCCCCTCAGCCGTGCAAGCGCTGAGTCCTAACCACTGGACCACCAGGGAATCCCCGCTTTTTTTTTAACCACAGTTTTGAAAAATACATTTTTAAAATTTCAGGGTATATAGGAAAAGGTTTAAAAAGACACAGCATCCATCATACGTGACTGCCATTGGTTTACCTTTGAAGTGTGGAAATTGGGCAGCTGAAAGGGGTTGGAGAGGAGCATGTGAACAAATCACTTTATATCCTTCCATACTATTTGAAGCCTCTTTTTAAACTACATTCTTGTACTTACTTTTATAATTTCAAAAATAAGGGAAAGGGCAAAACGAAGACTTCCAAAATGAAGTCTTCTATTTATAAAGACATTAGACTGGAGAAGCTTCTTCAGTGGTTCTCAGGAGGTGGTGGTGTAGGTGACACTCATTTTATTCTTTATACAGCTTCCATACTGTTCGAATTTTTAAAATCAGTGTATGTTACTGATTGAATAAAAATAAAATATGTTGGGTATAAAGCAGAAGTATAGAGAAGTCTTCTATTCCCTACTGCCTAAAAAGTAAATCATTTTTAAGCCATTTTAAATTTTACCCACATTCTGTCTTTGAGTAGGTGAATATCCCTGAGGATTTTTATAATTCCTTAATTATTTATTCAACCATTCTGATTATACTACCCATTCACAATGTAAAAATATATCTTTTAAACTTTTTAACTGAAATACTTTTAAATGTTAGGTCAACCTTGTTAATTAAAGTAAAACATTCTTTGAGATATAGGTATTTCTTTTGTTGGGCTTCCCAGATGGCTCAGTGGTAAAGGATTTGACTGCCAGTAGGAGATACGGGTTTGATCCCCGGGTCAGGAAGATCCCCTGAAGAAGGAAATGGCAACCCATTCCAGTATTCTTGCCTGGGAAATCCCATGGACAGACGAGCCTGGCAGACTACAGTCCAAGGGGTCGCAAGGAGTCTGACACCACTGAGCACATGTGATAATAATAGTAACTGACATCAAATTTTATCAGTATTGACCCAAAGTATAACTTAATCCTTGTGGGGCATTATATCCATGGTGACAGAATGAAAGCAGTGTACATCCTTAAGATTATACAAGTGTAATGTCAAGAATTTTCTGTTTACTGTCAGAGGTGTTCTTAGAGCCGAGGCCACAGTGGACGGGAAATTCCAGAGGCAAGACAGCGCTACCAATTCTGAAAGTGCCGAGTAGAGTTCACGGCACCTCCATCGGCGCGCGGTTCATTCATCTGTGCTGCTGCGCAGCGTTCAGTTCATAAATGTACCATGGTTTACTCATTCTGCTTAGTCTTTTACTATTATCACAGTACTGTCTCCTGCCGCATGTGTACAACATTTCTCTAGGACATATTCCTAGAAGTAGAATCTCTAGATCATAAAATGTTTTTACATCTTTACCAAATACTCCCAAATTGCTTTCCAAAGTGATGGGACTGATTTCCATGTGTTTCCATTTTCCCAAACAAATATATGAGTTGTAACTGCATATTTACAGACACTCAGGTTATCTATCATTATCATTGCTGACTATATGTTACAGATAATGTCTTTCAGTTTGCATCAGCCAAAATTCTTAGACTTAAGGATGTTACAGTAAATGTGATTCATTAAGTGATGGGATTAAAAAACATATCTAAATGCATCTAGTGAAATCATGCTAAAAACAAATGTAAAGTTTAGCAGGTAAACACTTCCCTTGGCCATGATTGTATACTTTTTCTTGTTTTCACCTTCTCTTCTAGAAATAGTGAGTGAAACAGAATCTCCAGTACCTTCCTATTCTCATCTACACAGTGAAAGCTCTATTCCAGAAGAATTGGGCAGCCCTGCTGTTGAGTATATACCTTCTGAATCCATAGTTCAGGAGCATCCTGGGAGTCCAGATCATAGTATACTTACTGAAGACATGGTTTTTTCACAAGAACTGGAATCTTCTACCTCGCCTAGTAAACATGTAAGTTAATATATATTTATATCTTAAAGGTTCTTTACAAAAAAACCTATCTGAAAGGTATATTATTAACTGTTATATTCTTGCTATTAAGGAAGCATTAACTATCACCCATACCTGTAACATACAGTAAATGACATATGAGTAGAAATAAAGCTTTTCATTGACTCCTAAAAATTTATAAATATATGAATTTTAGCTTTAGTGACATTTATAAAATTATATGCTATGAAGTTTTTAATAAACAGAGATAGGAACTTCTAAAGTCTTTAATAAAGATAATGTGTGGGGCAAGTTCTTATTCAAGTCTGCGATTTGTCACATAATAGAAACAATAAGACCTTAAACCATATCAGTGTGCCTTTTCTATCATTTAGTTAATGACTGTTCTATACTTCTTAATCAAAGTAGTGGTTTCATCTCTTTAAGGCAGATATGAAATGGATATGGATTCTAAATTAGAATAATAATCACTTCAGAATAAAGAGGTTTTTCACATTGCCCTTAATTCTATACTTTAGTAAAAAACTGTCTGGTAAAAACTTAAGCTAGAAATTTAGCTTTTTCTAAGCTTAATTTTATAATGTGTATGAAGGGTTAGCATAATAATATTAAATACTGTAAGTGAACAAAAACATTTTTAAAAGCCACTGTTTAAAAAAAGAATCCACCTAAGTTCAAAATGGACCATATAAGAAAATCAAAGCTAGTGTGTCTTAAAGTCACTTTTGTAATAAAAAATAGTATTTACTGGGTGTTGGTCAAGTGCCAGGTAGTATGCTGCATGCCTTATGTAGATTATCCTCACAGCAATTCTTTAGATAATGTTTTAAGCCCCACTCTGAAGCCTAGCAGACTAAGTAATTTGTCCACCATCACAGGGATAGGAAGTAATTTTGTAACAGTTAGGAATCACATCAGGCTTATTCACTTCCTCTTGATACCAGAGTAGAAATTACTCCCTTTGTAATAAATAATCTAGTGTGGGCAGTCTTATTATGCTCTTATTTTCTTCCTTCCCCACTTTCCTATCTTCTTTTCTTCCATTAAGATAGTACCTATTTAGTATTAAATTGTTTTCAGTTTTATTGACATATAATTGACATTTAGCACTGTGAGTTTAAAGGGTGTACATCTTGAATTTAAAGTGTATAGCATGATGACTTGACATACATATATTGTGAAATGATTACTACAATAAGTTTAGTGGATATCCGTCATCTTGTATAGTTACAAAAACATTTTTTTCCTTGTGATGAGAACTTTTAGGATCTACTCTTTTAGCAACTTTCAAACATACCATGCAGCAGTATTAAATATAGTCATCATGTTGTACATTATATCCCCAGTACTTATATATCTTGTAACTGGAAACTGATACCTTTTGACCAGCTTCAGCCAGTTCCCCACCCGCTACTCCCCACCCCTGGTGACCACAAATCTGATCTCTTTTTCTATAAGTTGGAGTTTTTTTGGATTCCACATATAAGTGAAATCATACAATATTTGTCTTTCTCTGTCTTACTTTCTTCACTTAGTACAGTGCCCTCAAGATCAGTTCATGTTGTCTCAAATGACAGGATTTCCTTTTTTTTTTTAAATGACTGAATAGGATTTGTGTGTGTGTGTGTGTATGTCACCTTTTCTTTATTCATTCATCTGTTGATGAAGAACTACCAATGATCCAGCAAATCCACTTGTGGATATGTATCAGAAGGAAGTAAAATCACTATGTGGAAGAGATATCTGTACACCCATATTTAGTATTTTTAAAGTTAAAACAAATAAAGGGGTAAATATCACTGATTCAGTAGCCACTCATAGTTTATCGTAAACATCTTTACAAGTATACTTTTTAATAACTTTTTTCCATATATTTTAAAACGTTGAAATCTGTGTAATTGCAAACTTTTTTTTACTTTTTATTTCATGAAGTTATTTAAAACTCTTTGTAAATATTATCTTTAACTGGTTAGTATCTTAAATTTTAAATGGAATTTGATAATTGTATCACAGAACAGTTCTTATTTGATTTCTGTTTAAACAGTCACCTCCCAAGAGCTGCATGTCTGTGTCAAAGCAAGAGTCTAGCAAAGGAAGTCATAGGACTGGAGGACAAGGTCGTCTGCCCATCAAGTCCCATCAACACTGTTATAGTTGGTCAGATGAGTCATTATCTATGACACAGTCAGGTAAGAGTAACAAGGAAGGAGTTAGTTTTCTTTGTAGTATGTTTGAATTCCTCTTTAATAAGCTTTGTCTATCTATGTGACTTGTAAAATGTTATTCTGTTTCTTTGTAAAGGTTTTTTCCTTGCCAAAATTGAATTACATAATTCTTTGCTTTCCCTTGGTAATTTATATCCCTCAGTACACAAACCAGGATAAATTGTTATGTTCTTAGACATTAGTTGAATTTTTTGTGTGTGACAGGTGCTGCTTATGTGTTCCCATAGTGCTCTGCACTTTAACTTGTTATACCAGACAGCACATAAATTCAATCAAACATGTTAATTTAATCAACACATTAATTCAACCTAGTGGCGGGTCTCCTCTACTAGAATTTATATTCCTGCAGAGGAGAGTCTTATGTTTTGTTAACAATTATAAAACCAGACCCTAGCAGGTACTTTGTTTTGCACATAGTAGGTACTGTGTTTCTTGAATGATTTAATGATGCCCATGAGGAGGAACAGGAGGTAGTAGAGCAGGATAGCGTAAGTCTCAAGGGAGGAGAAGTAGAGACTGCACGTGGCAGTAGGAGCATTCATTATTTTCCAATAACCTCTATCCTACTATAAATCCCAGTAGTATGTAGATTATGAAAGAATGAACAAGCTTTACTCTAAAAGACTTCAAGGCATTGATCTTGGGAGACATATCTAGTCAGACAAAACTTGATTTATGTAGGATTCTGAGGAAGGTTAATAACTATATCGAGTCTATGTCTTTTGAGCTCATTTTCAGTTTTCTTTTGAGAGTAGACATTTAATAAAGGAAAAGTAAAAAATATTACTCATTTTTTTATCTTTGATCCTATTTTATACCCCCTTTGCTTTCAGTGTTTTAAACAACAGTAACTCATGGATTTTTCCCATGCCCATATTTACAGACCTCCTTTATTCTTTGAATAACTGCATAATATTTCAAAGGGTGAATATACCATAATATAACCATTTCCCTAGTGATAATCATGTAGATTTTCTTAAAATTTTCAAAATTTCAAGTAATGGTATAATGAATATCTTCATTTATATACGACATGACATGACATGTATGCATTCTCAGTCATGTCTGACTGTTTGCAACCCTGTGGACTGTAGTGGCAAGGCTCCTCTGTCCATGGAATTTTCCAGGCAAGAATACTAGAGTGGGTTGCCATTTCCTACTTTCTGACTTGGAGATCAAACCCGCATATCTTGTGTCTCCTGCACTAGCAGACAGGTTCTTTACCACTGTGCCACTTGGCAGCTCTTTTATTTATATTTATATATATTCCTGTTGAATATTTCAGTAGGAATAAATTCTTAGAGTGAAATTACTGAATCAAGCCAGTAATCGAAGTTGAAGAATGTTGCCTGTCATGTTTATCTGTTGAAAGTGATTAATTTTTTTATATATTTGCTTTCATGTAATTTGGGGAAAAGTTACTGCCAGTGGAGTAACCTTTCAGTGAACATAAACTTGATATTTGGAAATATGGATTCTGATTATTTGTCTTTTACTTACTGGTGACTTTCTTCAAGTTTCCTTCCCATATCTGATATTCTTCCTATCTATAGCAAATGAAATAATATCTTAATCATCCTTGCATGAATTATAAAATAAAGACTAATAATATTTGTAAGATATTATTTTATTGGTAAAATATATTCAAATGAGAACTGTTTTAGAAAAATATCTCTGAGATTTCTAGGCTGTAGATGCCATCTACCTGTTCATGACAGCATCATTCATTATATGTGGTGTTTATAGGAGTGGTAAATGTTAATGCAGTGGAGTTATATAATACCTTTCTTAGTTACATGATGGAGAGTTTGTTATGAGCCAAATTAACACAATCAACATGTGTCAAATAATGAAGCTTAATCTTTAATCAAGTTATTCTGTTCATCAGGTTATTCTGTCTTGATGTATTTCAGCCAACAGATGTATCATTTTCCTGTCAATTCCCCTATCCCTTTTCTTCCAAAAAAAACCTATAGGAGAGAATTCCATAAAGACAATACATTGATCTAGAGAGTTGCTTGGATAAAAAAAACTTTTTTCTAGAGGTTCTTTTAGATATTACTGATGATAAACACTATGTAGTAGAATTAGATTTGGGCATGTGGAAAATGTATTCCCGTTCACTGTCATAGACTTTTATTTGATCTCTGATTACCCTTTGCTTGTAAAACTTTGGTTTCTTTAGTACTTAAAAATGTAAACATTTCACAAGGTCTTTCATCTGAACTTAAAGTTTCTCATTATCTCTGTTAAATCTTCACAGTCATCGTTGAAAAATATTTTTATTTAAAAAGATCACTGCTGACATATCCAATTTTTAAAATATATTCATTTAAAATAATCATTTTGGAGGCAAAGTTGAAACAAAGTCTGTGGAAGTGTAGTGGTCTCCTATAAAATTTTATCAAAGTAACATCTCAAGTTCTGGAAGCACATAAAGTTTATCAAGCTAAAAGAATACACAGCTTTAGCAGATGCAAAGATTTGGGTTTTATATTTCATTTTAGAAAGGTTATAATTTTTAGCTCAGCTTGCAATCCTACCCCCAATTATTGTTCAGAATTGTTAATTAAATCACTGTAAAGCTTACCAGTAAAATTCAGAGCCTTTTAACTCTAGAACAAATTGAGAGGACATGCACTCATCTCCTCCTGCGATACCACCAGAATTGCAACTAGCTGTTCAACAGCCATCGACAGGAGAATGCTAGAACCCACCATAAAAAGATACTGCACATCCAAAGACAGAGAAGCTATAGCGAGATGGTAGGAGGGGCACAATGACAATAAAATCAAATCCCATACTTGCCAGGTGGGTGACTCCAAAACTGGAGACCAATAATAGCAAAGAAGTTCTCCAACTGTTGTGAAGGTTCTAAACCCCACATCAGGCTTCCCAGCCTGGGGATCCCACAAAGGGGCTGAGAATCCCCAGAGAATCCCCAGGGAATCCCCAGGGATTTGATTATAAGACTTCCACAGGACGAGGAGAAACAGAGACTCCAGTCTTAGAGTGCACAAACAAAATCTTTCACACACCAAGACCCAGAGGAAAAGAGCAGTCACCCCATAGGAGACTGAACCAAAACTACCTGCTAGTGTTGGATGGTCTCCTATGGAGGCATGGGTTGGCAGGGGCTCACCACAGAGGAGGGGGCCCTGGCAGCAGCAGTCCTGGAAGTTCTCCCTTGGTGTAAGCCCTCTTGGAGGCCACCATTAACCCTTCCATAGCGCCCATGGACCCCAGGACTGGATCGCCTCAGGCCAACCAACTGCCAGTGCAGGCCCTCCTGTCAGCAGATAACTGGATTAAAGTTTTACTGAGCAAGGCCCAGATGTTCCCACTGCCAGTCCTTCCCATCAGGAAGCTTACACAAGCCTCTTAGCCTCCTGCATAAGAAGGCAGACAGAAGAAGCAAGAACCACAGTCCCACATTACTGAAACCCACATTACTGAAAGTCAGGATGAAAACACAGAAAGTAATGTCCCAGATGAAGGGACAAGATAAAGCCCCAGAAAAACAACTAAGTGAAGTGGAAATAGGCAACCTTCCAGAAAAAGAATTCAGAATAATGATAGCGAAGACGATCCAGGATCTCGGGAAAACAATGGAGAAGATGCGAGAAATGTTTACCAAAGACATAGAAGAACTAAAGAATAAACAGAGATGAATAATATATTAGAAGGAATCCGTAGCAGAATAACTGAAGCAGAAGAACAAATAAATGAGGGAGGACAGAATGGTGGAAGTCACTGCCACAGAACAGAGTATAGAAAAAAGAATGAGAAAAAATGAAGACAGCCTAAGAAACCTCTGGACAACATTAAACACACCAACATTCACATTAGAGGGGTCCCAGAAGAAGAAAGAAAGGACCTGAGAAAATATTTCAAGAGATAATAGCTGAAAACTTCCCTAACATAGGAAAGGAACTAGTCAATCAAGTCCAGGAAGCACAGAGTCCTAGGCAGGATAAACCCAAGGAGGAATACACTAAGACACATAGTAATCAAACTGACAGAAATTAAAGACCAAGATAAAATATTAAAAGCAAGAAGGGGAAAACAACAGATAACATACAGGGCAACTCCCATCAGGCTATCAACTGATTTCTCAACAGAAACTCTACAAGCCAGAAGGGAATGGCATGATATATTTAAAGAGATGAAAGGGGAAGAAGCTGCAACCAAGAATACTCTACCCAGCAAGACTTTCATTCAGATTTAATGGAGAAATCAAAAAGCTTTCCAGACAAGCAGAAGTAAGAGAATTCAGTACCACCAAACCAGCTTTACAACAGATGCTAAAGGAATTTCTCTAAGCAAGAAACACAAGAGAAGGAAAGACCTATAGAAGATGGATCTGAAACGGTTAAGAAAACGGTAATAGGATCATATATATTGATACTTACTATGAATGTAAATGGATTAAATGCACCAACCACAAGACATAGACTGGCTGAGCAGATGAAAACATGTGCATGTATGCACTTCCACTTACCACGTCACTCTACTTAACCCCCCAGATTGTATGTAATTATTTTATATTATTAGATTAATCATGTTCCCATTATGGCTTGCAGTTGTAATCATCTCTTATTTTTTGTCTGGCTATTGATTGTGAAAACTGATAAACATCTTTTACTATTGTGATTATGTAACTATTACTCACTTAATACCATTGTATCATGATTGTTTCAACAGAAAAATAATAGAATTCTATATCACCAAAACTACCATTTAATAGAAAAACATGTAATCACTTTTTAAAATTCAAATGCATATCAGATTATCTGGGAATGTTTTGAAAAATCAAATGCCAAGATCTGCTTTTTTTCCCCAAAGCTCCAGCTGTGTTTCTAATGAGCGACCATGTTTAAAAACAACTGGATTTATATGATGATCTTTTACTTTCATCTAGTTTGTTTCATTTTTTTTTTTCTATTTTATATTCAGTGCCCCCGTTTCCCTTAGTTTATGGTTTCCAGTTCCTCCATCTCCTCTTTTTTGTGATGTTTCTCAAGCCCTTATCAAGCATAGTAGAGAAGTTTTTGTATACATATATATAAGTAATATTGCCTAACTAAAACATGTATGACATTTGACTCAACTTGTTTGACTTAGTATCAATAGAATGCTAGATTTCTAATTTAAAAAAAACAGATATGCAACAAGGAACAAAGATTTACTGTATAGCACAGGGAGCTATAGTCAATATCTTATAATAGCCTATAATGGAAAATAATCTGAAAATAATATATGTGTATATGTATAACTGAATCACCTTGCTGTGTACCTGAAACATTGTAAGTCAACTGTACTTCAATAATATATATATATATAATGAAAAATATAAAATGGATAAATTAAGCCAAAAATAAATAAAATGAATTGATTATTTTCTTCAGAAATTAAAGGAGAACATGAGGAAGATGCTCAGTTGCTATCTCCTCACCACCACCTTTTTTAGGTTTAAACCAAAAAATATGTTACATAAAATATGGCTACATAAAAATCTTTTATGTGTACTAATACTACCACCATTTATTGAGCTTTTTATAGTAGTCCAAGTACTGTGCTACATGCTTTATGTATCTTATTTAATTTTCACATCAGTTCTAGAAATCATTAAGTGACAAACACCTTACTAATTACCAGTAGTAGATTCCAAGCTAAAAATAACTTCTATTATTGCTTCATTTTATGAGTGTTGATCAATAAATAGTGAACCTCACTATTCACTCAGGGCTCAGTCTGATGGCACTACTGGTATAAGATGGGATAATTTTCCTAATACACCTTAAGTCAGGAGACAAAAGTGGCAGGAACTTAGATGTCATTATTTCTAATTTAGATATTTAGATCACATTGCAAAAAAAGGACTTATCTTTTCAAAATAAATTCTGTGATTAGTTCTTTGCAATTTAATCTGAAGTGCTTAAAAAAAAAAAAACAAAACCTGGTTGTTTATGTTGTAATGTGCATCTAAGTCTTCAGAGTTGTATATAATAGTATTTTTCTTAAAAGACTATTAAAAGACTATTAAATGCCTCATTCATCATTAGTGTGTGGAAATGACACCATGGTATGATTCAAGGAGGAGATGTCATTTTTTTTCTATGTAATTTTCATGGGCAGTGAAATAGGCTGTTTTTAAATGATGCTTATTATTATTATTATTATTATTATTGATTTGACTGTGCCAGGTCTCAGTTATGGCATGTTGGATCCTTAGTCGCCACGTGTGAACGGCACATGAGATCTAGTTCCCTGACCAGGGATTGAACCTGGGCCCCCTGCACTGGAAGCACAAGTCTTTGCCACTAGACCACCAGGGAAATCCTAAGTGATGCTTATTTTTATAAGATTTGTGTGATGCTTACAATGAAATGTCTTTTTCATGATTTTGCTATGACTAAACATCTGCTCTGTATGTGTGCATGTATGTGTCTAAATTGTTGGGAAGAAAATAAGATTTAACTATAGCTTTATTTCATTTATTTTAAATGTTTTAAGAACTTCCAGAGGTTATCGCAAAGTATATTTCTTTATAATTTTTGTCTCTCTTAAGCCATTAGTGGATGACTCACAATCAATTTAAAGTAGTAAAATTCTAGTTTGATTTTAATATGACTTTAAAACTATTAAACTATCTATTAGTAACCAAGAGGAGGTACAGTTAGGTATGGCTATCCTGTTACTGAGAAATAAATCCTTAAAGAATGTCCAAGTTTTGCTAACCAAAAGTTTTTCTGCTTCCAGCTACTTATCAAGACAGAGTATCTTCAGATTTGCAAACTTTATTTGCAGTTTCAAATAGCACAATTAGAAGGTGAAAATAAAAAGGAAGAACACACACCCCCACCCCTGCATAGAGATTTAGGAAAAGGGATGGAAATCACTAATAATTTTTTCTGAATCTCAAATTTTAAATGTTAGATTCACTTTACATTGGTGCTTTCTATTAATAGTTACTGAATTTATTTTTGTTAAAATGACGTTAAAAGGTTTTATATCTCTTTCAGAAACTACATCTGACCAGAGTGACATTGAAGGTAGAATCAGAGCCCTGAAGGATGAGCTGCGGAAAAGAAAATCAGTTGTGGACCAACTCAAGAAGGAACAGAAAAAAAGGCAAAAGGAAAGACTCAAAGCCCAAGAAGCCAGTCTGATCAAACAATTGGAGGTTAGAAATAAGAAGAAAGGGGTTTAATTTCAAGGCTATTGTAAATATGAAAGAAAGAAAGAAAGTGAAGTCGCTTAGTTGTGTCCAACTCTTTGCGACCCCATGGACTAATGTAGCCCACCAGGCTCCTCCGTCCATGGGATCCTCCAGGCAAGAATACTGGAGTGGGTTGCCATTTCCTTCTCCAGGGGATCTTCCCGACCTAGGGATCAAACTCAGGTTTCCTGCATTGCAGGCAGACGCTTTAACCTCTGAGCCACCAGGGAAGCCCATGTTTTAGGCATTAATAAAGTGATAGATTAAAATTTTTCAGTATTAATTTCGTGCCACATTTTAACCTAACTTTGAAAACAAACTGAGGTGTCTGAACAAACCCTTTGCTTGAAATGTTAAATATTTTAATATCAAATATTAAAGTAAATAGTACAAGTATTAAAATGAGTTTTTCCCCAAAGAGGAAAGACTGGGCCTGTGAAAGAAAGCTTGATATCCATGTCCTCTTAAGGAAAGAACCATTAGATAAATAATCCTGGCTATTGGAACTGTTAACTGCCTTTTCTTTTCGTTCTTTTTTTTTTTTTTTTAAAAGAATGGTGCTTCATGCCACCCAGCTTATTAGTATGATTCTTTGTACTATTTGAATGGCTCCTAAATAGTAACTCTAAACTTTGAATTTCCTTCCAAACTCTAGCAACCTTCCCTGATTCTGCCCTACTCTGGAAAGCTGGTTTTTTGTTTGTTTGTTTTGTTTTGTTTTTAGCTTTAAAAGCATGTGGGCACTGAAGGTTTTACTGACAATTCCTCCAAATATTTTTTAAATTAATTTATTTAATTGGAGGCTAATTACTTTATGGTTTTTATATCTTTCTTATTCTGTTTGTTCCTATTCATTCAGAACCCATTGATTCTTTTTTCGTAAATCTTGCTTGTCCCATTCCATTCCTACTGACATCAAGCTGTTTGGGACCCTGATGTCTTCTTACCTCTATAGTGTGCATAGCCTCTTACATGTCCTTGCTTATGGTTTCTTCCCTATAGCTTACATACATTCTGTCAACCTAGTATTCCTAAACACCATATTCATTACAGAACCAGTCTGAAGTTCCTTCCTGTTGGTCATAAGAATCCCTTCTCAAGGCCTCACCTGAGATCATTCAGTTTCTTCTCAGTCACTTTCAGTAATAGCAAATTTCAGATTTTCAAGGCAGTTGATTTCATTGGTTGGACTCCAGGTGCTCTAAGTGCTAAAAAGGTCTTTGTTATGTTTGGGCAAAATTTCTGTTCTTTTAATCCTCCTTGTGTGGTAACACCAAGCATGTATTCCTCCTTTATTAATATGTTTATTAATTTAATCATCAAATATTCAAGCACCTTTTTATGTGCTCGAAACTCGGCTAACTACTGTACACATTTTTCATTTTTTTCTCAAAGCAACAAGGTGTGGATATTACTATCCCTGTTTTACAAATGAGGAAACTGAGTTTCAGTGAGATTAATGATATCCAGAGATACACAGCTCACATGTGTTAAAACTAGGCTTTTAATTAGCTTGAATTCCAAATTCTGTACCCTTACCATTACACTACGCTATCTTCCACATAGAAAATAAACCTGCTAACAAATATGGAGAAGATAAGACATTTACATTAGTACACAATACAGAGATGGGAACAGGAATTATAACTTGCACACATGTTTAGAAGAAAAGTGATTAAGATTCAGTGACCATGCTGAGAAGTTCATGCTGGAAAGTAGTGAGAAACAAAATTTCAAAATGAAGATCAAGTTTAGGGCTTTAGAAATCAGACTGATGAGTTTGAACTTCATCCTATAGGTCTGTAGTGCTCAATCTGACTATACATTAGAATTAATCAAGGAGATTTTTTTAAAAATACAAATATCCAGGCTCACTCCCAGAGATTTTGACTTAATTGGTCTAAGGTGGGGCCCAGGATTTAAATGAAATACTATTACATTTAATAGCATTGCCCCCAAAGTTTAATAATATATACGTCAACCAGAAAAATACCTAGAGAAGGATATAAAGATCCATCTCATTCAACATTTTATTAAATGATTTAAATAAAGGCAATAAAATGTCCTTTATTTAGATTTTATAATTATAGTGTATGTATGCAGTATAGTATATAAATTAGTGAAGCTTTATTTCTAGAATGACTAATAACTAAGAAGTATTTTTGAAGTTCTGTACTGTCATGCTCCCAGCCACTCCCTTCTCTTTCCTTGGGATCTGTATTCCTAAAATACATACCCTGAAAGAAGCTTACTGCCATTGAAACTCAGTGCAGTGGCTAAACTTAAAAATATCAGGGAAGTATTAGGACATCCTTTAAAGAATCAGCTAAAGAGTTTTTTTAATATGGCAGGGCCTGAATTATTGCTTCATAAGTATTAAGTTTCTGTAATTGAGATTGTATCATTTCCTAGTTGATATTAGTGTTACATTATACATCTTGGCTTATACATAGCCTATTTCAAGAAGGCTATGAAAATAACTGATTTTAGAACTCTGAGAAATAATACTGATGCAGGGAGTAAAAATTTTATATTAACATCTTTTTTACTGCTTGAATATTTTACCATTAAATGTATTGTTTTCTAATTTAAGATAGTTTTTAAAAATTCTGTATAGTGACTCCTCTGATTTTTCTAAACGTAGTCATATGATGAATTCATTAAGAAGACTGAAGCTGAGCTTAGCCGAGATTTGGAAACCTCACCAACAGCCAAGCCTCAGATTAAAACACTCTCCTCAACTTCTGAAAAACCCAAGATCAAGTCCCTTCCACTGCACAGGTAGAAATTTTTGATAACTAACCTGTATCCTGCCTTATTTGCAAAAGAAATAAGGAACGGTTTTTAGTTGAAGCTAACTTTTGAGTAACTGTGAAATTGTAGAAGTGAAAATACTGGTTTATGGTTTTAGTGTCATTAAAGTATATTTGTTGTTTATGGTATAATCACAAATCAAATTTATAATAAGGCACAGATTTAAAAATACATTCTGAAATCTGGTGGGTGCAGTGAAAATAATACTCTCCAGCATCGTTGTTACAGCTTCGTAAGTTGGTATAGTTTTTGAAAAACAATTTGGCAGTGTTTCAGAAGTCAAAAACAGTCTGTAACTTTTGACTCAATAATTCCCATCTGAAAATCTAGCTTGAAAAAATGCAAACTACCAAAAATATCTATTTGCATGAACATGTATATCATAACTTCTTTTGTATTAAACACTGGAAGCAATCTTTACATCCAGAAATGGGTGAATAACCCTGTTAATGATGGTTCTTTCCAGGGATAGAATATTATGCAGTCATTGAATGCAAATACAGAAGATGCAGAGTAGCACCATTAGAATGTATAATATGGTAAATAAGGAAATCAGTTAGGAATATTTAAAATGAATTTTGAACAACAAGCAGAGGTTATATAGGTCAGTGGGACTGAGAAATAGTGGGTATTTCAGAGAGAAAGGCACTGATGAGTGACCAAACGCAGCAAAGAGCTTGGCATATCATGGAAGCAGAATGTGATAGGATATTGCCAGAGTTAGGAGAAGAAACTGGAAAAATAAAAAACAGATTGTGATAATATTGTACTCAAGCATTTTTAGCATTTTCTTATTCACTTTCTTAGAAGATGTGAAACCTTGAAAGGCAATATTTTAGGATATTTTTTGTTTCTTAGAAATGTTACATAAGCTCATTACAATTAATTTAGCATTACCTGGGTTTAAATCCTGGCTCCAGCACCAGCCAGCTATTTAATTAGGGGCAAGTTATTTAACCTCTCTGTACTTCAGTTTTTTAATAGGGATTTATATCCCTACAAGAACACCTGAGTAATAAACTTGTCATGAAGGTTAAAAGACTTAACTTAGAACACTTCTGACACACAGTTAGCACTATGTATTAGTTTTATTATTATTGCTACTAAAATATTGAGGGAAGTGGTAGAAAGGAATAAGTTTAAATCATATCATACATAACTATCCCAAAATAGCAGACATCAACAATTAGATATATTTCTTTCTCAGATTTTTTTATAGTTAGATTTTGTGTGTATTTTTGTTATGTATATATTTTCCCTTTATGTTACATTATATGTAAGTTTTATTTTAATTTCTACATTTCATTGAGTGTTTTTATAGTTTTATTAACCAAGTTACTAAGGATTTTAACTGGAGAATGATAGAATCATATTTCTCTTTGAGAAATCTTTTTGACTACAGTATGAAGGAAAGATAGAAGGGGATAAATTTAGAAGCAGGGATAACAGTAGTCTAAGCCAGGCCTCAGATAATCCACTGTAATAAAAATAGAGAATAAGAGATAGATTTTAGGAATATTTAAGAAGTATACTTGACTAATTAAAGTTATAGATGGGAAAGCTGAATGACTGTCATATTTCTCTTAAGTAGTAGTTGGTTGAGTCAAAGTTACACTAACCTAAATGGAAAATCAGGTGTTCCTCAGTGGGAGGCTTATAATTTTGGTTTTAAAATGTTAATTTTAAGGTACCTATAGTTCATCTAAGTGGAATTATCCAGGAAAGATGTTAGGGTTTTATATATATATATATAGATAGATATAGGGATGATCAACATATAGATCATGATTGAGGCAATAAATATGGCAACATTTGGATGAACCTTCTTCACCCAAATAAAGTATGCATTCAGAGAGAATAAAAGGGAGCCAAATACTAGATATGATAAAATAGCAACCTTTAAGGAGATTAAGAAGAAATAGGAGTAGAAGGCAAATAATACGACTTTGCAAATAAAAAGAAAGCAAGAAAATGAAGATGGTAAATGTCAGATTAAAGCATAAAAGTGAACAGTAGCATAGCATCAGATGACAGAATAAAGAATGGGGGGAGGGGAACTTTGCTCAATATTCTGTAATAACCTAAATGGGAAAAGAATTTGAAAAAGAATAAATATATGTGTATGTGTAACTGAATCAGTTTACTATACAACTGATACTAACACAACATTGTAAATCAACTATAGTCCAGTATTAAAGGGGGGAATTTTTTTTTTTTAAGCATGAGATTTACATATAAGCTGAGGGGGAAAAAAATCACCAAATTGAAGGACTAATGACTGTAGAAAAAAGAATGGATAGTTGAGGGATACTATCAGTGACTGTGGAAATTATGGGATTTGGGGCGGAAAGAAATTTGAGCAAATGTAAGAGATACACCTTTTTCTTCTTGCAGACAGAAGGAAAGACAATTGGGATGGCTGTGAATATAGATAAATTTGTAGGTAAAAAGGTTGAAGATAAGATTCATGCTGATGGTCTCTCTTTTCCTCATTAAAAGAGGAAGATCATCTATTGAGAGTGACAAAGGCCAGAAATAGGCTTGGTGAAAGCGGCAAAGATTGGAATACTCCTGTGGAGTAGAAAGAAGTAGTTGTCTTAAGAATTGACTGCTTTTTGTTACCAGTTATTATAGTATCAGCAGTACATTTATTTCTGTTTATTAATTTTTCTACTTAAGATCTGAAACAGCAAAGAATTGGAAATCACTGACAGACTCAGAACGATCCAGAGGATCCTTGGAGTCTATTGCTGAGCATGTTGGTATGTAACTAGAAAAAAATAATCACACTGTATCTACATGGGCTAAAGATTTATACAAATGCCTATGCAATTCTACCTCTAGGTTATTTGGTTAAAAAAATGAATTTCTTAAAGATAATAGATCACTTAATATTTTAAGTTACTTTTATATTTTAAAGTGATTTACAAATTATGCATAAGTTTATGAATCAGTCTTTATTGTCCCAATAACTGATAAAAGCTGAATCATAAAGACATTGATCTAAAATGGCTATGAGGGTATCATCAGCATCTCAGAATTCTCCCTTAATCAGATTTGTATCTGATTATGTAATTGTCAGCCTCCACTCTTTCTCAGGTGTGTGGTTATATACATTTTTTTCAATTGAGTCCAAAGAAAAATAAGAACTATTGAAAATAAAGTAAATGAATTAGAATTTGAGGCATGAAAAAGCCTACCTGGCAACAATGACAAAGTAGCGATTTGAATTCAGAACTTTTAATTCTTGGTTTGTTGGTTCATTGAATCTTACTTATTTTCTTCTTATTTAGCAGTTTTCGCTCTTAAAGTGCTATATTTGCAGAAATAGTTAGGGTTTTTTTTTTTGTTTTTTACATTCAAGAGGTTAGTTGAAGTCCCTGGGAAAATTCATTCTTTTAGAAGTATGTATACTAGTACATTTGTCCCTCCTTTATTGCTTTTGTATTTGAAGAACATGTAATATGCTTCATCCAATTCTGTGTTTGCATGATTTGAGAATCAACTTCTCCGTAAACTTTGATTCATTTTTCTTAATTTTCTAACTTAAGACAACACTTAAAAAATTATACCAAACTTCAGATTTTTAGTTATTTTTAAATGTTCTATTTATTGTTGGTACCATATAAATTCATAAAGGAAAAACTTACTACATATAGTAACCTATAAAACAGGTCATATTTACTGACCAGAGCTTTTTCTCACTAATATTTGGTTTTTATTTAAACTTTGGTTTCAGAAATTGAAAGTTGTGATTAGATAATTTTGATGTGACTTTTTTCTTCTTCCCCCTTTAAGATGCTGCATTGACAGGTTCTGAAAGATCAATATCGGAAAAATCTTCATCTGCCTACTCAAAGAGAATGACTGAATTGGACAGTCGGACAGAAGAGCACTTTCAGACTTCTCCAATTCTCAGATCATCAAGGAGGACAAGAGCAGAATCTGGAGATTCTCTAGAAAATGTCCCATCATTATCTCTTCTCAAAGAATTAAATGCCTCTCATAGAATTCTGGATGTGTCAGGTGCCAAGGCTGAAGAAGAGTCTAGTCAAAAATCAGAAATACAAGAAGTAGAATATGCAAAATTGGAGGAGAGTGCAATTGAAGATGCCTATTCTAAACAGTCTAGGAAGGCTGATGTCTTCCTGAAGCTAGACCTGGAACAGGGAGATTCATCTGAAATTCTTTCCAGAAAAGATCTTCCTTTAGATTCTGTAAATGTTCAGAAAGACTTAGTTAGATTAGCCATTGAAAATCTTCATAAAAAAGAAACAAAAGAGAGACAGTCAGACGAAGATATCAGTCATAGTCCAAACATCCAATCAGAAAAAGAGACTCATGTACAAAAGAATATAAAGAGCAGAGACTCATCTTGGTCACAGCATCTACTTGCATCTAAAGAGATACCGTACTTTGAAGATTTTGAAGTGTCGTCTTTCAAGAAAGACATTTCAGCTGAATTGTACAAAGATAACTTTGAGGTGGCGTCTCTGTTGTCTCTCAGGAAAGACTCTCAGTCTTGCAGAGAGAAGTTACAGGCAACAAGCATCTCGAGAAGTAGAGCCACTAGCTTTGGTAGTGATGATGAAATCAGCGAGTGCCTCAGTGAGAAAAGCCTTTCTATTCATAGCAGTGTCCACTCTGAAAGGCTGTTAGAACTCAAGTCCCCCACTGAGCTTATGAAAAATAAGGAGCGCAGTGATGTAGAGCATGAACGGGGAGTTACTGAATCCCCTTCCTTGGCTTCAGCTTCTCTTGCAGATGAATTACTTGATTTCCACATTGGCGATAGGGTATTGATTGGCAATGTTCAGCCAGGAACTCTTCGGTTCAAAGGTGTGACTAGTTTTGCCAAAGGGTTTTGGGCTGGAGTGGAGTTGGATAAACCTGAAGGAAATAACAATGGAACATATGATGGCATTGTATACTTTGTGTGCAAAGAGAAGCATGGGATTTTTGCTCCTCCTCAAAAAATATCTCACATTCCAGAAAACTTTGATGACTATGTAGACATAAATGAAGATGAAGACTCTTATTCAGATGAGCAATATCAAGATTATAATCAAGAACAAAAAGATACAGAGGGTCCCAAGTCTGACAGAGAAAAGGATACAATTGAATATTTTTATGAGAAATCTCTACCTAGTGTGCATGACACAGAAGCCTCAGTTGATAGAAGCCTTAAAATGGAGACAGACAATATACAGGACATTTCTGGGGTCCTCGAAGCCCATATTCACCAGCAGAATTCAGTGGACTCACTGATGTCTTCAAAGGAAAACAAAGACCTTGTTTCTGATGCCACAGAAAAGGTTTCTTCTGTTGTAGAAGACGATACTTTAGATAATACCTTTTCTGAAGAATTAAAGAAGCAACAACAGTTGACTGAAAAGGAAGAGAACTTATATCCCGAAGTTTCAGAAAAGCTTTCTACCCCACTTCTGGACCTGTTAGCAAGAGAGAAAAACCAATTGGAAGCCCAGCTGAGGTCATCTGTAAGTGAGGAAAAAAAGTCAAAGGAACAGCTAGAAACAGTCAGCTTACTGACAGACAGTTTGCTCCAAGTCTTTGTGAAGGACACAGTCAATCAACTACAACAAATCAAAAAAGCTAGGAATGAAAAAATCCAGCTTAGCAATCAGGAGCTTCTTGTTGAGGATCAAAAGAAAGTACCACCCCAAGGCCTATCCCAAAATCTTGAGGAACAGTCACCAAGCGTTCCGGGTTGCTTCTTAAGGTCTGAATTGGAAGATGAGAAAGAAGAGATTTCCTCACCAGATATGTGTCCTAGACCTGTAAGTATTTTGTTTAGAAAAAAATGTCAATTAACCTTGCCTTTGTGGCACATTTTAATTCTGTAGCTACTAATAGGTATTTTGGTGATGTGTTGTTTATTAAATAAAGATCACTGTACTAGTTTTTAAAGGCCGTGTAGCTATTTTTCTGTCTGAAGTATAATTGTCCTCTATTATGTCATGAGTGGTCACTATAGAGTTGTCACAAACACAGGCAGGTTTATGCTGGGTTGAAAACCCCTGTATACTGTCCACAGATTAGATTCCCTTCCAGATTCACTGAACAAATCTATTCCATAGAGATTTCCATTGTTTCTCAGCCCAGTTCTCTTCTGCCTGTGAGATGATTTGCTTACATATCCACTCAGTCACAGTTGCCTTGCAGAAACTGCCAGTTGTGGTGTTGACTCTGGTAAAACTGAAATATGTCCACTGTGACATATGCTCAGACCATCAGCTTGTTCAGGCTGCCCATGGACACTTGAACAGCGGTAATGATTTTGAGTAACTTGAACCAGATGATCACCAAAGGTGAGAAATTTTATATCTCATTTCCATATCCCAGAAGTAAAGTTCTTCAGAAGCAGAGTAATAGTGATACAAAAAGGAAAAAACTAATCAATACACATTTTGTAAAAACTGAATAATAAGACTTATGTAAGCAGAATTACAGGAAGCAGGATAGTTTTTCCTGAAATTGTTCATCAGTAGCCACTTTATTTTTATTTTGCTTGTTTATAGAGAAATAGCAAATATACAAGTAATATATGTAGTTTGTCTTAAAAAAAAGAAAAAAAAGCCCAAACTTGTTAAGTAACCTGAGGTTACTAAATGGTGATCTGTTTGAATCGTTCCATTTCTGTAGGAAAGTCCAGTATTTGGTGCCAGTGGGCAGGAAGAGCTTGCTAAGAGACTTGCTGAACTTGAGATCAGCCGGGAGTTCCTGAGCGTGTTAGGAGATGATCAAGACTGGTTTGATGAAGACTTTGGTTTGAGCTCTTCTCACAAGATCCAAAAAAACAAGGCAGAAGAAACAATTGTACCTTTAATGGCAGAACCTAAAAGAGCTCCAGAAAAGCCATGTGAAACATTACTGGCAGTCCCACATACTGCAGAGGAAGTAGAAATTCTTGTACATGATGCAGCAGAAGAACTTTGGAAATGGAAAGAATTAGGTCATGATCTTCACAGCATCAGTATTCCTGCAAAACTGCTTGGCTGTGCCAGTAAGGGTCTAGATATAGAAAGTACTAGTAAAAGGGTGTACAAGCAGGTATGTAACAGGGAAGGATAATTCTAATTTTTAAACTTCTCACTATTGTCTGAAATTTGGATTCTTAGCCATTTAATTTTGTTTCTTTTTCTTATCAAGGCGGTTTTTGATTTAACAAAAGAGATTTTTGAGGAAATATTTGCTGAGGACCCCAACTTGAATCAACCTGTCTGGATGAAGCCATGTAGAATCAACTCCAGTTATTTCCGACGAGTGAAAAATCCAAATAACCTTGATGAAATCAAGGTAAACTGGAAACTACAAAGTATCTCCTTTTTTTATTTAATCTTCTTTTTGTACAGATCTATAAATGTCATTAAAGCAGGTACTCTTGTATTATTCACTCTTCTGCCCTCAAGACCTGTTCCATAGTAGGTGTTCAGTAAATATTTGTTCATTCTGTCTGTGAGCAAAAGAACAATGAGGGTGACAGGGAATCCTGAACCCTCAACTTTTTGCAAAATAAAACTTAACAGTAATTTCATATACATACATTTTATAATATTTTTAAGAAATTAGCAAGTACTCAGGGAGATAAATTATTGGAATTCATATGAGTTTTAGGTGAGTTCTTAATGATTTAGAGATAGGTATAATACTGTAAAAGTATCAGAAGACATATATCATATATGCCAACCCTAGGCACATAAATGATATAACCTTTCCATCTTTGATTTTGGAGGTTTCAGATTGGTTATGTGGTTTTGAAATATATAGGATAGTGTGATATATAAAAAATATTGCTTGTTGTCCAAGAAGCCCCTGAAAAGATGAAGTGCCCTGAAGCTACAGGGACTCTCAGCAAACCAACTTTAAAATCACTGGGTGAAAATCTCTCTGCTTGTTCATCTGTTCTTAAAATATAGCAAAGGTTATATTCCCATTGCAGTGCCTTTCAAACTTTAATGTGTATCTCAGTCACCTGGGGATTTTAGTAAAAATGCAGATTTCTTACTGAGTAGATCTGGAGTAGGACCAGAAATTCTGCATTTCTGCAAGCTCCCAAGTGATGCTGTTGTTGCTGACTCTAGGATTATTTTGAGTAGCAAGGCTCTAAAGTTATGTCTCCCAAACTTATTTGACCATAGAAACTATTTTTTCTCCAGAGAGTCTGCCTCCAATTACTTATTTTACTTATGTATTGTCTTACATTATCCAGGTGTATATCTGGGCGATCAATATACATTAAAGGAGCATACACATTAATCTGGTATATAACATGAAAGGAGGCACTGTCTAAACAATTTGGTCTTTTTTTCCCTGAGATGTAATTAACACATAGCATTATATTAGTTTCAGGTATTTAATGTAATGATTTGATCTTTGTATATACTGTAAAAAAGAGCACCGCGGTATGTCTGGTTAACATCCATCACCACACATAGTTACAAATTTGTTTTGCTTGTGATGAGAACTTTTAAGATCTCTGTTAGCAACTTGGAAGTATATGATACAGTATTGTTAACTATAGAAAGCTTTTAAAAATACTCATACTGACAGAACACCAGCAGATATCTATGAGATGTATGCTTACATCAGAGGTAGGCAAACTATGGCCCACAGGCCAAATCCAGGCCACCACATGTTTTTAAAAATAAAGTTGCCATAACCACACCTAGTTATTTACATCTTGTCCACGCCTGCTTTCCTACTACCAACAACAAAGTTGAGTAGCTGCATTAGGGACCATATGACCCACAAAGCCTGAAATAGTTACAATTTGGTCTTTTACAGAAAATGTTTGCTGACCTTTGCTTAACTTAAAGCAGGAGGAAAAAGAAGTTTTCAAAGATTGACTTGATGGATTAAAAAAACAAAAACATTTAAAATAGTATTCAACTTTAAGAAATGAATTATCAGAACCACCTGGGGGTCTTTTTCAAAACCCCAGTGCACTCCATTCCTTTCAGCCCCCAGCAGTTGATGAATGGCATGTGTGTATGTGTGTGAATGTGAGTGTGAGACATTGTTTTTTTTTAATAGAACAGCCATAAAAAGTAATACTATTTTTTTAAAAGTAATACTATTTTATTGATAACAACAAACATGTTGAAATAAGGTACATAATATATACCAGCATTAATCAGACCATGTACATCATTATAACACACAATGATACTTCCTACCAATTTTAATATTGCTATAGCCAGGCTTCCCAGCTGGCTCAGTGGTAAAGAATCTACCTGCAATGCAGGAGAACCTGGGTTCAGTCCCTGGGTCGGGAAGATCCCCTGGAGAAGGAAGTGGCAACCCACTCCAGCATTCTTGCCTGGTAAATTCCATGGACAGAGGAGCCTGGCCGGCTACAGTCCATGGGCTGACAACGATTCAGACACAACTTAGCAACTAAACAGCAACAGCAGCCTCACAAATGAGTGTCTTGTATGTCTGTATCCTCGGGTCATTGAAGAATACCTTCTATAAGGCAGGGTTAAAAAAAAAAACAGCAACAAAAGTATTGTTAAAGCATTTTGTAAAGCTTTTTTTAAGGGTGATAGTTCAAATACTGTTAGCAGTAAAATTACCATGCCTCTCAAACTGAAATGTTGATTAGTATTTTTTTAATTTAACATACTTGAATCTTGGTGCTTCAAAATAACCTATCCCAACCAAAGCCTTATTCAAAGATTTACTTTATACTTTCTTTTGTAGTTTTGCCAGCTTGAAGTAAACTAATGGTGGTTCTTGGGTAGAGGGGACTCTAAAGTGATTTTTGTTTTTGCAAATTCATGAGTGGGTTTTACTTTTTTTTTTTTTTTTGTATGTTGTGTAGAAACAAAAAATGCTTTTAAGTGAATAAAGTCTGAGCCTTTAGGAATGCTTTTCTCTTCAAATTGCTAAGTGGAACCGTAAGTGAAAGAAGTTTGTATTAATGTGATCTTTTTTTTTAATAAACATTGTAGTCTTAGCAAAAATCTGTTTACTGCTTTTTAAGTACTAGGTCTCAGAAAGTTTATGTTTCATGCATTCCTCTTATTTTCACAGAACTTCATAGCAACCGAAGTACTCAAGCTATTCAGTCTTAAAAAGGAGCCAAACCACAAAACAGATTGGCAGAAAATGATGAAATTTGGAAGAAAGAAAAGAGACCGAGTGGATCATATCCTGGTCAGTGTCTATAACTGAACTGTTTTTATTTGACCATCTTTTCCAAAATCAGAATGTAGTTAGATTCTAAAAGGAAAGGAAATATAATTGATCCTAAGTCTATGATGTGCCCATGTGCTTAGATCTATCTGACTCTTTGCGACTCTGTGAACTGTAGCCCACCAGGCTCCTCTGTCCATGGGATTTTCCAAGCAAGGATACTGGAGTGGGTTGCCATTTCCTCCTCCAGGGGATCTTCCTGACCCAGGGATTGAACCCATGTCTCCTGCATTGACAGGAGGATTCTTTACCACTGAGCCATCTGGAAAGCCCAAGTCTATAATAGTAAAGTCTTAAAGTCTTCGGTTGCTGCATTTCTTTCTGCCCATCAGTTTGGAAAATTGCTTTCTTTTAAATTCAGTAGATGGATATTTAACTTAATAGTATCTTGTAGATGTGGAGAACTTGAAAGATAAAAAGTTTGGAAACAAACTTAAGGTTCTGAATTTAAAGAGACCAGTATAGACTGGGGCCAGACCACCTGAATTTAAATCCCTGTCTTGGCACTTTACTTGTGTAATCTTGGACAAATTAATCTTTTCGTGCCTCATTTCTCTATCTGCAAAATGAAGACGATAATAATAGTACCTACCTGATACAATTATTAAGAGAATTAAATGAGTATTTATGTATATATATATATAGAACAGTACCTTACACATAACTCAATAAACATTAGCAGTTATCATTTCATCATCACTATTACTGTCCAGAAATTTAGTTGGATAGGATTTATTCCCTTTTGCAGTATATTTTCTAGCATTAGAGAAGTGCTTATCAAACAGCAACAAAAAAGAAAAAAAAAAGGAAGGAGAAAAAGTCTTCCATTCTTTCTTCCTTAAAAGAATGTTACAATGTTAAGTAGTATCCAACCTTAGGAAACTCAGGTGTTAGTTGATTCAGGTTTGTCTCCAAGCATTTTCACTCTGGACTTTATATTTTTTCTATATTTATATTCATATCATGAAAAAAATGTAATGCTTAAGTTTATCAATTTTTTCCAAATATGTACCTCTAGTGCTTCATTTACTCAGTAATAGCTTTACTAGATAAACATTTGTTAAATATTCTTTCTCATAACTTACTTGATCCTCACAATAATTATATGAGGTAGGATGGACTAATGTTACTCTGTTTTACAAATGAGATTCAAAGATATTAAGTGACTTACCTAACAAATAAGAGCAGGACTTTAACCAATTCATAGATCTTTGCCTCTCAAGGTGAACTTGCTCTCATATTTCTGCAGTGGTTTAGATCTGAGTTAGTAATTAACATGATGTAACTTCTTCCACCTCTTTAGAAATTAAAGGGAAAAAGCACACCAAGAAACATTCATTTATTCTACTATCAGTTGAATTGATCATATTCCCTATAAATCATCTCTGTGCATGCATTTAGCCAAGAAGTGTGCTAATTAAGGACCAGTGTTATAGTAAGCAAGACAGACATAGTCCCTGCCTTCGTGGATTTATAGTTTGTTGGTGGAAGCTAGCCATTAGTATATAATTTACACAAATATGTAATTATAAATTATAAAAATAGAAGAATAGCGAGTTATTATAAAAGCATTGAGAGGAAACTGATCTAATGAGGATGGTCAGGAAAGGCTTCCCTGAGGAAGTGACAGTTGAGCTGAGGTCTTAAAGATGAATAGGTACAACCTGAGTTTTGTGTAGAGAGAAGAGCATTTCAGGGAGAGGAAACTACATGTGCAAAGACCTGAAATGGGAAGGCGTGTGGAACTGAAAAGTTCGTGTGGCTGGAGAGTGAGCTGAACTGCCTGGGCCTATGTAGCTTTTTTCATGAGTTCATTTTTTATAATGTTTAGTGAAATGATACTGTTAGCAATTTGAGTTCATTAATCAACAAGAAACACTAAATAAACTGGTCATGGTCACCATTTCCACTATTATATTTAGCCAATTTAGCATTTGGAGATTCTAATTTTTGTGCATTTTAGAGGGACTGAGATTTAAAAGAATTTTCATAACGTAAAACAAATTTTGCTGTCAGTTCAAAAGAAAAGGGTCTCAAAAATAGAAATTTCAAATAAGTTTTTAAAATTATATTTATTATAAATAATCATGCTCATTTTAAAAAATGTAAAGTATGGATTAATAAAAAAAAAATAGTCATGATAATCTTACCAGGTAGATAACTCTTAATTATTTTGACATAATAGCCTTAGAGTTTCTTTTTATACAAAGAATTTTTTTTTAATGATTGGAATCATAGTTTCTTTCATATTCTGATTGTTTTTACTTAATTAAATGTGGATATTTTCCTGTTATTAAGTGTATATCATTTTAAAAATAAATTTCCATTTTAATTTCTGTGGAAATAGTACATTGTGGAATTGTGTATCATAATTTATTTAATCAGTTAATCATTTTTTATTCTTTGAAATAACAAATATCTTGCAATAATAAATATCTTGTAATATGGTGTATATCTTTGTAACTATTTCCAATAATTTACTCAGTAAGTTCTTAGAATTGATGATTAAAAGTATATGCAGAATGTTAAAGCTTTTGTATGTGTTCGTCAGATTGTTTTCTAGAAAGGTTGTACCAATTATACATACTCACCAGCATGGTACAGGAATGATGCATCTTTTTACCTTTGCCAATACTGGCTAATGTTTTGATCTTTGTGAAAAAAAAAAAGAGTTCATTTTTCTTTTAACAATTTTATTATTAATGAAGTTAATTTTTTTGCCAGTTTAATGACTATTCCAAATCTTTCATATGTTTAATAAATATATTGGAAGTACAGAAAAGAACAGAAATTAATAGAGAAACCACTGTTTCTGCATCTCTTTCATTCTGAGTTCAGTTTTCACCTTTGTAGTCTTTGTCTGTACATCTTTTTTATTTCAGCTCTTACCCTTTAATTATAGTTTACCTGAGTATTGAATTCTAGGCTCGTAGCTCTTTTTACCTCAGCAATTTGAAGATATTATTTCATTGTAATCTGACCTGTGTTGTTGATCTTGAGGAATATGCTGACAGTCCTTTATGGGGGAATTTGTCTTTTCTTTTTGTTTCCTTTTTAAGATTGCATGTGTTTGTATATTTGTTCTGCATTTTCTCTGGATGTGTCTAGTCATGGATTTATTTTTATTCTTCCTACTTTGGATTCCCTGAGTTTATTGAATCTGTAGATTCATTATCTTTATTCCATTCTGGAAAATCCTCAGCTATTGTCTCTTATAATATTGCCTTTTCCCCAGTTCTTCCAATTCCCTCAGGTACTTATTTAGACATATCTTTGACTTTATTCTTTTTGTTTCTTGTCTCTTAATTCCTCCCCTAAGTAGTTGCAACACTTGCCACTCTTTTAATCCCTATTTATTCTAATACTTATAATCTCCCTCCTTTCTTATGATTTCTTTATGAATTACAAACATTTTTTATTATGCAAGAACTTTTTTGCATTATCTTATGCTACCATTTTTGCTGGAATTGATAGTCTTGCCAGCTAGTTTTCCTATACAGGGTTTGGGGCTTTTTTTCTTTTTCTTTTTTTTTACATACTTAAATTTTTTTTAAGTGATATTTGGGGAAAAAAAATAGTAAGTGATATTTGGGTATTGTAATTCAAAAGATCAGGAGAAGACAATGGTTAATAATTTGGTCAGCTTTATGGAGTGGCCTCCATCCCACTCACAATATCATTACTTAATATAAGTCTAACCTGTTTCTTTTATAAAAAGTCTACACTTTGCTCAGTCGTGTCCAACTCTTTGCGACCCCATAGACTGTAGCCTACCAGGTTCCTCTGTCCAAGGGATTTTCCAGGCAAGAATACTGGGAGTGGGTTGCCATCAAGCAAACCATCTTGGGCAGTTTGTTCTGATTTGATTCCTTTTAGTTTACTTTCAGTTCAGTTCAGTCACTCAGTCGTGTCCGACTCTTTGTGATCCCATGAATCGCAGCACACCAGGCCTCCCTGTGTCCATCACCAACTCCCGGAGTTTACTCAAACTCATGCCCATCGAGTCGGTGATGCCGTCAAGCCATCTCATCCTCTGTTGTCCCCTTTCCTCCTGCCCTGAGTCCCTCCCAGCATCAGGGTCTTTTCCAATGAATCAACTCTTCGGTGGCCAAAGTACTGGAGTTTCAGCTTCAGCATCAGTCCTTCCAACACCCAGGACTGATCTCCTTCAGGATGGACTGGTTGGATCTCCTTGCAGTCCAAGGGACTCTCAAGAGTCTTCTCCAACACCATAGTTCAAAAGCATCAATTTTTCAGCGCTCAGTTTTCTTCACAGTCCAATTCTCACATCCATACATGACCACTGGAAAAACCATAGCCTTGACCAGACGGACCTTTGTTGGCAAAGTAATGTCTCTGTTTTTTAGTATGCTATCTAGTTTGGTCATAACTTTCCTTCCAAGGAGTAAGCGTCTTTTAATTTCATGGTTTCAGTCACCATCTGCAGTGATTTTGGAGCCCAGAAAAATAAAGTCTGACACTGTTTCCACTGTCTCCCCATCTATTTCCCATGAGGTGATGGGACCAGATGCCATGATCTTAGTTTTCTGAATGTTAAGCATTAAGCCAGCTTTTTCACTCTCCTCTTTCACTTTCATCAAGAGGCTCTTTAGTTCCTCTTCACTTTCTGCCATAAGGGTGGTGTCATCTGCATATCTGAGGTTATTGATATTTCTCCCGGCAATCTTGATCCCAGCTTGTGCTTCTTCCAGCCCAGCATTTCTCATGATGTACTCTGCATATAAGTTAAATAAGCAGGGTGACAATATACAGCCTTGACGTCCTCCATTAGTTTACTTTAGGAATCCCCAAATCCTAAAATGCAAAGAGAGCATTTTTTATAAAATCTAACAGTGACTTTTAAAATAAACTTGAGCAATAGCACATTTCAAGAATGTTCTAATAACAAAAGGAGGGGGAGGAATTCCTTGGGGGCCCAGTGCTTAGTCTGCCACTGTCACTTCTGGGGAACTGAGATCCCACAAAGCCACGTGACCTTACCAAGGGAAAATATACTCCATAAATATGAAATTTTGCTCATTTATTTATATACTCCAGAATCATGTCCAGTATTGTCTTTTGATATATCTGTTTTATAATTGTAAATCCATATATCTAAAAATTTGCATTCTTCCCTCCCCTTAAAATTCCTCTGTGTATTCTCCTTTGTTGACAGAGACAACATACTTGCAATCCTTAATATCTGTAAAATACTGGAATATTGTGAAGATTGACAGATTTGAAATAAATTTTTATTCAACAATTGAGTTTTTTCAAACTTTTTGCAGCTTAAAAGGGCTATTGATAACATCATATAAATTACCATTTTTCTCTGACTTATTTCCTTGGGCTATATTCGCATGCATGGGTTTACAAAGTCAGCAAATATCATTAATCTCCTAGCTTTTGTGTAACAGTGATGTTCTAACCTTTCTGTTTTCTAAATTCTAGGTGCAGGAGCTTCATGAGGAAGAGGCCCAGTGGGTGAACTATGATGAGGATGAGTTGTGCGTGAAGATGCAGCTAGCTGATGGGATCTTTGAGACCTTGATCAGAGATACTATTGATGTTCTGAATCAAATCAGTGAAAAACAGGGGAGAATGCTACTTGTGTGACATCTTGCAAATAAATCGAACACTGAGTGCTAATATGAGTCCTGGGCCTTTCTGCCTCGTGATACACACCCCATCTCCATCATAGCAAGAGTGCTTCTGGACTTTGTACCTGTTCTTAAAGACTACTGGTTTGGAGTTCATGGGACAGTGTGATCTATCTGGTATTACAGCCTTTGCCTTTAGAGACTGTCCACTGGATTAATTGGTTGGTTTTGGTGGGCAGGGTTGCACTCGTGATGTTGACACAGTATAATCCTACACCTTTTGTTAGCATTCCTACTGGTCTCAGATGAGGGCTGAAAACACCAGACTTACCTCTTAGTTTAGACTAGGGTATCACTTCCTGGAGACTGAAGTCAGGCAAGAGAGGTATATAGATGTGCATCATACCGTTTTTGAAATGTAATCCTGATTTATACCATGAAATTCAGAAATGGACATTATAGTCTCTATAAACAGTATTAAACCCTGAACTGCTTTCAGATAGGCAAGTTGGATAATGTGTGCCTATTTCCCATTGTGGAGTTCATTTCATTTCCTTTTGAAGATGATTTTCTTCCATTATTGCAATTGAGCAGCACCAAGTGGACTGTCAAGTTAACAGGAATCAATGGTAGCCTTGCTTTCTGAGCACCATCTAAAGAATTTTAAACTTTTGCATTATGCTTAGTTTTTCTCTGTGGGCATGAAAACAGAGAAGTGCCCTCACTGAAGACTGGGCTTACAGGACTGGTGCAGGGCTGGTTCTTCTACCCCTTGTCGACCCCTGCACTTTTCTTACTTCTTCTGAACCTCTACCAGCTGCTCCCAGAATCACAGATCCTCAGGACCATCTCAGGCATCCAGGCATGGCAGAAGTGGAAATAATTCATTTTTGGCCTTCAAACTTTCAGCTCCCATATCTCCCCAAGAAGTCAGAGACGCTGTTACTTGAATGATTTAGGAAATGAGTGTGTGCACCAAAGACAAAAAGATAACTGTCTATTGTTTGTGTGCTTGTTTTGCGCTATAGAACATTTTTTTAATTTATTTTAAGATAAATTATTAAGTTGAAAATGTATGTCCCTATTCAGAAGTGAAAGATTCTTGTAATAGTTAAACTTCTGTCTTGAAGCTTCTATGGTTCGTAGTCTTTGCACAGGAAGCCTATGGTTTTAACAAACCCGTACACCTGTCTAAGAAGGCAGTTAAATTACATGAAAAGAAGTGAACTTTTCTAAGATCACCTGAAAGTAGCAGGAATGGGATAAGATGATTTGAAGACACTGTAAAATTCAGATTCTGCCTCTCTTGCAGCATTGCTTCTCACAACTATTACCTGTATCTGAAAAAAATATATATAGACTCCAGCTGCTACCTTAGAGCATGTGTGATGCTCTCCTGGGGCCTCCAGCACCCTGCCTTCTTGACTGGTTTCTCTTAATCAGTCCTATCCTTCTTCAAGCAATCTAGAAGAATGTGGATAATCTTAGGCGTGAATGTCAATGCCTTAATATTGAAGGTCCTGATTAGAAGCATGATAGAAGACATCCACTGGATTCATAGTTAAAATATCCTGGAATGTTATACCTTCAAAATATGTTAGGAAAACCCCAAAGATGGTATAATCTTTTAGCGTGCACATTCGTTCATTTCTGCATCTTTCCTCCAGACTTGCCTTTGCGTCTCAAATGTTTCACTATGCACACTTCCATTCTCTTTGGTTTCATCTTGTTATTATGAGAAACTTACTGAAATAATCATTGGAATATTTGCATTTTGCACAAGGACTGGTATGATAGCTCTTGACAAATAAGGAAAGCACTGAAATGTTGTGATAGGGTCTCGGGAAATGCTCAGACTGATGTTGCCAGCATTTCTTCTAGGCTTTTGATGTTGAGCTCTAGTCTTGTAGCCATAATGAGCAAATTGATTAAGAGAAGCTAGGGTTTCTTGGGGTTATTAACCAGTAGTGTGGAGATATTATTTTCATGTAGCCAAGGAAAAGTGAAGCCTTTTCTTTTCAGTTGTGTTGTTTGAAAGACGGAAAAACATCTTGTCTACATTCTTTGGCTGTTTGTAGGATTACATTGTCCTTATGATACTGAAACTTTACAGCTGCTGTAAATTTTTTATAAGCAAATATGAAAATAATATAATAGGAATATAGGTTGTTTTTCTACATCCTCATTATTTGGACCTAAATCAGTTTTTAATAAAATTTTATCTTTAGTCTGTATGACTTTGTAATTCCAAAAAAGGGAAAAAAAAAATAAGTCCATGGAATGAGCAACCTGGACTTAAAGTTCCCGGGTAAGAATGCTGCCAAGAATGTGGCAGTAGCAGTCCCAACATACTCCAGCTCTCATGACTGTCTTGAGAATTCTGGGTTTCCAATGAGAGGCAGGAATGAATCAGTCTTACTCTTTGCTAGAAATGATTATCCATGGTTTGGTAGCAGAAAACAAGGGAAACTATAATCAGATTTCTTACTGTTGTAACTATTTGGATACAATTGAAAAGGGGTTCATTGTTAGCATTAGGAATAATAAACATGGATACCCAGCCACTCGTTCCATATTGGGATCTTTTTAATCAAGCTCTGCCTCTTAACCAAGAATCTAAATACTCCCTCTTTGTAATCTTTGTTCCTTCTCCCCACACTCCCATCCTCTTTCACTCTTCATAATTCCTCTAAGAAAAAGATCTTTGCATCAGCAGTAATATCTTTTAGAATAATAGCACTATCAGAATTTAGCAGTAAACCAACCTATAGGCTTCAGATTTATTTCTGAGTCCAAAATAATTTGTGCTATCCAGGGTACTTCACTCTGGGTTAAATAAGTACAGGGTATAGATTCCCTCTTCAGGTCTAAACAGGAATTTTTACTCTAGGGAAAAATGGGAAGAGCTCAAAAGTAGTTAATAAGGAAGGTAATTTGTTTTTCTTTTACGTAAAAGAAAGGAAAATTCCTTCTGTGACTACAGGTCTCTGAGAAATTATCTTTCAAAAGAGATTTCATTGCTCATAAGAGTGTTGTGGCCTATTGATAAAAAACAATTTTGTTCACTTTCTTGTCTTGAAAAAAAGTGGCCTTAGCTTTTTGCAATACTTGAATAAAATGTATACTCGCACAGCGTTAGAGACTCATAACTTTTCTGCAAGAAGTTCAAACTTACATCTTCTTTTACTACCTTAAAAATACTAGTGAATAAAACATTAATTCAAAGAGCAAATGATAGAAACTACAATGATGTTTAATGCAAATTGTAGAAATTTACATGTTTACAAATCATCTTAAACTGGTTGTGCAACAATTCAATAAGATATCTTTGTATTATAAAAATGTGAAGAAAAAATGTAAACTGATGTAAAAGAGGTACTGTCATTTTAATTAACCTATGTTTAATAGCTTTTCCTTCCAAACTTTGCAAAGCCTTCTCGGTAAACACATTGCAAAGCGTTCCCTGGGAGGCCCAGCCTCCCTGTGTGTACTGTACTGTGCAGACATGAAAAAACAAACCCGTTTACTGTGTATTTGTAAATAGCCTGGTCATCAGGCCATTTTCAGCCAATAGTCACATCCAGTGCAACTTTGCACAGAAGACTTAGGGTGTGGTTTGTAAGTATGATCTGTAAAATAACTGGGATGAATTCCCATGTACACCTGTGTAAATAGATTTGTTAACTGAAATGTACTTTAAGAAAAGAGAAAAATCTGTAAATAAACTGATTTGTAAATTAATTTCATGTCAGGCATTCATTTCTTTTTTTGCCTTTTGAGCCAAGTTTCGAAAGCTAGTCTGCATAAAATTCACTTCTGATCTCTTACTGGACAGCAGAGTGCGGATGCTTGAGCAAAAGAGTAGGGCAGGCTGCACGGAAGGGCTCTTTACACAAATGCCGCTTCCACACCGTCGGAGCAGCTCAGCAGTCGCTGCGCACAGAACCTTCGTGTTCTGAGCACTGTGCCCAGCGCAGGGGAGATGATGAAGATGACAGACATGGTCCCTGACCTTGGGGGATGAAAGAGAGACATCAAAAAATAATTTCAAAAACAGTGCATGACAAATGTGGTAAGTCCTGCAAAGGAAGCATGTGCTATTTTGAGAGTATATAATACAAGGACCCAACAGAGTAAGGGAGTGAGTCAGAGGAGAGTTCCCTGATAAATTATAACTTTGTGTTCTATATCAATGGGCTTCTTCCCTGTAATTCACAGCAAATGTCTTTTCTCCCAAGTGACTTGAATTCTGATCACCCTTATAAAATACAACACGTGGAAAGTCACAATTAAGTGGACAACAAGAAGAACAACCATCTGATGATGTGATGTGGCTATAATTTATTTCTAGATGTACAAGCTTGGAGAAGAATGGGGCTAGAGATACAGAAGAATAAAAGTATTGCAAAGGTGACAATGGATGGTGTTCAGGATTATGAATCATCTCTGGTCCAACAAGTTAGAAGTCACCACCATCATCTCACCTGAATTCCTCTGGTAGCCTCCTGATGGCTGTCCCTGCTACACCTTTTAACTCCTACACAACCATGAACATTTAAGAAGTTTTCAGAAAAAGTTCCCATATTGTAGCAAGTTCTAAGAAATTCGAGTGCCCTCTTTGAGCCAGATACTGTGTGTGTTGGTAAGTCACAGTAGTAATAGCTTGAACCTTGGAATAAAGACCAAATGCCTGTTTTCTTGAATGAAAACATGTAAAAATAGTAGATGGGAGGAAGGCAATTAACACAGCAGAGCTAAGTAGAAGGTGAGACCAGCACTGGTGGGACCTACAGTGATGAGTGCCTGTAGAGGTGAGTGCTGGAGAAGCAAGCCAGGGCTCCACAAAATCCCGGAAAAGCTCAGAAACTGGAGGCAGCGGCTGCCGCAGAGAAAGGTGTGAAGCATGGCATTACTGTTTCACTGGGGGGCCAAAGCTAAAAGGAAGGCTAGTGCTACCCACGGAGAGGGCCAGCGCGTAGGGTCACAGAACAGACAACGGCTCCGCAAGCTCAAGTGGTGCCGGGCTGCCTTATAGAAAGAGTCGGGAAAGCGCCAGGATCCAGTCCCTTGCGGTTCTTTGTACCCCGTGGCCAGCGGGTCCATCTGAAGCCTGAGGGGACGATGTGACGGCACACACCCCTCTTGGTGGTGTATGGAAGGGCCCTGTCGCCTCCTGTGGGGTCTGAGATACAGCAGGCTGGGGGCGTGCCTGAACTGAGGGCCGCTGACGCTGGCCTGGAAGCAGAACCCGGAGGACAGGCTGAGTCTGAGGCAGGGAAGGGTGATGAGCCCGGCACAGACTGTGAGGACTCTTAACTCTCAGTAAGGAGGTGTTCCAGGCCCAGGCCCATTCTTACCTGACCGTACAGAAGGCGAGAAGTTGTACATGACTGCCTTTCCTGACAGTCCACCCCGCCCCTGCTGCCCAGATGCCGACAGAGCAGACGAAGGCTGCACCGAGTCTGGTAAGACCATCATTGGCCCCAAATGTGTAGGCGGAGCTGGGTGATGGGCCCCCTGAACCTCCGCACGGATACAGCGTGCTTGCGGAGCCTCCCTGTCACCCTGAGACGGCGCATCACCAGAGTCACTAAAAGAACCAGACCCAGGACGATGATCAAGCAGGCCTCCCTGGAGGATGGTCCTCAACTAGGAACCACCAGTGCCTGGACTCAAAAGTGGAGTCCGGGGGGACCGGGGGTGTGCAGATGGTAACCATCCAGCCCAAGTCAGGCACTTCTGCCTCCCCACCTCGTCGATATGCCCGCAGCGAGAGGCGCTGGCAGTCGTGTTAACACCGACACCACCCCCTTCTCCCAGCAGAAGGAGAGCCATTCAGGTGTGCATCACCACCTTGGCTAGTGTGGGTTGTGATTCTTGTTGATCTGAAGGAAAGTCCAAGTCACTGTGTACCGGCCAAGCCATTAAAATGGGAGTGAGTGACAAGAGGGCCTTGTTCTGGGACGAGAAGCCCAGCATTGTTTGAGTTGGCCTCCTCTCCTGCCTGCTGTGCCAGAGTGTCATGCAAGCACCACAGAGGCTTCTTAGAAGTGAGAAGCCAGTTTCAAGTTCCCACCTCGCTCCCACCCCTGGAAACACCCAAAGCCGAAGACACTCTCATTGGCTACTTCTGTGGGACCCACCGCCCCTTGTTGCTTGAGCCCAACAGTCCATCCTGGGGAGGGGAGTCATCTTGAATGGACTTGACATGCCTTGTAATATCACCCGCTTGAGTCAGAGGTCCCAGCACAACCAGGGGAAGCTAGTGCCCCATGTTCTGTGTAGGGTTCCCGGGAGGGAGGCACTTGATGGTAGCATTGCCCCCACACTTGAACTGGGAGGTCCTCCTGGTGACCCCACTGTGGCCCGGATCACATCACCCCCAGGAAGTGTGTTCCAGCAGGAGAAAAAGAACGGTTGCATGTCCTGGCATTGGGATTTGGCTGGTGCAAGCTAATCAGGCAACTGCCTGGTCCTCCACCCTGTCCAAGTTCAATGTCACCAACTGTGTGTTGGTGCGCAGTGCTTAGAGTTCAAATGGCTTAAGTGGGGTGCCATTCAATAAGCTGGGTTTTTGGATGGCTTTGTTGCAGTTGTTGAGGACCAAATGGAAAGATCCAAACAAGCTTAACTCAGAAACCCCTGCCCAAGTAAGAAGACGGCAGGACCCTCTTCTGGAAAAACAGAATAGCATTGGCAAGAAGACCTGTAGGTACTAACATTTGAAGATTCCTTCACAGGAACAGTTGGATTGCCACCTGATCGCCTTCCAGTAAAGTCGACCAGTCAAAAAGCCCCATCCACGCATACTGAGTTACTCATCACACTTTTAGCACATTACCCATGTGTGAACAAACAGCCAGCCATCTCTGGACATTTGGGGGAGACCTCCTATGTGAAACGCGTGTGCTAAGTCACTTCAGTAGTGTCCGACTCTGTGCGACCCAATGGACTGTAGCCCTCCAGGCTCTTCTGCCCATGGGATTCTCCAGACAAGAATACTGGAGTGGGTTGCCATGCCCTCCTCCAGGGGATCTTCCTGACTCAAGGATCAAACCCACATGTCTTACATCTCCTGCACTGGCAGGCAGGTTCTTTACCACTAGCGCCACCTGGGAAACCTTCCCGACCCAGGGATTGAACTCGGGTCTCCCCCATTGCAGGCAGACGCTTTACCCTCTGAGCCACCAAGGAAGCCCCTATGTGAAACAGACCAACCCAAAAAGGAAGGAAAAAGCGGGAGAACTCTGGTGAAACAATGAGTGGCACAAAAGAAAACATCACAAGGGACAAAAACTGTAATTAAAATTAAAATCCTGAGATAGCAGAAGCAATATTGTATCCATAAAATAGGAATGGGATGCTCTAAAAGAGTATAGTCAGACAACAAGATACTGCTCTTGAAAAGTAAAAGTATTGTAGCCATAATTTTAAATTCAATAGAAAGAGGATAGAATTAAGGAAGTCCTTCTAGAAAATAAAACAGAAAGGTAGATAAAGATGGGAAAGAAACAGATAAAATCAGGGAACCAATCCAGGAAATCCAACACTTAATTAACTGGACATCTAACAAGAACAGAGGAAACAAGAGAAAATTCTGGAAATTAAATATATGAGTTTCTCATCGAAAATGGTTCAGTGGGTGTCCAGCACAATAAACAGACCCCCAGTAAGTTGTGTCATTGTGAATGATCAGGACTCTGTGGGTAAAGAAACTATTCTTAAAGTTTCTGCAGAGAAAAACAAAATATTGCATGTAAAGGATTAGGAATAAAAATATCATCATTCTCCTGAGAAGAAACATTGGAGGCCTTGAGAAAAATACAGCGGAATTTTAAAAAACTGAATGGAAATTATTTTCATCCAAAAGTCTACACTTGGCCAAACAATGAACCAAGTGTTAAGGCAGAATATGGACACTTTCAGAAATGCTAAGTCCTTACTTATCAAGCATCCTTTTCTCATAAACCATGAAAGGTAAAGACTGGGATCCAGAAACAAGGGCTCTATTCCAGGAAGACTGTGAGGGAAACTCCCAAGATGACTTGGAAAAGGCATTTCCAGGATGACGACTATCTTGCACACCTAAGGAACAGTCAGTGCAGACTGGAGCAGGGGGACAGACAGCTTGAGAAGGAAGGTCTCTGGGTGGAAGGGAGGGTGGAGAAGAGAGTAGGAAATAACCTGATGTTTTAATCATGTGAAACTTTTAATTGGTAGGCTGCTGGAAGGTGAGAAAAGAGTTAGTAATAGGTTCAAAGAATGAGTAATGAAAAAATGAGGAAAAACAGTGTTGTACAAATAGGGAACAATCATGACATACTGCTTGGCTCAACTAGAAACAATGTTTATAATTAAAATAATGTAAAAATTGAATATTCTGATATCATTATATTGTGAAGATGGGGAAGGGAAGGGTGGTATCAGAGAACTAAATATGCATCTACCATACTAGCAAATCTGATGGTTAATTTCATGTGTCAACTTGGCAAGGCCAAAGTATCCAGGTATTTGATCAAACATCAGTCTAGATGTCTCTATGTATTAGATGACATTAACATTTCAATCAGTAGATTTTCAATAAAACTGATTATTCTTCATAATGTGGTGGGCCTCATCCAATCAGGCAAAGGATTTAAGAGGAGGAGGGAAAAAGACTGAGGTCCCACAGGGAAGAGGGAAGTCTGATCCCAGACAGCCTTTGGCCTCAAGCTGCAACATCAGCTCTTACCTCAGCCTTCTGGCCTGCTTTGCTGATTTTGTACCTGCCAATCCCTACAGTTCCTCTCTCTTTTTCTCTGTCTCTCTTTCTCCACACAGACATTCCATTGGTTCTGTTTCTCTGGAGAACACTGATGAATACAGGCATTCAATAGCTAAAGTATAAGAACACCAAGGTAAAGACCAGAGCAAAAATCTGAAATGAAATGATGAACAGTGGGTCCCCTGGATGATGCGAACTAGAGAAATGAGATTGAAGACTCCTCTGTGCGTCTGTGTTTAATTTAAAAAAAAAAATTTTTTTTTTGCCATGTACAACTATCACTTTCTGGGGGACTGCCCTGGGTTTTTGTTACAGCCTGCGGGATCTAGTTCCCCAACCAGGGATAGAACCCGGGCCCCCTACATTGAGAGCACAGAGTCTTAATCACTGGACCACCAGGGAAGTCCCTATAAGAATCACCTTGATAATAAAAATTAATACTCCCTCTGCCCCAAAATAAAGCCACACCAAAAAAAAAAAAATATTCAGCTTCTCTTCATTTACTTCTCTAACCACATTTAGATAGAATTATACTCCTTTTCCTCTTATAACTTCAACACTATTCCAATACTACTATCTGCAAAAGTTAACTTTAGGTCACAGCTTTTCAACCTAAATATTTTTCATTTCAACTAAGAATTAAATTCAAGGTCATTAAAAAATGTTGATGTGTAATTGAAATGGTGCATTTAACGCAATTAAAAATATTTTAGTTCTTTTGCATATTAAAAGAAGACTAAAGATGTGTGTTCGATTGTAGGGAAGTGATTTGTCCTGCTGTGTCATTAACTAGTGGCCTCAATGTGTCAACTTGAGTAGAACTACATTCAGAAGGCCCACATTTCCCTTGGCTCTATAACTCTTACAATTTATTTTGTTTTTGTGACACTGGCATCATCTGTAAGTAGATATCAAATTTTTGTGTGTTTTTGTTTGAACAAGGATATTGTTGAAAAATACATTTTATGCAATTTGTCTTAAGAATGCACATCAGGAAACCCAAAACCACTCTTTTAGCTCCAAACACATTCCAGGATTCTGAGTTTCCACAATACAAAGAGGCATGTGTGATGACCCATTTTAAGCACAGTCAAAATATTTTGAAAAGTAATAATCATCTAAATAACTTCCCTAACTGGTCTGTCAGTGTTACTACTACTATTTTGAGAAAATTGATTTAAACAATTAGATGAGCTAAGTGGAATTTTAAAACTCCAAATTCCTACTCTGAGTCTCAAGGTTGAGTTTCTTCAGTGAGAGAAAGGGGGTAGAAAAGGCATTTATTCAAGAATTCCTTGGGAGCTGCAATATTGACAATTCCTGCTTCTGGTCTTTGAGACCAGTATCTTGTTAATTCCACTTCCTTCAAAGAACAATTGCTCAAAATGTACGTAACATGAAAGTTTGTCTTAAGAAGTCTCCATACACTATTCTCATCACTCTGGGAGACCCAGAATAGAAGCCGGGAGAAACTGTATGTTTCTGGTAAAGAAGATGAACCAATTAAGAGTTTTGCCCTTCAGTGAAGGGCCAGTGATTGGAAACAAGACCATTTTGGTTTCTACATCTTTGCTTATAAAAAGAGCTAAGGACCTCAATGTGTGAAATAACCAATATGAAAAATAAATTTTACTGAGAACTCTCACAGCTAATAGTCTTTTGACTGCAAGGAACAGAATACTTGGCTAAAAGTAGATCAACAAGAGGGTCTTGGACCTCTCACACAACAAGGAATCTAGAGGTAGACAGTGCTGGGATCAGTCAATGACTGTGCAACATCAGAGCTTTGTGTCAACTTCATTCTCTGATCCCTTGCTCATGATGGCCCAGTGACCAGAGCAGCTCCAAGTACCTTGTTCTCACACATCATCCAAAGTGAGAAGGGAGGGAAGGGATTCTATCTACTTCATTCTCTTTTACCCAGAGAGTGGAGTTATTCCCAGAAATTACAAGGGAAAATTCATTTAAAATGATATTAGAGAATGAATATGCGTTCATGGAGCCTAGGGATCAATCCTGCCCTGATTCCCATTTCCTCTCATGTCTCTTTCTTGTTGTTATTATTATTATTTTCTCTGCTACTGCAATTTTTGTTAAATGTTTTGGTGAGAAAAAAAGAGTTGAGAAGCTATTCATATAAGTCAAAAAGAAAGATGTATTTATGTCAGCAAAAGAAGTTCAAAGTTAAAAAATAATTTATTTTATTGAAGTGTAGTTGATTTACAATGTTGTGCTAGTTTCCGGTGTCCAGCAAAGTGATTCTGATATATCCATATATGTATATTCTTTTTTTCATATTCTTTTCCATCGTATGTTATTATAAGATATTGAATACAGTTCCCTGTGCTTGTTGCTTATCTGTTTTATAAATAGTGGTTTGTATCTGCTAATCCCAAACTCCTAATTTATCCCTCCCACCTTTCAAAGTTCAACATTTTTAAATTAAAAAATATTTTCAATTATTCCTGTAAGTCCCAGCCAACTTCCCCTGATGTGTCACTGGCCACAATGTCCTCCTCAAATTGTGAAACTCAGCAAGTATCCAGAATTTTCAGCTTCTGAGGGCAGGTCCCACAGGTAAGGGAGAAGAATGGGGATGTGACTGTTCATTTCGCAATCAGCAGTGTCTGCAGATATATATATCCCAAGCTGCTGACTTTCTTGGCAAAGTTATGAGTTTGTGACTAAGTAAAGGTGTAACTGAGGGCGCTTGCTGACCGGTCATGTCATCATGCCAACACACTTCCGTGTGCTCTGTTATGACCAGAAGGGCCTTGGGCGCTCATCTATCTCTTCACTGCTGGGAACAACCACATACCAAATAGCCACAAAATGGAGCAACCTCTCCAGCTTTAAACGCAACTAGTGACAAAACCATTATTCTTGATCTCATTCATTAGCCGGAAGGTCTTCAAATTTCCCTTGCATGATTTATGATCTGGGTGTGGAGGCAAAACACATGCGCGTTAATAAGTAAGGGAAACCATTAGGTAACAGCCATCCAGGGCCAAGTTCATCATCCATCCATTCATTCCACGTGTCTAATATTCAGCTTTGTTCTATACACTGTCAATCCCAACAAAAAATAAGAAATCTAGGTCTCTGTTCTACTTGCTTACATTCTCGCAGGAGGAGACAGACAACAAAACAAGCAATCTCTTAGGACTTCCCTGACGGTCCAGTGGTGAAGATTTCACACTTCCACTGCAGGGAGCGTGTGGGTTTGATCCCTGGTTGGGGAACTAAGATCCCACATGCCTGTGAAGCACAGAAGGGTCGGGGTGGGGGGCGCAGGGGGAAGTGTAATGAGGGGAGTCATAAGATCTGTGAAGACTCAGGAACAGGTGAAGTAAGAGAAGGGGTAGGGCAGGAACTACTCTGTACAGAAAGGTCAGGGAAGGCCTTTCTGAGAAGCTGAGAGCTGAGACTAGATGATGAGAAGATCTGAGGGAAGAGCATTCCAGGCAGAGGGAACAGCCAGTGCAAAGGCTCTCAGCTGTGAATGAGGAGTAGAGAACAGACGGGTGTGGCTGCAGCCCCGTGAGCAAGGCAGGGTGGTAGACGCTGAGCTGGGGCCTCACGGGCCGTGGCGCGGGGCTGGGATATGCTCTCCCAGTATGTCACCTGGGAGAGCCGTAACCAGGGGAGTGACACGGTCAAGTCTGTACTTCGAAAATCTCCCTCTGGCTGCTGAACAACGAAGGAAGGAGCTGTTGCAGGGGAAGACGGTGACATAGACTAGAGAGTGAGCTGTAAAGGCAGACCTGGAGAGAGGGAGTGCCTTTCAGAAGGGAGGCCCTGGGCTGCTGCTGACTGAGTGGGACGTTGATGGAAAGAGGGGCTTTGGCCTGACGTCAGTGGTGTGCCTTCGACGGAGAGTGGAAGGCTGGGCAAGGATGCTCTTGTTAGTTCAAGTTATTCAGCGGTGGGGAGGACAACTGTGGCCGATGGTATCAAAAAAACCTTTCAGAAGGGAGTGAGTCCTGAGCTTTGGGCTTGACAAAGAGAGGTCTGAGAGGGATCTTCACGCAGAGGGAAAATGTGAACACAGACAGACAGGTGGGCTGTCTTACTGGAGCAGGGTGCACGTGGGGAGGATAGGGTCGGGGAGACAGGCTGAGACCGCATGACGGCCATGTTTAACTTTATTTAGTGCGTGATTCCACTTACCAGCTCTTCAGCAACCACAGGGGGACAACTGTGCCAACAGCTATGAACATCTGAATGGCAGAAGGCCTCCGGGGAGGGTCCACTGGCCTCTGTCAGAGGGGTATTAAACTCTTCACCACGACCAGGGGTCTGTTCCCCAACCTGAGAGGCTTAGAAACCAGGAAGGTATCAGTTCTCCCAGAGATGTCCAGGCACTCTAGAGAAGTCAGAATACGTTTCATAAATTGAAGAATACACCAGAAATCTTCCTTACTAATTTACAGTGGAGACTATAACTTTTCAAAGAGCCTAACACCCCTATCTTCTCCCCGTGGGCACACACGCTGCCCTTTCCTGGTCCCAGAGGTCGCATCTTTAATCAGCAGTAGGTTTGGTGGGTGCAGAAAGCGGCCGAGGTCTGGAAGGACACTGCACCCCACATGGAGGCCCCGGTGTCCTCTCAAGCCTGGGCTGCTCCTGTCTCTGTTCGGTCTCTCTTCTGCACAATGCTGCCCCTCACGACCTCCACATTAGCAGACCCTCCAACAAATGCCGTGACAATTCATAGGATAATTCAGTGAGCACTAGCCACCCAGGTGCTGGGCTCTTTGCAAACATCAGTGGATTTGGTCATCCCAACAACCTGATAAGCTAGGCTCCATTGTACAGATGAGGAAACTGAGGTTTAAAAGTTTAACGACCTTGCCCCAAAACACAGTTTATAAGTGACACAACCTAGATTCACCTGGGTTTCTCTGGCTCCCAAAGGCAAGCCTTCTTCCTGTGTGGATTTTTGGTCATTGTCCCTTCTATTAGAGCATCTTCCTTGGGGCTCAGGAGAGGCTCCATCTTCTTCCATGTAATTCTGGGAAGGCAACCTCAGGCCTCAGGTCCTCATATCCTAGATAAGCCCCCAAGAACTGTCCACAGAAGAGTTCAGTTCAATTCAGTTCAGTCGTTCTGCGACCCCATGGACTGCAGCACGCCAGGCCTCCCTGTCCATCATCAACTCCCGGAGTTTATTCAAACTCATATCCATTGAGTTGGTGATGCCATCCAACCATCTCATCCTCTGTCGTCCCCTTCTCTTCATGCCTTCAATCTTTCCCAGCATCAGGGTCTTTTCAAATGAGTCAGTTCTTCACATCAGGTGGCCAAAGTATTGGAGTTTCAGCATCAGTCCTTCCAATGAATATTCAGGACTAATAACAGAAGAGTTAAAATCTTTAAATACCTCCGCATTTGTCTAGAATAGAAACAAACCCCTCAGCACAGGCTGCAAAGCCCCCAGAGCCTGGGCTCATGACCTCATCACACAACTATGCTCAGGTCAGCATTATGATCACCCAGGGGTTATCAAAAATGTAACGCAATGGCACAATTTCCTGCCCTCCTTGGATGGTTAGTAATATAAGTCATATGACAGAGTATTTAGAAGTCCTTCTAAATGCTTTTCATCTAAGTGTATCAATGTATATTAATTCACTTAATCAGCAAATCATCCTATGAAACAGATACTATTAGCAGGCCTATTTAATAGATATTAAGATTGGGCATAGGGAAAGTAATTAACTTGCCCAGTAAGATTCAGCTAGCAAGTGATGGAGCCAGATTTGAATCCATATAATCAGATCAAAAGCCATATATTACATCTGGCAACAGATGCCTTCTAGTGTTAGGGCTCAGGTCCTGAATGTGGGTACTCGTTTTCTTCTGAAAACAGGTTAGAAAACAGCCTGACGAGGCCTGACTTCCATGGTTGTGCAGAGAAGAGAGAAATCCTCTTGGGTCCACAGCCAGTACTTTGACCAAGTCATTTACAGAGTCGCCAAGCCTGGGTTAGGACCACAGAGATCAGATTCCTGTCTCTGAACTCAGACCCCACATCTGCACAAATAAGACAAAGGAAGGAATGTCAGCTTCAGCCTCCTGCTCTTTAGAAATCCCTGGTGCTCTCAACTCCACCCTCAGAAACATCTTGCCTAAGATGGTTTTCACAATGAGAGGAGAGGCAACCTTCATTTCTCAATAAGAGCATTAAACTCTTGTCAAATGTAGGTCTATATTTTAGCCACTAAAATGACCTAATCTAAAACAATATGCATGGGGGATTCCCCGGCTCAGACAGTGAAGAGTCTGCCTGCAATGTGGGAAACCTGGGTTCAATCCCTGCGTCAGGAAGTTCCCCTGGAAAAGGAAATGGCAACCCATTCCAGTATTCTTGCCCGGAAAATCCCATGGCTGGATGAGTCTGACAGGTTTCAGTCCATGGGGTGGCTAAGTGTCAAGACACGACTGAGAGACTTCACTTCAACAACAAAACAACATGCGTGGCTACGTCTGTGTGTGGGTCTGAGTGTGTGGTGCAATCATTCTCAGTGAAGGGGACGCCACAGACCAGCACAGCTCACAGGTGGAATAATCTCAAAGGGAAGCAGGCAATTCTGAAGGCGGAGGCCAGCTCGCCCCGGCCCAGGACTGCAAGACTCCCTAGGGTCCGCAGAGTCCCTCGGCACAGGGGGCACAGCGCAGGACAAACCCACCGGGGCACAGGGCTTTCCATGAGGGACCATGCCTCTCTTCACTTCAGTCCCCTCCAGCTCCGGGCTACGAGGCTCGCCTTTGGGCAGCTACTTTGAGAACCACGAGGTATTGTCCCTGGGCCTCAGAGCAAATCACTGAATTATGTAGACACTCCCACATAATCCTTAAAGAGAGAACATAGAAAAGCCCAAGAGATGACGTAATTTGCCCAACTGGTGGAGCTGGGACTTGAACCCAAGTCATATGCAATGTCAGGACGTGAGTCATAGCAGCCCTCCCCAAGCCCTTCGCCCCATGGGGTACCAGTGACAGAGCATCCCAGGGTCTGCGGGATACAGTGGAAACAACCACTATTTGAGCTCCCAGGGAGGGACAACTAGAGGACAGGACAGCCACTGGGGAGAACCTCCCCGGGATCAGAGGGTCCCCACCCAGAGCACAGAGGCACGGCCAGAGCATGACCCCATTACCGCAGGGGTTAGTCCACCCTGAGACAGGCAACCTGGGTCCACTTAGATCCACCTCTAACATTTGTGGGGGCAGGACAGGAGGACAGATGGAGGCCACAGGCCATATATCTACATGTTTAAACTACTTAAAAGTCATCAGTCAAGCTCACACACTGTTAAGTGAAACGTGTTCTCTTCCCTGACTTTGACACAGAAGCTTCCACGATGACCTGGGAGGCCAGATTTGGATTTAGAGCTCTCGGGCTCCACAGAGCTGTGTCTGACTGAGGAGGTGTGGGGAAAGTGGGCCCCAGCCCAAGGCCCGCCCCTCCTCTTCCAGGGCCTGCGCTGTCCTACCTCTTAAGGGGCGTTGCCACACATGTGTGGACCCTGCGTCTGCGTGTTCAAGCTCCAGCCACGGGTTTCTGCAGAAAGCTGTCGCTTGGCTACTACTTGGCCCACTCAAGAGTGTGGCCCAACCTCGAGAAGATGAACCCAGGGCAGAGGCCCTGGGAGCAGACTCATGGTCATTTGGGATGGCAATTCCACAGTCCCAGGCACCCCGGCGTGCTCTGGGGGGCAGGGGGGTGGGAGCTTTCTCCTTGGCCCGTGGATTCTCCACCCTGTGGGAAGAGACCCCTCCAGAGAGGGCCTCCTAAACCGTGAGGCCCAGGGCAGAGGCACTTCAGTCTGAGCCCAAGGAGGTTGTTGTTGCCACTTCCTTACTGTGAAATGTTGAGCACATTAATCTCTCTGTTCCTTATTCTCCACATTTTTTTTTAAAGGAAATCATTGTAATAAGGAATAACTGAAGAATAAGTGAGCTTACTCAGTATCAGTAAAGTGTTTAAAACAATGCTTGGCAAACAGCAAGGTTATGTAAGTGCCATCAGTTTAGTGTAATTATTATTTGGACTTAGTCAGACATCCTCAAAGTTGTTAACAGATTGAGTGCTCCCCAGAAAACTCATTTCTTAACTGGTGATGGGCAAGAGCTCTTCCTGGAGACCTGGAGAATTCCAAGAGTCAGGCACTCTGGAAGCCTGATTTGTCCTCAGGCCAGAACATATAATAGAACAGAAACTTTGGAAAGGCAGGAACAGAAGGGAGTGGGAGAGGGAGGGGTAAAGCACTAGCTGCTAATTCATTAAGAAACCATGTCTTGGACCAGCACTTTCCAGGCCCCAGGTAACCAGAGTGTGCAAGACAGACTAGGGTCTATGCCTCCATTAGTCTTACTTTCTTGGGACAGGGGAGAGGGAGAGAGGAAGCTATTTAACAGGAAAGCAAGGAAATAAACATGGCCATCACTGATAGAGATTAAGAGGAGTAAAAGCAATCAAGTAGGGTGAATGGAGAGTGATGACTAGAGAGGGGAAGGGGAACTACTTTCTATAGGATGTTTATAGAAGGCCTCTCAGAGGAGGTGGTGTTAAGCAGAGACCTGCATGATGAGGAGGGACTGGCTCTGTGAACCATCAGGAAAAGATGTCCCAAGAAAACTGGCCAGAGCAAGCACCTGAGGTCATAGCATGTTTGATACAATGTAAGAAGCAGAGAGAAGACCTATGTGGCTTAAAGGTAGTTCACAAAGGGAAGCGTGTACACAAAGTAGTGTCACAAAGGTGACAGAAGTCAGCAAGGTAAAGAGAGACCAGATCATGCCCTTCTCAAAATATAAGATGCCTACACACCATCTGGGGTCTTGTCAAAGTTCAGATTCAGAAAGTCCGAGGTGGGGCCTGAGATTCCGCATTCCTGACATGATCCCAGGTAAGGCCAATGCCACTGGCCCGTGGACCACTCTTGGAGTAGCCAGGCTCTCGGCAACAGATTTCATTTTAACTACGTTCAGAAGACTTTAAACAATCTTAAGTAGGAACATGACTTGGTCTGGCCATAATTTTTTTGGAGGATAGTTGCTTTATAACGTGGTAGTCTCTGCCATATATCAATTGGAATCAGTCATATATATATATATATATATATATGCTAAGTCACTTCAGTTGTGTCCAACTCTTTGTGACATCATGGACTGCAGCCCATCAGGCTCCTCTGTCTATGGAATTTCCCAGGCAAGAACACTGGCATGGGTGGTCCTGCCTTCCTCCAGGGGATCTTCCCAACTCAGGGATCTAACTGGTGTCTCATTATGTTTCCTACATTGACAGGTGGGTTCTTTACCACTAGCCCCACCTGGGAAGCCCATATATATATATATATATATATATATATATATATATATATCCCCTCCCTCTTTAGCTTCCCCCCTCCCTCCCCCTGAACTAGGTCGTATTTTTAAAACTTGGTCTGTTTGCAGTGTGGAGACTGGGTTAAGGGTAAGACAGAAAGCTGGACACCAACTGGAAAGTGACTGCAGTGGTCCAGGTGAAAGTCAGTGGAGGCCTGGAGATAGTGGGGGTGGGGGATGTGGGTGAGCGCAAGTCAATGAGCCTGGCTAATTGAATGGATGACAAAGGTGAGTTAAAAGCAGAAATGCAGCATGCCTGAGCATTTCTCAGATATCTGAGTCAGGGATGGGCCCTGAGCAAGGAGCTAGGTGATACCATTACCTTTACCATTACCATTACCTTCGACTTGGCCGAAGCTGATGGGGGGCGGGGGGACAGAGTTTATAAAAGAAAACCCAGAGTTTCAGTTTAGATATGCTAGGTTTGAGATGACAGTCACATATATTCAAGTAGAAATGTGAGTCAGATAGATGAATCTTGAATTCAAGAGTAAATTTACAGCTGAAAATGAAAATTTAGGAGCATTGCTTTGCAGATGATGTTTTAAAGACACAAGAGTGTTGGCCTTGCTTGTGGAAAAAGTGTAGAAGCTGAAGCTGTGGGTATCTGGTACTGGTGAGGTAGGAGGGGAACAAGGAGAGCCTAACAGTGGACCCCAAGGACATCCACACCTAATCCACGAAGCCTGGGAATACATTACCTGGCATGGCAAAAAGGACTTTGCAGATGCAATGAAGGTTAAAGACTTTGAGATGGAGAGCTTAGCCTGGATTATCTGGGTAGGCTCAATCTTACCAACAGAGTCTTTAAAAATAAAAAAGGAAGGTAGAGAGGGGGTCAGAGAGAGATGATGTTGGAAGAGGCAGAAGTGACTTGAAATACGGGAGGGATTTATCCCACCACTGCAGGCTTTAAACATGGAGGAGCCAAGGAATGAGGTTGCCTCCAGGAGCTGGGAAATAGTCTTCAGCTGACGGCAAAGATGTAGGACCTCAGTCCTACAACTGAGGGAATGAATTCTGCTAAACAACCTGAATGTGCAAGGACACAGATTCTTCCCTAGAACTTCTGGAAGGGAACACAGAGCAGCCAGCAATTAGATATTAGCCAGTGTTGGACTTCTGACCTATGGAACCGTTCGTAAGATGACCAACTGCCATTGTTTTAAACCACTAAGTAAGATAATTTGTTACTGTAGCAACAGAAAAGGGATTCGCGTGGTTTAAACTAAAAGCAAAAAGAAGAAAGGGTTTCAAGAAAGAGGGGGCCATCCGCTGTGTCAAGGCTGCAAGTGAGAGGAAGGAGGTGGGAGGTAGATCAGATGATGCAGGAGCTTGTGGTCAATCTTGACTTTGGGCAGTGTCGGAAACCAGGCCAGAATGGGTTGAGGAGGAAAGGGTGGGGTGAGGAAGTGGAAGCAGTGAACACAGAGAACCCTGTTGTAAAGTTTGGTTGTGAAGAGAAGGAGGGAAACGGGACCGTATCCGGGGTGGGGGGGGGGCGGGGAGATGTATGTTCACCTAGGAGTTTTGTTTTGTTGGTTTTTTTTCTTTTTCCCTGGCTGCCCTGCACAGCATGTGGGATCTTACTTCCCTTACCAGAAATCAAATCGCTGCTCTTTGCTATGGAAGTGCGGATTCTTAACCACTGGACCACCAGGGAAGGCCCTTGTTTTCTCAGTTTTAGGAGGAGAGAGACAGTATGTTTGTTTGCGGAAGGAATTGATTTAGTACCAAGAAAGAGTTAGGTGTGTGGGGGCAGGAGGAGGGTATCAGGAGCAAAATTACTGAGCCACAAGCGTAGGGGTTGGAGGTGATGAGAGGAAGGAGCTGGGAGGGAGACTAAGCAGATGAGCACAGGTGTAAGGGGTTTGCAGTTTGGTGGAAGGAGGAGGAGTTCCCGTCCAAGGGCTTGTTCTGTCATCCAAATGCCTGAAATGCTCACGGGAGGGTATGGGGAGAGAGGCTTGTTGGAGTTTGGAGGAGAGACAAAATGATAGCAAATGGCTTGCCTCAGACTAGAGGAAGTCATCTGATTATGGAAGGGGAGTAGCATCGCTCCAGGAAGGAAGTGGCTTTTGCTTTCTCTTTCTTCTTTCCCTGGTGCCAGGACTGTGGGTGGTCTGTCGGGTCAAGGTTGGGCTCTGCAGTATGTTTCTTACTAGACATACACCCTGGAGCAACTTTCTTAGCTTACCTGAACCTCGGTTCTGCGTCATCATCATCATCAGGCTTGACGATGCCTACTTCCATCAAAGGAGATGGCATTGGGCAAAGTGCTTCGTGGACTGTCCGGTCCTGTCTGGGTGTGAAACGTGCTCTTTCATCATGGGTGGTGTCCATCTTATGATTCCTGGCCATGGCAGGGGGAGATCCCTGAAGGCTAGAGAGGAGTGTCTGGGAGGATGCTTGTCTAGCCATAGTCTCTGTGTGCTGAGATCACTCCCTTTCGAAGTTGAGCAGTCCCTTCCACCTCCACCTGCTTCCAGGAGGGCTGAGAAACTCAGGCCTCAAAGGGAGGGTAAATCTGTGGGAGGACTCCCTCTCCTTGGGGTGCTCCTCCAGCCGTATTGTCTGCAGCCATCACCTGGCAGGTCCCGCCTTGCCCTTGCTGAATGTCTGCTTCTCAGAGGGACCCCAGACTGGCAATAAGTTTTCCAACTCAGGTTCCCTGCAAAAGCTGTCTGTTGGATTAGAACATGTTGTGTAGGTTGTCTGGAGAAGGGCTTTTGTTGTTGTTCAGTCGTTAAGTCATGTCTGAGTTTTTGCAATCCCGTGGACTATAGCCTGCCAGGCATCTCTGTCTATGGAATTTTCCAGGCAGTTATACTGAAGCAGGTTGCTGTTTCCTACTCCAGGGGATCTTCCTGACGCAGGGATCGAACCTGTGTTTCCACGTCTTCTGCATTGGCAGGCGGTTTCTTTACCAACTAAACTATCAGGGAAGCCCCAGAAAATGTTGGGGTACCTTAAAAATGATTCATAGTTGCCACAAGGATAAAAGATTATCTTTTCTGACCAACATCTGAGCATCAACCAGGAATGCAAAGACACACCCCCACAGTTAGTGAATGGGTAAATCACAAGTGTGATTACTTTCAAGACAAGATTAATAATACAAACAACATTTCCAGAAAAAGCAGGAAGGTAGGGAACTTTTATTTTCGATAAGGCAAAGTTGAGAAGAGGAGACCATGAAGGTCAGCTAGGAAGTTTCAGGCTCATCAAGTGGTAGACAGGGCATTTTATATTTTTATGAAAGTACAGAAGCAGACACTATATTCAAACTCCCCTCCTGGGCTAGAGGGTACAGTCCCCAGCTGCAAATGAGGCAGCTGACCACCAAACTGCGGAGCATGGCACCCCAGGAGATGCCACGGTGGTGTCTGGGCACATAGAAAGCCCATCTGTCCAACAGAAGCATCCCCTCTGAGATGTCAGACATGACTCAGTGACTGCACAACAAAAGCCCTTCTCCAGACAACCTACACAACATGTTCTAATCCAACAGACAGCTTTTGCAGGGAAGCTGAGAAGGGGCTGGGCAGGGAGTGAAAACCAGGACTGGAGGCAGTGTGGCTGAACCATGGACTGCAGCACGGGGCAAGTGGGTCCCTTAAGGAAGGCGAGGTGGAGCCTTGCGAAGTCCTTCAGGGTGTCTGCCATCGTAAAATAAGAACGCAACATCTGCATGCTGATGTGGTCATCTGGGAACATTAAAACACTCAGTATTTCATCTGGGCAATTCATGCAAAAAGCACTAACAGTGCCTGCTGTGGACTGGGCAAATTCCTGCAAGATAGCTTTTCTTCTCTGCATATGCTTCTCCCTCTTTTTGCAACTAAATGGCTTAAGTCAAATTTATCTGGATACCTGAAAATCTATGATGCATTCATGACACAGCTACTACGTAGGTCTTGTGACCTCCTGGTGTACCCAGACTTAGCTACTATTTTTAAAAATATTTATTTGGCTGAGTTAGGTCTTGGTTGTGGCATGCAGGCTTACTTGCTCCAGGGCATGCGGAATCTTGGTTCCCTGACCAGGGATCAAACCGGCATCCCCTGCATTGCAAGGTGAATTCTTAACCTCCGGACCATCAGAGGAGTCCCTTTGCTTCTACTTTAAAAAACAAAGAAAGAAAGAAAGAAAAAAAAAAGTATTAGTTGAGCCCTGCTGTCCTGGACACCGTGCTAGACTCTTTTACATTCGCCCACTGGATTTGTCCACGTCTGCCTTCAGGCTCTGGTCACAACCTGCTTTAGTCTGTTCTGCCTCATTTACCCACTTCCCCTGATAACAGTACTCCTTTTTCTTTGGTAAACAGATCCTTTCTTACTCCAAACATGTAGTTATGGTTGGGGTTGCCAGTTATAGTGCTCACCCCAATAGTGATGTGACCTCCCTGGTCACAAACAATCCAAACAATCAAACAATCCAAGCCTGACCAGAGTTTTCTCCAGTATTTTTCAAACTAGGATCAGGAGAGAAGTTCGATTGCTTTTTTCCCCCTTCTGATCTCAAAGTTGAAAGCATGCAACCAGAATTCTGGACTTTCAGAAGCAGCCCAGCTGACAGAATAAAGCCAATGTACAGAGACTAGAAATGCAGAGCAAGATGGTGTCATGGTGTCTCAGAGTCTAGGCATGGCTTTGTCCTACCCTTGATTTAGTTCTTTGAAATGACTGAGTCCCCTTCCCTACTTCAGCAGATTCGGTTTAGGATACTCACTCTAGTATTCGATCCTAAAGGAAATCAGTTCCTGAATATTCATTGGAAGGACTGATGCTGAAGCTAAAGCTCCAATACTTTGGCCACCTGATGCAAAGAACTGAGTCATTGGAAAAGACCCAGATGCTGGGAAAGATTGAAGGCAGAAGGAGAAGAGAGTGACAGAGGATGAGATGGTTGGATGGCATCACCGACTCGATGGACATGAGTTTGAGTAAGCTCTGGGAGTTGGTGATGGATAGGGAAGCCTGGCATGCTGCAGTCCATGGGGTCACAAAGAGTCAGACATGACTGAGCAACTGAACTGAACTGAGTCCCCTTCCCTGCTTCAGCTGATTCAGTTTAGGATTTTCTTGAGTATAACCGAGTCTTCCTAAGGTGCTCATTTATTAAGACAAAACCCAGAATCTCAGGCAGCCCCTTCAACTGACCAAGAGGTTCAGATCCTGTTCCTCTGAGTTTTGACATCCCTGTGAAGTTATCTTGTTTCCTCTGTAGCTACCCCCACCAAACTGGCTCCAGCTCATGATTCTGGGCTAAATATTTATTGCATCTCTGCTAAGACAGGCTGGAATCTTCAAAGGCTTGACTAAAATTCTGAGGGCTGACAGCCAGCAAACAAATAATATGAGGTAGTAAATGTATAAAACAGACAAGATTACAGAAGTCTTCCGCAAGCCTACTTCAAGACTTGCAGACCTATATTACTGCATGAGCTGTCTTGAAATGGCTTTATTGTAACTCTGAAGATGTGGCAAAAGGTTTTAGCAATTCAGCCTGGATCCCTTGCTTCCTGGCTTATGAGTCTGACTCCACATAGAAGGCATTGTTCAAAAGTTAAAAAAAATTAAATGTAGCAAAACAAATTGATTTATCCATGCAGAAATCTGATGATGAAATCCAACTCTGCCCTATATAGCTGTGTGACCTTGGGCAAGTTATTTAGCTCTCTATGTCTCAGAGACCGTGTCTGTAACATGGAGATCACAATATTATAGGATAGTACTGAGGATTAAGTGAGATAAAACATGTAAAACACTCAGGGTTAATAAGTGGAATTTCTGTACACTTAGTCCCTGAAAGAGAGCGAGCTGTAGGAGGACAGGGCCAGCTTCTTTCTGGTCCTTGCTTGCCTCACTGAGAGGGAGGATGGATGACCTAACTGGTAAGTTTTGGGAAAGGAACTCCACCGTATGGCTCAGTCTCTCCAGAATCTCCTTCTCTGGCACCTGGCAGCCGATGTGCCAGCAGGTGCTCACTGAAGCCTTTTCCTCCATTTAGCCAGCTTACCAGACAGGCTCAGCCCCTGTCAAGAGCTGGAGTCACCTTTAATTAGGAACGCTTCGTGGCAGCGCGTCTAAGCCACATTCTCCAATCAATTTCATCTGTGAGAAAGTGGATGCGTTTGAGTCTCCATTTGTTTCCTGTGCTTGTTCCTTATTTGAGACACGGGACGCAGGGGTATTACTCACTGACAGCCCCCCATACTCCCACCCCAAGCCCCTTTACTTAACAGTGCTCAACCCATAGGAAGCGCTCAGTAAGTGCACAGACATCTATTCTAGAAGCCTAACATTCTCCCAAACCAATCTCACAGTATCACAAAGTTGGCAAGGTCCCCAGAAGTCTCCTAAGGGGAAGACTGAACACCCTCCACCCCAGCGACTCAGCAATGTGGCCTTGATGCTTTTGACTTTAGGCCTCATTTGATGACTTGCAGGTTCCTAAAAGGCTTACCTCTTGATATTGGCCAGAGAGCCCTAATAACAAGGCCTGGAGACTACAGCCTTATATCTTCATTTCACTTGAAATAATCAGCTTGTCCTTGTGGGATGAGGGTAGAAAGAGGGAGAAAGCAGGGGGCGTTAGAAATGTATGTGGTTTGGAGGGGGAGTGCATTACCTATTCCCTTTGAATTGCCAAATGACCTGGGGACCAGGGAAGCTCTACCTGAGCATGGGGTTCTGCCCCAATTATCCTTTTCACAGAGGTCCTCATCTTAATATTTCAATAGCTATGTTGGAAAGCCTGATGAAAATGGACTCTACCATTACTTTGTTGTGAGACCTTGTGCAAGGGCCTTCACCTTTCTGGGCCTCAGTCTCCTTGACAGATCAAGAATAAGACCACTGGGCTAAGTGTGAACAGGAAAGAACTAGGAGCCGGGAAGGGATTGGCTAAGCCCTTGTATGCTGGCTTTCTCTCCAGGGGGTGGCTAGACCCCCAGTTCCCTGTTCCCACCTAGGAGACTCACAGAAAAATGGTCAGGGATTTCTGTGTTTCCCACTCTCGTTTCTAAAGCCTTGAAGAGCCCAAGTTTAGGTACAGTATTCTGCATCCTCTACTTTCCTCTAACCCACCTTTTGTCCTAGAAGCCCACTTTTGTGGACTATAATCAGGACATCCTCACTTCCGGTTTTGATTGGGTTTGGCCAATGGGAGGTGATGGCAAGACAGCAAAGGACTGGCGGAGAAAGAGATGGAAGTGAGACTTTCCTGGGGCCTCCCTGCTTTCCTCCTGGCTCTGTCCCTGGCAGTGGCAGAATTTTGTGATCACGGCTCCTATTGGGAGGCCTCTCTTCCTGGACTCCAGCTTCCACCAGTCTTCCTCACAGAGTTCCCTCCCATAGTTTCCTACTCTGGAGGAGTGCAAGAAAGACTTCTGTCATTAATTGCTAGGAACCTTACACATCTTGTCAGTTCCTCCTGCCCACACACACCTCTGAACCAGTCCATCCATTAGCAACCCCCTCAGCCATCCTTCTGAATGTGTCTTTTCTTTCCTGCCATATCTAACTGATAACGGACTCTCATGACCTCTCTTCCAACTCTCACAACGGTTATTCCAACTGAGCCCAGGCATGGAGAAGTTCACCTGGAAGACCAAGAGGCAAGTTCTGAAGGGACAAAGCCACAATTCCTTCCCTGCTGCTGCGCCCTTGCTTCCAGGGGCTCACACCCTCTCTGATCCTCAGTGCTAGTGAGTAAGTAGAAAGTCATCTAGTGCTCTGCCACCGGATGACATGTTTTACCAAACACTATTCTGTTGCTCAGCATCATCATCTGTATTGGTGTAGAAGCTGCCTTCCTCTTACCGTCTATCTTATTTTTAGTGGACAGACTCCCAAATTCCCTCTTTTTTATTCACGCATAACACACAAATGATTCACAAGTGGGAAAGTCAACAGGGCTCCTTTGACCTTAGTCTTCTCATCGGTAAAAATCAGATAATATAATAATACTCTCAACCTCATAAGGATGGGGTGAGGATTAAATGAGTAGAATCTGTAAGCACTCAACAGGGCATTCACTGCAAACTATTAGCTGTTACTTTTACTCTCATGTCTGATTTATCTTGCCTCACTTTCCTACCACGTGTATGCAGGAAGGGGAACAGGGAACCTGGCTAGGAATTCCCAAATGCCCCCACTGTCATGCTTTCCTCGGTATGCCATCCCCCTCCATGCCCTATCCCTGAGTAGGTTTCCTTCTCTGCCACTTTTTCATCCCAGGAAGCTCCTGGAAGAGCAAGCCGGGAAGCTGTAAACTTATGTTTTCTGTTTTCAATTCTAGACCAGTGGTTTTCACATGGTGGTCAAGGGGATCCCTAGGGTTCCCAAGAAGTCCCCATGGACCATGGAAAGTGGTTACTGCTATAGGTCACACCTTTCAGCTTGCTTTGATCTGAGACTCCTTTTAAGATTCTGTTTAAACAGACTTCTGAGACTTAAAGTTGAGAACCCCTGTATGACTCTTCTGAGATACTGACATTCCAGATCTTATAAGTCTCAATTTCTTCGGTCCCATTGCCAAGAAACTTTATTCCATTCTTATCGTTTATTCCATTCTTATCATTTGTATTCTTTTCCATTTCTGATATGATCTGAAATAGATACGTGAACAAACAAGTCTTTGTGAACTTACATGGGCTGTCCTTCTCAGGTACGCTTCACGTTCAGCCAACATTGTCCCCTCAATTCCAGGGAATTCCCTGGGGAAGATAATGACAACACTGTTTAACAACAGAGTGAAGGCACTTGACTTTTATCAGCACCTGATCTCACCACTGGAGTGCATCCACCCCTGGGAATCCCAGGTTGCTAGGGGATTATCTATGCACTTCAAGACTTTGGCACAGAGAAAATGAATGCATGAAGCGAGCAAAAGCCCCAACCTCCAGATATCTGCCTGGAATGCTCTTCTCCCACATTGACACAAGTTTCCCTCCCATTCTCCATTTGGGTCTTTGGATCAAATATTACCTCATTAGAACTGCCTTCAGACTGGGGGCAAGAGGAACCCCTACCTTGTCTTCTGAGCTCTCCAGTCCTCTTCCAGCCATGCCCCTTTCCACAGAGTTAGAAGCCCATACGTCAAGGGGATGTGCCCACCCAAAGCTCCTGTACCTCACCTCTTCTTAGATCATACTGGGAGTTCCTGAAACCCTAGAACTCCCTGTTCCAAGAGTACCAGGCCAGCTTCTAAAGACTGCATCAGCCTTTTCCTCAAGGTCTATTCTCCTGAGGAACCAAGGAGGGGCTATTTGCTAAAGGTATGGATAGAGCTCAGATGTGCAGACAGGGATGTTACAGGTGCAGGCACAAGGTCCCATGAAGTATGGGACAGAGCTGGGGTGCAAAGAATGGGAGGAAGGTTGAGGGCCAGGGACTAGTTACCACCCAAGAAGCCCCATTCCAGTGCACATCTTAGGGGAAGTCTAAGAATCCTACACTTAAGTTTGACCTTCCAGATTTTTGTGACTGTGTACTTGTCAAGATGAAAGGAGAGGAATTTTACCTAAGTTTAGACTGGCTTATAATTTTAAATTAGGTAGACATATGTGTGGGGCTTCCCAGGTGCTTAGTGGTAAAGAATTCTCCTGCCAATGTAGGAGACATGAGTTCGATCCCTGGGTCCGGAAGATCCCCTGGAGAAGGAAATGGCTACCCACTCCAGTATTCTTGCCTGGGGAAACCCATGGACAGAGGAGCCTGGCGGGCTGCAGTCCATTGGGGTCGCAAAGAGTCGGACGCAACTTAATGACTGAACACACACGCATGATATGTTTATCTCCATTTGCACTATTTGCCCTGGCCCTGTATATATCAGGGATGGGTCCACCCCTGACTTCCCTATCTAAAATAAAATACCACTTCCTCTGTCACTTTATTCTTACTTCATTGTACATTTCTTCAGAGCCTTTGTCAACACAGGATCTACATTTATGTCTGCATCCTTGTCTGTGTAGGTTCCATGACTGTAGAGTCTTGGTTTTATGTACTGCCTTAGCCTTAGTACCTACAGCAGTGCCTGGCACAAAGAAACCACTCGATAAATGTTGAATGAATAACAAATCTAGTCTCAGAAGACTTACAAGTGAGGTGGGCTAACCCAGGAGGCACAGAGGGAAAAGATCATTTGTGATAACACTCTGAGGAACACCTGCTCCCCTTAAGATAACTCAGCATTGGAGCTATAAAAGATAGAGCAGGGAAAATTAATCATTAACACCTTAATACACACGCAGGCAAGATTAGTTATTGGGTTACTCCTGAGAGGGATATGTAAGTGAATATGGAGATCCGTGAGCAAACTGGAGGGTTAGATGTGGGGGACTTGGGCTGCTGGGAGCCCCTATCTCAGGAATAGTCCTAACAACTTCAGGGTGGCCAGAACTGCCGGCTGAGCAAACTGACGCTACCCAATGGGCCACGCCAATCCAGTCCAGTCTATGATGGGAGGCCGCTTCTAATTCATAACCAGTAAGCTCTCAAATAATGTTTTCCTTGGATGGTCACAGGCCTCAGGCGGTGTGGACACATCTGATCCCCGTGGGGTCATGGTGGTTACACACTCAAGAGACTGTCCTTCCACCCCTCACTCTCTCCCAATGCTTCGAAGTCACAATTTCTCGTCGCTTGGTGGGATCCCCAGCACTTTCTGGGAACAACGTCCATCGGTCCAATCCATTCCAACGGATTCCTTTTCCGTTGGGTACGGGGCCTATGAGAAGCCAAATGACTTCCCCGGGTCGCCCAGAGAGACTCTGTCGCCCGGGACTCTGCCCCCGCGGATGTCCCACACCTATCATTTGGCGGGCGGGGCTCGGGGGCCTGGGCTGCGCTCCCCGCCTTTTCCAGGCGGAGGCGAGAACTCGAGTAGCTCTAAGGTCTCAGCGGACGGCGAAGAGAGGCGCTCGCAGCCTGGCGGGGAGACCAGCTTCCAGCTTCGGCCTTCGTCGGCGCTCTGGCCGGCGGGCGGGGCCAGAGGGCGGGGCCAGGGGCGGGACCGGACCTGGTGGGCGGTGCCTGCGGGCTCCGCCTCCCCACGGAGGCAGGAGGTGCCGCGGCGGAGCCGCTGAGCTCCAAGTCTTCCGAAAACTTGTGCGCAGCGGTGGCCTCGGCGCGGCGGCCGAGGATGGGGTGGTGCGGCCGCGGCTCTGGGCCGCCGCCGTCGCGGCTGCTGATGCTGCTGTCCCTGCTGCTGGCTGTCCGTGGCGCTGGCGCGGCCCCGCGCTCGGCGCTCTACTCGTCCTCCGACCCGCTGACGCTGCTGCGGGCGGACACGGTGCGCCCCACGGTGCTGGGCTCCCGCAGCGCCTGGGCGGTGGAGTTCTTCGCCTCCTGGTGCGGCCACTGCATCGCCTTCGCCCCGACGTGGAAGGCACTGGCCAACGACGTTAAAGGTGAGAAACTGGGTGCCGGGGTTGGGTGGGGGGAGGCTGCTGTCCTCGTCCCATCCGGGCGGATCCCCGCCACCTGCCTTGCGGAGCCCCCTTCGGCGTTGCCCGCTTCCCCCTGCCCATCACCTCCGCCCATCGTTCTTTCTGCCCCTCCCACTCCCCCGCTCCACCCCCGCGCCCAGTTTCTCAGCCCTCAGCTCCATCTTTAGCTCTCGCCGTTCCCTTTCTTTTTCCCCTTGGCCGATGTCCCGGGTTTCTCTCCCTCTTCTCGCGGTCTGGGTCCCCAGACCTGCCCTGCTTTCCATGTCAGTCCTCTGCCGGCTCTCGGCCCCCATGCCTGCGACGTGGTAGCCTTTGTTTCTCGTCGCTGACACCTTACACGGCTTCCTGTAGTTCAGCCTTGTAGCAGCAGCACCCGTCCTACCGAGTTCCCCAGCTGCGATGGGACCAGTACTCATTCGACCGCCCTCTGATCCCCACTCCTTCCTTCCCTGCCCCACCCCTTGGCTAGCAGACCCAGCTGGTACGTAGACTCCTTTCTCAGCTTTATCTTTGAGGCAGAGTTTCCCTGTTCCTGTTTCCAGGCCTCTCCTGACCTGCTGCCTCCAGCCGTAGTTTCTGGGCCCTCCTTCTCTGTCTCCCCCTCCTTCTGCTTTAACCTCACGAGCCCAGAGGCCTGATGGAGGGCAGCCTCTTGGTGTGTGTTTGGCCCTTACTCCGTTTTACCATTCATTGGCCTGGCCACTAATACCATGTTTTCTTCATTCTAAAGAGACTGTCAGTTGCCATTCTTTTACTATCAGCCTGAGAGGTAGAAGGATAAGACGATCACTAATAGATGGATAGAGATTTAAAGGCATCCTCCATTACAGAAATGTTAATGTTTTTAAAAACTTAAGTTTTGGAGCTGAATAAATACGGCAACCATAGTAATTTATATTTATCTAGTGCTTACGACAGTGAATGTCAGCTTCCTGAGTAAGTACTTGACGTACAGTATCTCAGTTTCCTTTCTGCAAGTCAGGATCCCTGTGGGGTCATCCATCTGTCTAGCCCGGGTGGTGGGTATTTGGGTGGGGCTGATACGTGGTAGTGGTATGTTTCAGATATGCTGCTCTGAACAGAGCTGTTTCCTGCTTATGGTGCTCGGGGCCCTAGCAGGGCCCCTGACCTTCAGTGGTCACTGAATGAGGACTTCGGTTGTCTTAGGGAATAGGCCTCGTCCTGGAGAGAAAACAACTGGAGCTGTTGTTCCCCTGCTGTGCTGTTGGTATTTTTTGATAAACTTAACTGTTTGCGGTAGAGTAGTGCATTTGGTGGCACTGGAACCCGCCTGGAGACATAAGAGACGTGAGTTCGATCCCTATGTCAGGAAGATCCCCTGGAGGAAGGCAGTATTCTTGCCTGGAGAATCCCATGGACAGAGGAGCCTGGCGGGCTACGGTCTATAGGGTCACACAGAGTTGGACATGACTGAGTGACAAACGCACAGAGCAATGCACTTGTAGATGTTGGTTTTCAAACTCAGGCCCTCTCTTCCCTGGAGCAGCTTGCACAGTGGTTCCTGAAGTGGCCAGATGGAAAAGATGTATCATCTGCAAGCCATATGGTCTTGGAAAGTTATTTTGAAACAAAACCAATAAACCAGTTTCCCTCCAAATTACATGTAGACACTTGTCTGCATGCCTCTACAGTTCTTTCACCTAAATGTGCCTTTTCTCAGCAGTTCTTCTTACTATTTCAGTGATACTACACATCTGGTCGAGGCAGGGGGCAGGTAGAATGTTGAACGTAGAATCTGAACACCTAAGAGGTGTTAGGTGTTCAGGGGACACTGTGGGCCTGAGTGTCTAAAACTTCTAAGTCAGTTTCCACTTTGAGGCCATAAGAGGTCCTTAGTGGCTACAGATGGACTCCATCTAGAAGATTCTTAGGTCCTGAGAGTGATGGAAAGAAAGATTACCTTCCCGCTGATTCATGAGTTCATTCTCTTGCAACCTAGAGATTTCCAGTGAATTGTACATCCAGACACTGACCCCGCCTGCTTCTGGATGAGGGTCTTCTCCCCACTGCAGGAAGTAAGAGTCTTTCCCTAAAAAAATCAAGTCAAAACTTACCCTTAAAAAGGAAAATGGTGTCAGGTGGAGATAAGCCACAGTCCATGAGAGGTGGGAGATTTAGGTGAAAACCTGGAGTCTCCCATGAGCCATGGAGGTGTCAGCTCCCTAAGCAGGATCAGGTCGGGGGAAATGACTTGTCGAATCTGGTGTTGTGTTGCAGTGATAAAGAATGCCTCCACTCCAGTCCAAGGAGGTGTTTCCTGGCGAGGCCCTTCAACACTTCTGTGTTCTGAGGTTCCTTGAGAAAGTTTGGTTGTGGACCAGCAGAGGGCTGCTCTCCCACCATCTTGGGCCCAGGGGCCAGATGCCCCTGCCCTTTGCCTTTGGTATGAATGTATTGGGTAGGAACGGTGAGACTGTGGAAGGTCATGGGCGGAAGGAAGGGAGGAAGAAAATTGTGCAATCCTGCTCAGTTGGCCTCAGGCATTTAATCTGACTGGCCAGGGCTCATTTCTTCAGTAACCTGTGGGCTAGGTTCTCTGGGGCAGTTGTTACCCTGGGGCAAAGCACCTGTTTCTAAGGACCCAGATCATCCCTTTCTATTCCAGAGCAGCTCTTGTTACCTTACCATACATTTGGGAAATTGTGTTCCTTTTAGACCTTCAGGCTTCTTTACTGGCTAATCAGTCAGCAAATATTTGTTGAGTGACTTCTGTGTACAAAGCATTGTTTACATTACTATTGGGTAAATCACCCAGCAGGGAAATTGGCACCCCTTAGAAGCTATATTTGAAAAGGGTCAAAAGAGCGTGGCTTAGCCATTTCTTGTTGCAGGAATTCAGGGAAGGGCAAGGTCACAGAGGCCTTTATCTAAACAGTTATTTATTACACACTTGCCTTCTGCCAGGCACTGTGCTAAGGGCTTTTATAGGCCATTACAGGCCTTTATACAATCTTTGTGAGAAAACATCTGAGCAACAGATAGCCCTATTTAAAACAAAACAAAACAAAACAGTTAAGTAACTTGTCCAAGATTACACAGATGCTGGAGGAGGTTCTTTTTTTTTTAATGTATTTATTTTTAATTGAAGGATAATTGCTTTACAATATTATGTTGGTTTCTGCCGTACATCAGCATGAATCAGCCATAGGTATATATATACATCCCCTCCCTCTTGAACCTCTCCCTCCCACTTCCCACTTCATCCCACCCCTTTGTGTTGTCACAGAGCCCCAGTTTGAGTTTCCTCAGTCATATAGCAAATTCCCACTGGCTATCTGTTTTCCATATGGTCCTGTATATGTTTCCATGTTGTTCTCTCTGTTAGTCCCAGCCTCTCCTCCTCCCTGGCCCCCCTACCTAGCTCCGGGTCCGTAATTCTGTTCTCTGTGTCTGCGATGGAGGAGGTTCTTGCACCCAGCTCCTCCTGACTTTTCAGAGCTAGGCCAGGTGGTGAGGGGGGGAAGGAGGAAGGGTACTGCAGGTGAAGAGCGCGGAGACGAGATGTGTGAGACGGGGGTGCTGAGTGACAGCGAGTGGTGTTGGTTCCCCCGTTTCTCTCCCAGGTGTGGCCCTTCCATCCTGCTGGTGCCCTTGTGCTACCGGTGCAGAGCCTGGCCCAGGGAAGCCGCTCACTGAACACCCGTGCAGACCGGGGACACGAGCCTCACGGGATCCACCATGAGGCCGTGGGGAGCAGGCCTTCTGCTGCTGCCGCGGCTCCCTTGACTCAGGCCCCGGGTGTCAGCCAGGTGTGAGGGGCGGGGAAGGCATTTTGGCCGTGTCATGGTCTCATGGCCCAGAAGCTGGCAACAAGGAGGAAGGGACGTGGTGGGAACAGCCTAGGCCCGGCTCCAGCTCCCTGAGTCAGGAGGACTCCCCGGAGGCTCCGGTGGGATCTCGTTCTGACGTCTCCACCTGACTGGCTCCAGTGGCCGGGGCAGGCCTGGCCTCTGTCTGATTAGAGGCCCAGGCTGCGTCACCCTCCGAGGCGTCACAGCCATTCTGCTTGGCTGGAGTGGTTTTCAGAGCTGGAAAGGACGTGGGAGACCTTCGTCTCGGCCCTCGTTGACGTGTGAGGAGACAGACCCAGAGCGGAGACGTGAGGTGCTCATGGTGCTTCGGCCAGTGACAGCCGTGGGCAGGCCTTGTGACTCTGGGTCCAGTGCCCCTTCCTGGCCTTGTGAGTGGGGGCGGGGACGCTGCCCGTGACTCCAGAAGGGGTCCACCCCCCCCACCACAAGGTGTTTCCTCTCCCACCACCCCAAGGTCTACAGCTGTCCCCTGCCCACCCTAAACCTCCCCTCCCATCCCCTCCATTTGCTCACTTACTCTCTTGTCAGTGGTGAGATTACTTTGCCAGGGCAGTAGTTGTACAGGGAAGTTTTTTCTCCCCTGAGAGGAGGGCTGGGCTGAGGCTGCTGATTATTCGGTGTCAGGCCTGCAGGTTGTGGTATTAAGTCACCCAACACCTTAGAAAGCCACCCCCGCCCAGTTGTGTTCCTTTTTGACAGCAGGGCACTTCCCTTAAATGTGGCTTAGCTTTACCAGTGGGGCGGCCAGATAAGGCCCTCTTTATTCCTGGTGCTGTTACTAGAATGATGAATTGTCAGACCTGCAGTGACTAGTGTCAAACCAGATCTGTGTAGGTCGTTATGGCTCATTAAGGTATTGACATTGATATTCCTGAGAAACATTCCTCAGCCTGGACTCTCCCAGCACCTGACTGGCCCCAGCGTCCCTCTCCCCCTCGGGCTGGGGCTGGTAAGAAGAGGCACTGGGTTTCCATTTCCTGGAGGAACAGGGAATCAAGGCATAAAGAGAAGAGTCGCAGACTTCCAGGAGCCAGGAGCTGAGAACTCCCACACATTAGCACCGCCGCCCCCCAATCCCGACCTCGGCCTTCCCCATTATTAGCACCCTCCCCACCCCGTCCCCTCTGAGTTTCCTGGCTGAACAGAGCAGCTCTCTGTTGTGTCCTGGGCCCTCTCGAGACCAGCAGAGAGGCTCAAATCCTGGGTTCAGATCCTGTACTCACCACTGATTAGTTGTGTGCCTTGGGCACAGTTATCTGATCTCTATTTTACAGTCTGAGAAAGCAGGTCTAGAGCTAAATACCTTCTTCCTTTTTCATAGTGGAGTTGTGCACATTAAACTACATAAATAAAGCATACAATAACCTAACCTGCTAGATATCATCATCATCTGAGTAAGGGCTGAGTCTGTGATATTGACCAGCCCTTGTGTGTTGCAGAAAATGGTATGTAGCTAGAAGAGGAAACTGTTTTAACCATTCTCTCATGGGGAAGGTTGTGATCAGAAGTGAAGTGAAATTCACTCAGTCGTGTCTGATTCTTTGCGACCCCATGGACTGTATCCATGGAATTCTCCAGGCCAGGATACTGCAGTGGGTAGCCTTTCCCTTCTCCAGGGGATCTTCCCAACCCAGGGATCGAACCCAGGTCTCCCGCATTGCAGGCAGATTCTTTACCTGCTGAGCCATCAGGGAAGTCCTCTGTGATCAGAGCAAACAGCAAAAACGCAAAGGCAGCATCCTGACCCTGGTGAGGTAGAGGGACGAAAGTGGGTTTTTGGGTCTGGTAGTCCTTGGGCCCCTTGGAGGCCTCTTGGTCCCTGTCCTCATTTGGAGAGCAAGGGGAAATGGTGCCTGAGGCGGTGGTGGGGTGAGAGAATCTGGAGCGTGCCCTGGGTGCTCATGGAACACTAGCTTTGAGTCCTCACCCCCCACCACCCCCCTGACAGTCCCTTGAGAGCCTCATTCCCCAGTGAGCTGCAAGCAACAACTTGGCCTGAGGGAGAGTGGCCTGTGCTCTCTGAGAGGAGAGGAGCAGCTGAGGCATGCTGTCCTTGGTCACCCTGCCAAGTGGCCCTGTGAGACCCCTGGCCAGGGGCCCTCACTGTTGGAAGGACTCAAAATTGTCTCTCTTCCGCCCTTAGATCTAATTGACTTGCTGACTCTCTTGAGAACAGCTGGATCCTTCCTGGGGGTCTCCCGGAACTAAATGACCAGAGCCCTAGATATAGAGCTGAAGAAGCCGAGCCTGGAATGTGCTAGATAACTCTACGGGGTGACCTGTGCTTCTTACACTTTACTGGGCCTCCCTTGGGCAGGAGAGGCGCCATAGAAAGGAGCTCTAGGGTGCTCTGTCTGTGATCCAGGGCACAATCCCATCCCTGGGCAGTTTGCTTCTCCTGCTCCTACAGGTGACGGGCATTAACTTTACTCCTTACCTGAACCTGAGGATAGAATGTGGCTGGGAGATGTTCCAGCCCTGGAGTGGCCCTTGTGTGCTAAGTTGCTCAGTCATGTCTGACTCTTTTCAACCCCACGGACTGTAGCCCGCCAGGCTTCTCTGTCCATGGGATTCTCCAGGCAAGAATACTGGAGTGGGTTGCTATGCCCTCCTCCAGGGGATCTTCCCCACCCAGGGATCAAACTCAAGTGCTGCCTTGGCAGGTGGTTTCTTTGAAGCAGCCCTTGGACTGGGGTCAGTTGTGTAATTCATTTCATAGTCTCTGAGCACCTAATTGCATGCAGGGTAATGGGGAAGCTCGGCAAGGAGGATGCAGGGATGGACAGGCTGTGGGATGGACAAGCTTGGAACTGTGTGGTGGAAATGAGAACAGGGTCCTGAGCCTTGGGCTTGTAAGATGACTCCTTCTGGAGGAAAATCCTGTTCCAACTGAGTTGCACCTGACAACTGGAAGTTTGCTGAAAGGGTAAAGGTGGCCATGCAGTAATCTGGGTGAGCATTGTGCTTTTAAGAAAGAAGAAAACCCTCAAGAGTTCCTGTGGTATGATTTGGGGAAGTGGTAAGGGGATGCTGGGTGGGGGGGAACCAGACCAAAAAAGGCCTTAAGCCTATAGGTTTTCTTCTAGAGGCAATGGGAGCCACCAAAGAATATTGAATAGAGAGTGACATAGATCTGCAGATAGGAAAGATCACTGGAGCCCAGCTAAGCCGGTGATAGAGCATAGTAGAACCTTGGCCAGGAGGGAAATGAGACATTTCATCTGAACAAGAAATCCTGCACTAGCTCCCTGGGAGGGTGGTTAGAGGTGAGGTTAGAGATAAGAAACCCAGGAGCAGGGAAAGGAGACTAGACTAGGGAGTGGGCAGGAGGGGACTTGCGAGGGAGGGTGGACAGGACACGGAAGCTGGTTGGGATTAGAGGTTCCGCGTGGTTGGACTGCCTGACTCTGTCCCTCCCACGTGGGGCCCACAGTGGGGGCGGGGGCGGGGACAGCAGAGTGGCAGGGAGGGCAGGAGGGCTGCTGTCCCGAGCCTAGCACGGAGCAGACCCTGATCACTGACCACAGCCCCATTCGTGCAGGCCGCCCCGCCAGCTAGATGTAAGACCAAAGGACACAGGCCATTCGGGATGGCAGGCGTTTATAGCTCAAAAGGCTGCCCTTCTGTTCCAGGGGAGCCAGGAGCTCCCTAAATGGGGTTTGATGAGATGGGAGGACGTTGAGGAAATGGCATCACAGGCTGGGGCTCACCTGTCTCTGCAGAACACTTCCATTCATGCCCCACTCCCCCTTCTTCACCCCTCCCCCCTGCTAGGATTCGGTGCTAAGAGGAGACTGCCAACCAGAAAGCAGAGGGGGAGAGGGATGGGGAGGAAGTGGGCATTGCCTCTGGCCTGCTTCACAGTCCCAGACCCCCTCCCTTGTGTCACCCCTAGAAGGACCAGCTTGGCTGCTCTGAACCTTCAGAGCCTTTCCTTTGAGGGCTGGGTCAGGGTATGCAGTGGTATCCTGCCTCTTCTGTCATGGAAGTGAGGGTGACCCTTCTCCTCTGGGCATAAAAAGTTCCTGGGAGATCCTACGGTTTTTCAGATGTCATAAGGGACAGTTCTGGGGCGAGGTAAGAGGTCCCTGGGTCTTGGGGATGTTATTTGGATATTAGTCTTCTGTCATTAGTGGGTACTGAGTGGGCTGCCTGTGTCAACCCCCCAACCCACCCCTTCCTGTGCCCCAGATGGGAGGTGAAGGGCCCTGTGGGGAAGATGTGGGCTCCCCAAATCCCTGGGCGGGCTTGCTCCTCCCTCACTTGCCCAGAAATGCCCATGATGCAGGGTGCTGTGGGAGTCAGCCCAGACCCCCTGCCTGCATGCCCATGCTGGCCCCTGCCTGCCTCCCAGCAGCGCTGCCTCTGCAGCCGGCCTGGTCTGTGTACACAGCCTCACAGTCCACCTGCTCCTCGCCTGCCCACCCCGTTCCCTGGTTCCCTGGCAACTCGATGACTGTCAAGGCTCCCCTTGACTCCCACCTTTCCTGCCGGGCCCCTGCATAGTCCCCAGGGCTGGTCTCTCCTGTGGCCACGTTCCTCCAGGGCCCCATGCCACTCAGCGTGGCACCCCCCTTCCGTTGCCACCTCACGGTCTGTGCAGCTTCATGTGCCTGTCTTCCCGTATGGCAGGAGCAGCCTCACCATAACGTGGCACTTTGGTGGGTACTCTGGGGGCACCTGACCTGGAGCTGGAGCTCACGAGGCCTGCCTGGTTGATGAGTTTGTTTTCTGTTTCCCAGATCCTGGGCTGCGGCCCAGATCGGTGCCGTGTTCTCTCTGCCAGCAAGTTCCAGCAGAGAGAGACTCATGGCCTGGGGCCTGACGAAGGAGCAGGGTGCCCAAGCAACTGGCCTGGGCAACTGCTCGACTCCTTCCAGACCTGGCCTCAGGGCTTCTTTCCCAGCGGCTCTAGATCCCAGGTGTCTTCACCCACCTCCTCTAGACTTCTGCCTTCATCTCTGGTTGGGGAGCCGCTCCTCACTGCCCTGTGTCTCACCCACCCAAATGGGGCTGACAGCCAGCACCTTGGCCACAGAAGCCTTCACCAAGGGTCCACTGGGGAATTCAGAACTCCAGAGGCATGCTCTTCACCCTTCTGGAGCTGACCCTTTCTAGAGGCCAGCAGGGGCTGAGGCAACATCCCAGAGGCTTTTCCCCAGGAGGGCCAGTCTGATCTCACACCTCCCTTTAGCCCCTGTGTCCCTCCCCCACCCCCGAATAATGGAGAAACACAGATTGCCGTCCTGAGTAGGCTGCTGGTGCTAGGTAACTGTGCCCTAAGCACAGGCTAAATGCAGAGTAACCCAGCTATCTCAGAGGCCCTTTTTTGAAGATGGGGTGACTATTCTCCTTAGAGCTTCTGGGACAGGTGTCATGGGCATTGGTGGGGATGGATTGTACTTACCCAGGGTTTTTTTTGTTTTGTTTTTTTTTTGTCATTTCAGATTGGAGGCCTGCACTGAATCTCGCTGCCCTGGACTGTGCTGAGGAGACCAACAGCGCAGTTTGCAGAGATTTCAACATCCCTGGCTTCCCGACTGTGAGGGTATGTGACCGGGAGGGGCGATGCGGGCCTGGCGGGGCAGAGTCGTTGGAGCACTTTGCCAGCTGCCCCGTGCTTCCCTGGCATCTTCCCGGCTGAGCTCTGTGGGGGTCCTCCCAGGCTTCTGGGCCTGACCTGCTTAGATCCCAGCCCTTGGAGTCCTGTGCTTTGATGAGACACCTTCTCTAGAGGCAGAAAGGCATGTGAACTGGGAGGCAGAAAAGAAAGAGGCTCACTTGGTATGTGACCTTCTCCCCTTTATAAAAAGGGAGAAGGGGCTGTGTGTTGTCGTGTTGGGACCCACAAATTTTCACTGTGAAAAGCGATCATCCCCTAGGTTGGTGAGAGCTCCCAGCTTCCAGGAGCCTCTTTTCCAATCAACTCCTCCCCTCGCCCCCACTGACCTCCCAGGCCTAGAGGGCTGATCTCAACCATGTGAAACCAGGGTTTAGGCTCTGACACACCTGGGGGCAGGATCAGACTCAGAGGACCTCATGGTCTCCCTGAAAAGGACCCGGGAGACACTGGCAGGCCTCATCTTCCTCAGGTCAGTGCCTTGAACCTGAGTGGCTCGGAAGTGACCTGTCGGAGAGCTTTAGCCCCATGCCTCAGGCCACAGGGATACCCATCACGGGAATCGTCACACCCGACACATGATGGCCCGTCACCCGGCTCTGGCTGCAGGCAGCATGAGTGCTCTGATGAGACCTCGCCTGCCCACTGCGGGGCATCAACCACTTAGTTAGCATCTGGATGCCTTCCAAGGCTCTCACGTCGGAGGCCCTGGGAAGCCCAGAGCAGCACCTCCTCAGGGCTCAGGGCCGGCTGTAATCCAATTAGTTCTCCTCCAAATGAAAGAATCCACATCTCTCTCTCCAGCCACAGATAATTAGCCTGCTCCCCCCAGACTGGCATCTAGAAAAGCAGTTTCCTCTGCTTCCACTAGGATTAAGCAGGAAATGCCTTTGAAGACTGAAAAGTCAAGCATTGTCCCCAGAACAAGAGAACTCTGAGTTCAGGGGCTTCAGTTGCCAGGTGGAACTGTGAACCATATATCTGAGCCTGAGGACACCCGGAGAATTCCTCTGGAGAGCAAGACCCTGGGCTCCTCCAGCCACATCCAGCTCTGAGTCCACGTTCTCTTCCAGCCATTTCCAGCTCTGAGTCCATGAGACGGTCCTGTTCTCATGGCCAGTGACCTCCTGCTGGGTTCAGGGTTTCTGTGGCCCAAGAGAGCTCCCTCCTGCACTCCTGTTTACCACTTAGGGTGAGGACCCGAGCCCCCATTCCACTGGCCTGGGAGGTGTCCTGAGCCAGCAGCTGCTGCCATTATCATTTAGAGGTGGCAGCAGAGACATTATCTATCAACCATCTCTTTTATGTTAAAGATTCCCATGATGGGGCCACTGCCCTATCCCCAGCCCCAAGATATGTAACTTGAAATATTCAAAATTATTCTCCAAGGGCAGCATGGAGCCTTCTGTTCTTTCTGCTGAGTCAGGGCAAGCAACGCCTCGTGGGAAGCTGAGGGAAAGAGTCAGGGTGATGGCAGGAGTCCCTGTTCATATGCCAGAGTTTTGGTCTCACTGAGGGCTCTGCACAGGGGTCCAGCCACCGCCCAACCCCCGGGAGGAGGGTTGGTGATGGGCCTGTGGCCAGGTTGGGACCTTCTTGGGGGGTTCCGTGGGGCCTGGCACCTGGGACATTATGTTTCTGTCTGGGAGAGGCTGGGGCTCAGTGGGTGTGAAGGAGGCGGCCCAGCTACACCAGGAGATCCAGAGCTTCTCGGCGCCTACCCAAGTCACGCAGCACACGCAACCCGAGTGCCTCAAGTGATTCATCATCTCCCCAGTCGCCCAGCTGGCTGTGGGAGGGGCGCTGGGAGGGCCCCTGAGCTTGGCTCCCTGATCTCTCGCTGCCTCCACACGGGCAGCGCCAGGCCGGGCCAGGCGGGGCTGGGAGTCACCTGTCCATTTCTTCAGAACTCCAGAGACCAGTGTGGTGACCTCTCAGCCTCTCCCAGGCAGCCCACAGTTCAGCTTCAGCAGGAAGAGGCACTCGGTGGCCTATCCTCAGGGCTCTGGGCCAGGGCGCGTGTAGCTCTAGCTACTGGTGCATCTCAGCTCTAAGGCCCTAAGCAATGGCTTTCAAATCTTGGTACTGTGGCCAGCAATATTTACAAGGAGATCCAGAAGTCAGTTTGGATCCATTATCCCTAAAAGCAGTCGTTTCATAAAACAATATTCTTAGTAAGTGCAGTACACAGTGATATTTTCTCTTCTTTTATTTAAAAAAATACTGGCTGTGATTCACTAAGTTGATTTTACAGCTTACCGCTTCTAGTGTTTGGGAAACACTACTCAGATTCCAAATCTCCAGAAATTCTGGCCTATTGAGAGCCCAGTGTGCCTGTGAGCAGCATGGCTGGACTCCCTGGAAAGCAGTGCAGAGCCCTGAGGTGGCCCTGGCTGCCAGCCGGCCAGAGAGACAGCCCTCGTCCCCTGGGGACTGGAGCCTGTCCTCGCCCCCACCCATGAAGGCTAAAAGCTCTAAGATGATGAACAGGCGGGAGAGAGAGTGTGGCTGGTGTAAAGGGGACAGGCCACCCCCAGTGACGTGTGTCATTGTCCCTTTCCTCTGCTTCCTGTCCCTTGTCACCCTGAGCAAACAGCTTCCACCAGCCCATCCTGTTCAGCAAACAGCTGGCCCTGCAGGGCGGGCCAGCTGCGTCAGGGCCCCATCAGACAGGAGCTTGTGCCCAGCTGGAAGAGAACAGGTGAGGGAGGGAGAGGGTAGCTGGAAGCAGGTTCTGGCTTGTGCCTGGGGACCTAGAGGCTGGAACCTGGGGTCAGGGAGGCTTTGCCATGAGTCATAGGAGTGCCCCTCAGTGGGTAATGGAACAGTGCAGCCAAGGGCCTGGCTGGGATCCAGATTACAGGAAGCAGCAGCCTTGCATGGGAGCAGACAGAAGTCTTCCCTTTGCAAGATTCTGAGGAGATAATTGACACGAGGTCAAATCTTGGCTCCCCTGCTTACTGCTTACTGTGACTTGGAAAGTTGCTTAACAATGCCCTAGCCACTGGCCTCAGTTTCCTTGTCTGAAAAATGGATGATAATGTCTCCCTAATAGATCGTTGCCACGTGTGAAATGAGGTCTTACCTGTGAGAGTGCCAAGGCACTTGCGGTGTTCACCAGAGTTCCATGAATCTTAGTGGTCTTCCTTCTGGTTGCCCATGGGCTCGTGGTAGCCCCTCCGTGATGCCGCATTTGAGGCAGTCCATCCGTCAGCAGCTGTGGAGTGAGTGTTTTCTGCGGATACAGCCCCGTGCTCACCATTGCAGAGAGGCCAGACGTGTAAGCCACAGCCAGAAAGATAAGCGAGGCCAGCCAGACAGGAGAGTGCTGTCCACGGGGCACCGGAGCGCCCGGCTAGTTGCCAGGCAGGGAGCGACGTGTCCATGGTGAACGCAGGAGGAGTTTGGGCTCACTGAACTCTCCCTCCCACGTCAGAGAGGCCTTCATGTGGGAGGAGGAGCACCCAGAGGAGGGGGACTTCCGCAGGGGGTGAAGGACAGGTCAGGTTTGGCTGGGAGGGAGGAGGAGCGTGGGCAGGGGAGGATGTGAGGGCAGAGGCTGTGGGCAGACCCACGTGGTGAGTTGAGAAGGCTGATCCGGCTGGAGCAGAGGCTCCTGTGGGTGCTGAGGCAGGGCCCCCGGAAGGAGGGAGCCCAGGGCTGGCCCATCCTGGAATTCAAGGCTGGAAGTAGGGGTTGCAGTCTGGGCTGTTATTTCATGTGTCTTTTGTTAGATGGTGAGATGTCAGGGATTGGGGGGCAGGACTCAGAAAGATGTCTCCAGCCTGTCTGGAAAAGGAGATGGGTCCCCTCTCGGCAATCACTCGCGCTCTCCCAGGCATCTCCTCCACGGACAGTCCGCAGGGTAGGAACCGTTAAGCTTATGCATATCTTACAGGCTCGCTGTAAGATATTTGGAGGTTATTTTCCTTGAAACTTGTTTCAAAGGCTTGGACTCAATGCCACTGATGGTTGCCACTGGCAAGTGTACTTCCTGCTTAGCCTTGTTTGCCCCCTGGGAAGGCAGCTGTTCCTGGATAGGTTGGCAAAGACCTGCCCAAGGTCATCCGGTCACCCGCCTTTGGGGAGATCCCCATGGTTGGGGAAGGCAGAAACTCCTGGGCAAAGGGTTAAGAGGAAAGGGACTGGGTGTTGACTGCTCCTGGAGGAAAGAAAACTCACTGCTGGCATCTTAATGGCCTGTTTCCAAGGAAGGTGGTGGTTTCCCTTGGGTACGGCACACCCCTCCAACAGCTGACTTAATAAGGATGCATATTAATAAGAGGACAAAAATGTGCCCTGACTCGATTTTAATGTAATTTTTACATGAGCTCCCAAGCTGATCAAAGGGCAGAGGTTCTCTATTCAAGTGAACAAATGTCCTTTGAGTGTTTCCCTGACCTTGACACTGTGCCAGGCACTGTGGGGCTTGTAGAGGTGAGGAAACTGTCATCCTGCCCTCCCAGTTGGGAGGCAAGTTCATCATAGCTGAAATGTAAGAAATGGGGGGCAGTGGGAGGTAGGTGTGGTTGGGGGCAGATCCTGGAAGGCCTCGAATGCTGTTGAGTTTGGACTTTATTCCTTGGCAGTAGGGTGTGATGGAAGGGCTTTTTAGGAGAAGTGACATGATCAGACCAGAATTATCCTTTAGAAAGCCACGCAAAGTGGCAGTGAGGGTGATGGCTGGAAAATGAAAAGATGGAGCATATTACTGTTTCTGGAGCCTGAGTTAGCGGCACAGATAGAGACAGTTGCAGTGGTCCTGGAAGTAGGTGGTAGGCCCTACTCTGGACAAGGCATCTGGTCTCGAAGACTGCAGAAGAGGTATCAGAAAGGTCAGGTTCACAGAACACAGGGCTTGGGGGAGAGGGAGATCCTGGGCTGGGTGGCAGGGAGGAGCTGGGTGAGATAAGGAACCTGGGTGGAGAAACAGGTTGGGGGAGGGGTGACTCAGTCTCCCAGAGTGTGTATGTATTGGGGGAGGGGTGCTGTGACATCTGGAAGAAAGAGAAGTTAAGACAGGTGAGGATCTGAGACAGGGTTCAGGTCACAATGCGTTTGGACAAAGCAGATGACATCAGCAAGGGAGACAAATAATGGGCTTGTCTGTCCGTTCACCCGTTTATTCACTCATTCATTCAAAAGCAGAGATTGAGCCCCTCGTTTGCGACAGTGCCTCCCTGGGCTTTTTAAACAGAAGAGTGCCATGGTCTGATGCCCGGCGGGAGGAGATGGCAAGGGCCGTGGGCACAGGGGAGGAGTCCAGGACGAGGCTGAGACAAGGGCGAGGGGAAGGCCGTGAAGATGACCACGAAGGCCTGGGTGGTGTCAGGCAACCCAAGGGAGGGTGATGACATGAGGTGGAGATGGAGAATGTCAGGAAGATGTGGCCCAAAAAAACCCTGGCCGAGGGGAGGAGAAGCAGGCAGTGGTGGCATCAGATACTGCGGAGAGAGCAGGAAGGGCTGGAAGGTCACTGGACGGCCAAAGAGAAGGTCAGCCTAGCTTTCCTGGAGCCCTCACAGCTGAGTCGTGGAAGCCCGAGCCACAGCCGGCTTCATGGGAAGGAAGAGGACACTGTTTTGAGAAATTTGGCAGTGCAAGAAGATGGGGCATGCCACACCTGGAGAAGCCTCTATTCCCATCCTTCATCCCTTCCTGCCCCTTCTCCTTTTTTTAACTTTAAAAAAAAAATAGATTTGAGTTTATTTGTAGCCTTAGGGAAGGAGCTGGTAGACTAGGGGAAAGGTGAAAGAGAGAATGATCTATAGGAAAAAGTTCCTCTGGAGTGTGAGGTATGGGAAACAGCACTCCGGTGGTAACAGTGTTCTGAGAGATGGCTGGGACAGAAGGGACGGCTGTGTGAGGGGCGCTCTTAAGAATTCCCGCAAGCCCCTAACTCAGGCCCCTATCTGACTTCCTGCTGCCCACGGCTGCGGCCTTCGGAAGGCTCAGCTCGGGTCTGGGGGGCTCCCGTTTGATGGAGGTCATGCCAACCCCCTTTTCATAAGCCCCCTGCTCAGATTTTGGAGAGCTGATGTTTGAAGAAGAGTCATCACACTCCTCTGCAGTAACGGACGGTAGCAACTATCGCCACAGAAAAGCCACACGGCTTAAGGCATCATGGCGTCAGTCATGTTTTTATGCCTATGGAAGCAAGTTGAAGTCTGTCCTGTCTGTACGAGGACCCCATCACCCTGAGTAACTGCAGCTGTAGAGGCTAACCTCTGGGATATTATTTGTGAGCAAACCAAACCCCCAGTAGATGCGTCTTTTATTTTGTTTCTGAGAAACAAAATCAGCCTATAACATGCCCTCTCTACTTGATCTCATGTCATAAGCCTGGAAAAGTGTGCTCGTTTTTACAAGTATAAGGATGGCGTATAGTTTTCTTAATTCAAAGTATATTCAGTATCTACAAAGAACACTATTAGGAATACAAGTGGCATGTGTCAGTGAATGGTTTTCACCCAGAATAGAAGTTTATATTAATGCTGTAAGTAGAAAGAGGATAAAACAGGGTCCAGGTGAGGTCAGCAGGAGCAGACTGCAGGTGGGGAGAGGTGCGTGCCTTCTCCACATCTTTATTATTCACGGAGGAGAGGCGGGCAGGTGGCCTCCACATTTTAGTTTCCTACCTACAAATGGCTAGAACAGACAGGTCCGGCTGATCGGTGTTTCCTAGTATTTAAAAGGAACAAGGGAAGGGGATGATGATGTTAACATGTGTTGATTTCTTGCTGTCTGTACCAGGTACCATGCTAAGCACTTTAGTTGTCATTGAATCGTCACAGTTCTCCAGGGTCGACAGTGTCATCCTCATCTGAAAGATGAGAAGGTTCAGAGAGGTGAACAGATTGCCCAAGGTCACACAGCAAGGGCGTAGCAGAGCCAGGCCTTGAACCCAGGCCTGCACTCAGCCATCAGCTTGGATCAGGCCGAATGGCCGTGCTGTTGGAGACAGAAGCCCAAGATGGCTACAGGTAGCCCTGAGGTTAGGGACCTCAGGCAGAGGCCTCTCCCCAGCCTCCAGGTTAAGTAGCCACCTGTCAGGACAACCGAACTCCGTTCCCTCCTGAGCCCAGGCCAGAGTTCTGGCTGCTCTCTAACACTTAGACGGGAGCCTGGGTTCTGAGGTGCCATCCTCTGTCCTCTCTCTCAAAGGGGTTACAGGCTGGCCCTGAGTGTCATGTGAATGGGGAGAGAGTTAGCTTGGCCCATGTGTAACAAGGCTTGTTCTCTCAGGGGCTCAAGCCTACCCTTCAGTAGGACAGAACTGGAGACACCTCCCTTCTGGAGTGTCTGCCGAGGCAGGCCGAGAGTCCTTGGGGGCCAGAGACGCCAGCCTCCCTGCCCCCTTTCCAAGATAAGGAGCCAGGACAGACGGCCTCCAAGGGCCGCTGACATTTTCCAGGGTAGGGGTGGGGGTATGAAGTGACTTCCCTTTATTTTTTTCAGACGGGCCTGCATCGTTTATTCACAGAGGAACTATTTTCTAGTCCTACGTGCTGGGTCCCCGGGCTTTGTAGGAACAGGCCACTTCCAGTTGAGTGTCTGAGCCGCAGCTTCCCCGGGTGCTCCAGGGCCGTGGGGGCAGGGGTCAGGTACAGGACACTGGGGGGAGGAACCCGGGTCCTCTCCAAGAGCAGACACCACCTCCTCTCATTTTACAGACCAAGAAACTGAGGCTCACAAAAGTTAAGTCATTTCCCCACAGCCGCCCCTTTTAGTAAACAACTGGGCCACAAACGCATACCCAGCTGTCGCGGCTGTGGTGCTCGGAGCCCCACTGACTCCTGCCTTTGTGTTTGCTTCCAGTTCTTTAAGGCCTTCTCCAAGACCGGCTCAGGAACCACGCTGTCAGGTGGGTGTCCCGGCTCTCGGGGTCCCGTTGGCACGCTCTGCGTCTTCCTCTCCCTCCTTCTCCCGGGCTTCCACTGTGGGGAGAGAGAGCCCAGCTAGCTCTGCACGGGGAGGAGGGCCCCAGTCAAAGCCAGAGGGGTGTCCTCCTGAACGTGCCCTCCCCAGCCAGCCTGGAAGATACCTCCGGGAAAACGGGGTCAGGTGTTCCTAGAATAGCCCTTGTGTCAAAGTGGGGTGGGCACCCAGAGGGGCAGCCAGACAGCGTGCGGAGGGCTCTTGGGGTGCTCTCTCCTGCCCTGAGGGATGGGTCCCTCTGCCATGCTTAGGGCCGGGGGGTGACCCCCACCTGCCTCATGTGGAGGGGACTGACACGTACTTTGTCTCGCTCAGAACTAGCTCGTGTGCTGGGTCCTGAGGGAAGCTGGGGTTTGCACCCTTCTCCTCATCCCCCGTCCCCCTCTCGCTCCCCCACCCCATCGTCATTTACAGTGGCTGGAGCTGATGTGCAGACGCTGCGGGAGAGGCTCATCGATGCGCTGGAGTCCCACAGTGACACGTGGCCCCCGGCCTGTCCCCCGCTGGAGCCTGCCAGGTAGTTGGGGCCACGGCGGGCCCGGGGCAGGGTGGCAGGAGGGCAGAGCGGTGGGGACAGCAGGGCCAGGCAGCGGCTTGGGTCCTCCTGTTGCCCATGCTGTGGGCCGGAGCCCGGAGCTGCTGGGAGCAGCTGGCGGAGGGCTTCCCGTTGCTGGAGAAGCCCTGACTTCCTGGGGCTGATGGGGGTGAGAGGGCCCACCCCACCGGGTGGGAAGGAGAGGATGGACTGGGGTTCTCCAGGTCATACCTGCTCTGCTTCTCACAACCTGTGCTCAGGAGCCTTTGAGGAGTGAGACAGGATGTCACACAGTCTGACGCAGGGAAGGTCCCTGAGAGGGTGGGCGTGGGGAGGAAGAAGGGAGACAGATGCCATTTAGAGGAAATGGGACGGGGAACTGAGAAGCACAAAGCCCCGTCAGATGAAGGTGCTCCTTTCCTGAGCCGTGGCTGTGCCTGGGGGAGGGGGAGATGACTGTGCCCCCCAGCCCCCCACCCCTACCCCCGCACTGCAGAGCATCCGGTGGCTGGGATTCAGGCAGCCTTTCAGGACTGCCTCTGTCCTAGGAAATCAGGATAACAGGCTGCACAGTGTCTGACCCTGACTCCCCCATGAGGGAGACAGGGAGATTGAAAACACGAGATCCTGCCCTTCTGGATGAGAACTCCAGATAGGAGACAGCCCACCTGCGGGGCCAAAAAGGAACAGATGCAAGTACCGGCCAGGACTGCTGGAGGTGCCCAGCTGTGGGACACACTGAAGGTTCCAGGGGCTGAGAGGGCCTCGGGAGGCAGACGCTGGGGCTTAGCGCAGCCTAAGTGTATGTACTGGTGTCTTGAAAGCTGAGGCCCTGCGGAGAGATTGTGTTTCCAAGTGTCAGTGGCTGTTGAATCCAAGTCACAATGATTCTTTTATCCTCTTTCCCAAATTCTTCATCCTCCCAGAGAGCCTCCCAGAGACCCTGGACTGAATATCTGGTCTTGGTGCAGTTTGGGGGTTCCATAAGCAGACCCCCTCTCTGCAGGAAACACCCAGGCCAGCCTGTATACCCTGCTCCTCACTTCTGACATTTCTCAATGACTGTGTCTCTATGTCTTCCTTTCTCATACCCTTACTTCCCTCATGGTGCCTTTTCAGCCCAGAGGGATCTCAAAAGCAATCAACTGGGTAAACCTGCCAGCCTCTCTCAAAGTGACCCTTCTAAAGAGCTTTAGGGAGGAGGCAGAGACATGTAATGGAACGTGGGAGACGTGTGATGGAAGGTGGGCTGCCTCCTCCAGAAGAGTGAGAGGGGATGAATGGGGTGGGGACGGGCTGTGTGGACAGCAGCCTGCAGGGCCTGCTCTTCTGCCAGCCTGGGGGACACCTGCTACCACCTCAGCGGCTGTCAGTATCCATCCACCCACTGGGGTACACTCTGGACCCCACCTCTCTGGCACGTCATTTTCACTGTCACTGGGCTGGAATCCATTGGCCCCAAGTTGCACCTTCAGTTTGGAGGTAACCAACTGTTGTGTCCTTGGATCCAGAGAAGGGAAACAGATCATCAGTTTGAGGATAAAAGTAGAGGCCATCGTGTCCTGTTATGTGTCTGAGGAGGTTCTGCTTTTTAATTGAAATGAGGACACAGATCATTTTTGTATTATGTAATTGTTTTCTGTTGAAACTCTGCATTTTAAAAACAATTTATGTCTTAATTCTTTGATTTTGGGGGGAATAATAAAATTTGACTTATTAATTTCCACCTTTTTCCTGGGACCTTAGTTTCCTTGTCTTAAAATGAGGAGGTTAAAAATCTTATGATAAGGTTAGATGGCTTCTAAGATCTCCTGCACCCAGGACTTTCTGATTTTTTAATTCCTCTTTTATGCCTGCTACAGGAGAGGAAAAAGCAAATCTCCCAGTTGGTAGTGACTTGGCACAAACTAAGACTTGTGTCTGATAGCTAATAAACACCAGTCTCTTAGGGGACCAATAAAAACGGCAGTTCTAAGTCTGGGCCGTACCCTGGGCCAGAGCATAGAAATAACTGGTCTCAAAGCTCGCCTCCCCAGGTGTCCTCCCTTGACTGCCCATACTCACTCCTGACTCTGAAAAAACAACCCAAATAGCTTGGCGAAATGAACCAGCCATTAGTTTAGGTTTAGGTAACAGAGAGAGAATCTTTTGAGAATCAATGTTTGGTTTACTCCTGCTGGAAGGCTGGTGTGGAGACTTCCGCGAAGCCTCGTGTGAAAACAGCAGATGTGTGTGGCTGTCCCCACAGTACTGTGTCTGCCAAGACGGCTGTCACCAGCAGTTTTGCTTTATTCTCACCACAGAAAGAGTGACTGCCAGCGGTGTCTCTTGCAGGCTGGAGGAGATTACTGGATTCTTTGCAAGAAACAATGAAGAGTACCTGGCCCTGATCTTTGAAAAGGAAGGCTCCTACCTGGGTAGAGAGGTGAGTGCCTGCAGGGTTCCTGCATCTCCCGGATAGACATTGTGGGGGAGAGCCCAGTGAGTTCAAGAGCAGGGCTGATCCTGTGCACTGTCTTAGCCCAGCACTGGCCTTCCCCCTGCTGGCGGAAGCGGGGAAGTGTAGGAGCTGGACCTTTCCGTTTAAAGCCTTTTTGTCTGTTTTGATCTTCCTCTTGGAAACTGAGGGCTTCCCAGATGGCTCAGTGGTAAAGAATCTGCCTGCCAATGCTGGAGATTCAGGAGACTCGAGTTCGATCCCTGGGTTCAGAAGATGCCCTGGAGGAGAAAGTGGCAACCCACTCCAGTATTTTTGCCTGAGAAATCCTACAGACTGAGGAGCCTGGAGGGCTACAGTCCATGGGATCGCAAGGAGTTGGACATGACTGAGCGTGCACATATGCATGGAAAATGAAAATGATAACACCTGCTGTTTATTAAGCGTTGCTATATTGCTGACACACATAGTTGCTAATTTTTCTAATTAACAAAGATGGTCAAATAACAGGCCGAAAATCACACAGCCAGTGAGTTGGTAGAGCAGGACTTCAACCAGGTCCGTCTGCCTCCAAAGCTCATGTTGTTCCTATGCTACCCTGCCTCCAAAGAAGTGGAGTAACAAATTGGGGGGAGGGAACCTCAGAGAGCATCTAGTCCCTCTTGAGGACCTGAGGTCCCTTCCCAGGTGAAGCAGATACCAAAATCAGGCTGGTTGGAATCTCCACTCCAACATTTATGATCAGTGGTCCTCAACCTTTTTGGCACCAGGGACTGGTTTTGTGGAAAACAATTTTTCCATGAACTGAAGGGAGGGGATAGTTTCAGGATGATTCAAACACATTTCATTTATTGTGCACTTTATTTCTAATCTAATGCTACTGCTGATCTGACAGGAGGCACCAGTCTGCAGCCTGGAGGCTGGGGATCCCTGACTTATGTGATACGGCTGTGATCATGTTACTCAGCTTTTCTGATCTCATTTCCCTGTCTTTGAAGTGGTGATAATTACCTTTTGTCAGAGAGTGGTTGGGAACAGCAAGTGAGACAGCATAGGGGAAGAACACGGATGAGTAGCTGGCAAAGAGTATGAATTTTATAAAGATCCATCCCCAGCCTGATGTATACAGCCCACTGTTCAGTCACTGCATCATGGACTTCTCAGGCCCCTGGGCTTTTTCCAGGTGTAGAGGTGGGACAGGCCAGTGCCCGGAGATGTTCCAAGGCAGTGCGCAAGGAGATAAGGAGAGAGGGGATGAAATTAAACACCACTGTTGGCTCTGGATGGTTTTCCTCCTGAAACTTACCAACCACAGTAGAGCAGTCTGAGCTGTCTTGGGACCTCTCAGCCTTGAGACGGAAAGCATGGAGGTGGGAGGAGCAGGGAGCTTTGCTGAAGGATGCCTGGCCCTTCTGGGGTCCCCTTCCACACCTGGGGTCATGCCTGTAGAGATGATTGATGAATGTTCATTGGACTAGCTCTCCCCACTATACTCCCTCCATCCCTCTAGTAATCAGGGGCAGGGGTCTCATGTTCATGCAGAGGTGCTCAGGGATGGGTGGCTTGAGAGGCAGGAGGACACACTGGCCAAGAGCCCTGGCTCTGAAGGCAGATTGACTTGGGATTTATAGCCCAGCTCAGGCACTTGCTAGCTGTGTGATCTGATCACGTGATTTCACTGCTGAGCTTCAGCTTCTGCCTCTACTGTACAATAGGAGTTTGATTTTTTAAACAGATACTTAACATATGTACTATTTACTAGTCCTTATTAGAAGCATTCTTGTAAAATTAATCCATTCAGTCTTCTTAACAGCCCTTGGAGGGGGGTATTATTACAGTTTTGCAAGTAAGGAAATTGAGTCTGGGAGAGATTTAGTCTGATTGGGCCAGGATTTAAACCCAAGCAGCCATGGTATTCTGTGCCATCTGGCTTAGTCTCCTAGCAATTGTTCCTGTATCGTAGTATGTTATTTTTAAAGATTAAATGAAGCAATCTATATATAAAACATAATACATACTCAATAAATACTACCTAATATTATATTTCTCCTTCTTAATGCTAGTGCTAAGTCGATTCAGTCGTGTCCGACTCTTTGTGACCCTATAGACCATAGGCTTCTCTACCCATGGGATTCTCCAGGCATTAGTACTGGAGTGGGTTGCCATTTCCTCCTCCAGGAGATCTTCCCAACCCAGGGATCGAACCTGCGTCTCTTACATCTCCTGCGTTGGCAGGCGGGTTCTTCTTCTTAACTCTTTCTAAAAATAAAACCATGTGTCTCAGTGCTTTTCTGATTTGGGACATAGATAGACAGTCTTACAAATATAAAAATGAAACCACATTTTATTATGCCTTTTGCAATTCGTTGGAAAGAAATTTACATTAAATTGGTACTGTCCTCAAAGATTTGAGATGTGTGGCCTGCACAGTTGTGAGGCGGTAGCGTTTGCACGCCTTGCTGTGGGTTGGAGGTGGTTGGTGGCTGTCACTCACCACGAAAGCCTCCTCTTGGAAAGGCTGAGCCTGGCTGGAGCACAGCTGTCACCCGGGCGTGTGCCCAGGGCTCCGTCTGCCCAGTGGCCGCCCCGCCCTGATGTCCCCCTTCTCTGCAGGTGACACTGGACCTCTCGCAGCACCAGGGCATAGCGGTGCGCAGGGTCCTGAACACGGAGCGTGGCGTGGTGAGCAAGTTTGGTGTCACCAGCTTCCCATCTTGCTACCTGCTGTCTCGGAACGGCTCCTTCTCCCGGGTCCCTGCGTGAGTGTCTCTCCACCTGTCTCCCCCATCCGTCCCTGTGTTTCTCCTTTCTTCCTGCCTGGAGAGGCTGCCAGCCTTTCACAGGGGCTGATGAGTTCTTTGTCTTGCAAGTCTCCTGAGGAGTCCCTGGGCAAGCAGGGAGCACCCTCTGCAGGAGGAGCAGATGTCTGCCTACGGCAGGGTAGGGGGGTCTACAGCCTGAAGTCGGCGCCCAGGGTGCTGCACACACACCTCTGCCCCCCAGCTCAGCAGTCCAGGCCCAGGTCCCTGGCGCACTCAGCACCCAGCCAGCGCCAGTGCTTCTGCACCAACCCCACCGCAGCCCTGGCCCTATTCCCCACCCTCCTCTCTTCCCAGACAGACTCCTTGGCAGGCTGCGGGCCTGGCAAGCACTCAGCTATGCCTGACCCTCCCTCCCTTTGGTTTTCTAATTGCAGAAAAGTTCATTAGGAGCCAGACAATAGCCAGTTCCAAAATGCCAAGAGAAAACAATCAGGCCAGCCACAGCCCCTCTGTCAGGCTCCCGCTGCTGAATGGCCCGTTAAATGGCACCAGATGGTGCCTCGGTGTCCTCCCCGGGCAGATGATTGATGTCCGCCTGGCCCCGCAGGCAGGAGCCCGAGGGCCAGGGAAACTGAGGCCGGCCCAAGATGTCCAGTGAGCCGCTTCTCGGGGCCATCCGTGCCATCCCACTCTGGGGCCGGGCAGTGTGGCCCCTGGTCCTCCCAGTCACCCGGCAGCATGGGGCCAGGGCTTGTCAGGAGCGCGGCCGAAGAGGAGGCAGGATGGGCCCGTCCTGGTGGGAGCAGAGGCATTGTTTCCGCTCTTGGAGTTGGTGAAGGGGAAAATGGTTTGTGACGATGCTGCTTCCGAGCCATCTGCTCATTGATCAACATCGGGCTGGGACAGTGGAGTGGAAAGCAATGTTTCTTGATGCCGGCTCCCCCGGGGTGTCCCATCACACGGCTGGGCTTCATGTCCTTCCCTCCAGTGGCCCCAACCAGGAGGCGTCACCCGCCCCTCAGGACTCCTCTTTATGAGAAGAGACAGGGAAATCAAAAGGATTGGAAGAGACTTGAGAATTTTAGTAGTTTGACGAGTTGTGGCTGTGATTTTTTTTCAAAGTCAAGTCTCAAACTCCCGTTGACCTCCTTGGGGCGTGATGTCGCCTCTGGTACCTTGGAGCCAGCTTGTGCACTTCCTTGAGGCCACACACGCCCCTTTGTATCTTTGGTCTCTGGGGAGGATCATCAGACCCACCATCCAGTCTGCAGCCAGAAGTAGCACTCTCCCTAGAAGACCCACCGGCTCCGAAAGTGCCCTGTCCCCCACCCCCACCTCTCTGGGGCAGGTCGAGGAATTCACAGGCCCAGCCTCTTTCCCAAGTGGAATTTTGACTTCAGACTGGTGTTAAGCAGACTTAGCACAGCATGGCCAGTGAATAGAAAGGTTAACGTGAGGCGGGGGTGCCTCGCTTTTGACCTCACTGAGGATAAGATCAAACCAAGTTCAAGTATTTCTTAATAAACATTTTCATCAGGGGAGTCACCGGCCTTCTGTCTCGTCCTGAGTTAGCTCTGGGATTTCACTCCTCTGCGCTCACTGCCTCTCTCTGGTGATTCCCTTCCCTCACAGGCTTACAGAATCCAGGTCTTTCTACACCACTTACCTGCGGAAGTTTTCCGGGAGCACCAGGGGGGCTGTCCAGACAACAGCTGCGCCAGCCACCACCAGCGCGGTAGCTCCCACCGTGTGGAAAATTGCAGATCGGTAAGACCTCGCCTCATCCCTTCCCCTCTCCACCTTCTCCTTGGATCACAGCACCCCTGGCCCACCCCTTCCTTCCACACGCTGTTCCTTGTCACAAGCCTGACTCCGGAGGGCTGGCCTTGGGCTTAGGGGGACCTGGGCTGCTGGCCACGCACTGGAGAGTCTTTCTGTTGGGGCAGCAGCATCTGATGACTGCGTTCTTCACGATGGAATGCATACTTTCTGATGCATTCCGTTAGGAATACTTTCCGCATTCCTTAAGCTTAACTCTATTCAAGACCAAGTAGAATCAGCTTGGGAGGATGATCTGCAGCCTCCAAAACAACTTCCCACCCAAGCCATTACTTCTCCAACACAGATTTTTGAGTGCCTGCTATGTGCTAGGCACCAGGAATACTGATTGTGCAGGGCAGATATGGTCCCTGCCCAGAGATTACAGTCCTTTCACAGCATCCCTTCTAGGAAGGCACCTGACCTCACTTGAATGCCTCTGGGTTCGGGGAGCTCACTACATTTCTTCAGCATAGTCAATATCTTTGTGCACAGCTGTAAGCACAAGGAAACTGTTCTTCTCTCTCAGCCTCTTCAGGTCCACCCTGGGGGTAGAATTTCTGCCTGTAGGGCAGGGAGATAGGGCCGCGGACTCTTGCTCTGGCCCCCAGGAGTGTACCGTGTGGAAATTGCTGAGCAGGAGGCTCAGAGCTGAGTCCAAAGGGTAGCCTCCTGTAGGGGGCTGCACAGGAGAAGTGGGAGTGGGGTCATCAGACTCTCCAGGAAGGATTTTGCATCCCAGCATGAGGGACTCTAAGGATGGAAAGTGCTAATGGAGAGTTATTTAGTAAATCAGGAGAGAAGGAAAGAGAAACTGAGCGTGATCATTGTAATTATTCAAATTGTAATTCTTCTGATTATTCAGATTGCTGTGATGGCTGGCACTTCTAACTATATGTGCTGGGCTCTGCTCTGTGCTTCTGTCCATTAACTCCTTTAGTCGGGGGCCACTCCTTGATGCAGAACACAAGAACGGAGATGGAAACTGAGACCCAAGGACACAGAAAGGGAGCAGAGGGAGGGGACTTGGGCGGGAGGGTAAAGCGCAGGTGGCCACAGTGCCCACCCGTCAGCTGATCTTGCTGGTTCCCCACCACCTTGGGAGGCAGGTGGGTCAAAAGTTCATTTTACCTGTGAGATCACTGTGGCTGGAGAGGTAGGTTGAGTTGCCCAAGCTCCCAGGGCTAGCCCACCATAGAACGAGACCAGAACCCAGGGGTCAGGAGGCAAGGGTAAAGAGGCAGCCTGTCCTTCAGGGCCCTGGGCCCAGATCCCACGAGAGCAGTGATGGGCACAGGGTGAAGCTGCCAGCGTGGAGCCTGCAACCCTTCTCCCAGGGCTGGGGTCAGCCCAAGAGGTGTGAGATGGATCCCTGCCTGATGCCCATGGTCTGGCAGCTGCAAGAACAGCAATCAGAATAACTGGAAACCCCACTTCCCCATTTCCAAAACCCCAGTCTCAGCCTTGACAGGCAGCCAAACCCATGGTCTTTCAGAGGGCCTGACTTCTCCAGAGCCATGTCGTGTGGGTGCCCCTGTGGGTCTACTCGTCTGTCCCTTGGAGTCTTTGTCCAGATCAGAGCATGAAGCTCAGCCTTCTCGTGGTCTTTTGTGAGTGCTAGGAGGGGTGGGGCTGTGGGCCTGCAGAGGGAAGACCCCACTCTATGCCAGGAGCTACTGAGGGTTTTGTATGTGTGCTTTTGTTTAATCCTCTCAGCAACCTACCTGTGAGCAAGTTGTTACTATCCCCATCTTACAGATGAGGCGTTGAGGCTCAGAGACATTAAGTAATCCACCCAGGGTCACATAGCTAGTTACTGGCAGAGCCAAACGCGAGTGTGTAGGACTCTGTGACCATCGGGAGTGCCTCCTCTTCTCTTCCTCTGGCCATGGGTGCTCCTCCTCCGCCCCTGCCCCATGGTTATCACCCCTTTCTCTCCCTGGCTCCCTCTGGGTCCTCAGCTCCAAGATCTACATGGCTGACCTGGAATCCGCACTGCACTACATCCTCCGGATAGAAGTGGGCAAGTTCTCCGTCCTGGAGGGGCAGCGCCTGATAGCCCTGAAAAAGTTCATGGCGGTGCTGGCCCAGGTGAGCGGGGCCCTGGGGCCCCTCATTCGGCAGCTCCACACAGGGCCCATGTGCATCCCTGCAGGCCCGTGCTGTGCCCGCCTGGAGGAGTCAGCCCGGCCCCTCCCTCTGGAGCTCGTGGTTGGGTTCGAATCTTTGGACCCACCAGCCGTCCCACTCACATGCCCCCCAGCCCCACGGGACAACCCCCTTCCCCTATGCAGGGAGGTGGGTGGGACATGGGGCCAGATGCCCGGGGGATATTCCCATTTGCACACATCTACCTGCCTGAGTCCTCCACCTCAGGCCGAGCCTGGACTGTGGCCTCTCACTCCCTGTCATGATCGGTGGGAAACGAGAAGCCATGGACCCCGCAGTGAAGGAATGAAGGCTTCTCTGAGTCTCTACTTTCCCCTCTCAGACTCAGAGTCAGAGGAAGCTCCCTGGCCTTGGCCATGCCTTCCTCACTCCTCTGTAGTCTCCTGCCAGCATGGCTCCTCCACGTAAGTAGCCATGTAAGTGCAGCTGCTACTTACGGAGGACCTGATGTCTGTCAGGCATTTAATCCTCTCAGTCTCGCTTCAGGGTGGCGAGTACTACCCCCTTAGGAGGTGCAGGTTACCCAAGTGACCTGCCTTAGGCCTCCCGGGAGGAGGTGTCATGGCCAGGCTTTGAACTGAGGTTCCAGGTTCAGTCCCCTGGAGAAGGAAATGGCAACCCCACTCCAGTATTCTTGCCTGGAGAAATCCCATGGATGGAGGAGTCTAGTGGGCTACAGCCCATGGAGTTGCAAAGAGTTGGATACGACTGAGCGACTAACATACACATACACACATCCAGGCACACACACACGTACATATGTACACAGACCTCCAGGTTTAGAGCCTGGGCCCTTTCTCTGCCGCGCTCCTTACACACACACACACACACACACACACACACACACACACGCACATGTACACACATCTCCAGGTTTAGAGCCTGGGCCCTTTCTCTGCCATGCTCCTTACACACAGACACACACACACACCCCTCTCCAGGTTTAGAGCTGGGCCCTTTTTCTGAAGATGAGATGCTGGCTGCCTCCTCTCTCTGCACCTGCCGCCTCCTCGCCTCCTCCCTCCCCACACCCTTCTCTGTGGCTCCAGGCCCCCTGCCAGCGCTGCCCTACTTAAATCCCAAGTCTCTGGCTGCCCAGGATGCTGAGTCAGATGTGGGCTCCGTCCCCTTCAGAGGCTGACTGCTGACTCAGCTGCCCTCGCCCTGGGGGCAGGTCTGAGCCCCTCCTTCTGGCACAGGTCTGGGACAGCTGGGGCTCCCTCTGGGGGTGGTCTGCACCTCTCCCTCGGGAACTGCTGCCTGCCTAGCCCTTCATCCCACCTCACCAGACCTGGCCTGGTCCACTTGGCTTAGTGACAGGCAGGGGTGGTCACACCGAAGACTCTGTGAGGTGGCGAGTGAGCGTCACCATGCCGTTCCAGTCTCAGCCGAGACAGCCTTCGGCCCCTCTCAGGTGTCCCATGCAGACCGGGCCCCTGTTCTTCAGCCCTGTCTGATCATAGAGCCTTTCCCCACCGGCCCTGTGAGCCGCTTGGTCCTCAAGTGGCTGAGGCCCGGCGTGGCTGGCCCAGAGAATTAGGAGAGGGGAGGAATCCTGGAATAGTTCTGTAGGCTGTCTTCCTGCTCGACACGTGAGGAGGGGCAGCCAGGAAGCTGGGAGGCACCCCCTCACCCCACAGCCGAGTCCTCTCTGAAGGACTCCTCCCAGCGGGGCTGTCACCCGAGTGCTGCTTGTGTCTCTCAGCTGGACTCAGAGCTGCTTTTGGTTTGCACCCCCCACCCCCACCCCTGTGTGAGGGAAAAGGAGTCAACCCAGGAAAGTCCTGACCAAGCAGAGGCTTAAGTGCTGCCCACCGAGCTTCTGCCCTCAGCAGCGCTGGAACTGAGTTTGGGGTGAAGTTCTCCCTGCCAGAAGACATGCCCCTCAGAGAGGAGAGGGCTGGCCCTGGGGCAGAGGCAGACTTGAGGTGGGAGCTGTGGGCCAGAGGGCACGGGCTCGGGGGCCTCTGAGCCGAGCAGCACAGCCCCTGAGACTGTAGAGACTTCTGGCCCTGCCCTTGTTGTGTGGTTGCTTCTTCCTGAGTAGCAGTAATGGGAGCAGCTGCCATTCCTTGAGGGGCTTCCCAGGTGGTAGTAGTGGTCAACAATCCACCTGCCAAAGCAGGAGATGCAAGAGACTCGGGTCTCTACGTTGGGAAGATTCCCCTGGAGTAGGAAATGGCCTCCCACTCCCAGTATTCTTGCCTGGAAAATTCCATGGACAGAGGAGCCTGGTGGGCTACAGTCTGTGGGGTTGCAAAGAGTCAGACATGACTGAGCACACACACCATTCCTTGAGCTCTGACAAGGTGTCTGACTGCAGAGTGCTCCTTTGTGCTTTAGCTTATCTGTATTTCTCAGAGTAAAACTCCATGGGTGGGTGCTAGCATTGTTGCATCACACGCGTGTCTGAGCTAACCGTCACTCTGGCCCACTGCATGCCTGGGGCACCAAAGAAAGCCTGGACGGCATAGAGCTCCCTCCGCCTGCTCAGCCTTGGGGACCTGTCGGCTGTAGGTCTGCCCTGCGGCCCAGCAGGGATCTCCCTGTTCCCTCACGGAAGCAGCTGGCAGGACTGGCCACTAGGTGGCATGTGGTCACCAGAGTTTCCCTGCTCCCAGCACAGGATGACTCCCTGCGGTCCAGAGCCCCTTAATTCATCCTTCCTCCTGACACCGTGGCCTTAGAGGGCGTCATCTTTCCTAATCAGGACAGCGGGTGAAGGTCAGTGAGAAATGCTGACTTGAAGCTGTAAATTTGTGTTGAGAGCCCAGAGGCCGGTGTGAGCTGACCGAGAGGCAGCATGTCAAGGCACAGGATTCTTTCTGGCCATTTCTCCTGCTGGGGGACAGTGTCCTGCCTGGAGGTTTGATAAGAACACTCCATGACTTCCTCAGAGGACTGGATCCCTTGGCAGGTTGTTCTGTTTCGGGATCATTCCTGTCTCCAGCTTCCATCTTCTTACAAATGTTTCACTGTGCTCTGGTCCCTCAAGTTTCTCCATACTGTCCTCCTGGCCTTCTTGGTGATTTTTCTGACCTGCTCTGCTACTGCAGCCCCCTCTCTCCTTCCCCCACCCTGGGTATGCTCGTGCGTGTGCTCATGCCTGCACACACACACACACACACACACACACACACACACACCCATCTTCCTCCCTGGAGTCCTTGTGGTTTTAAAGTGCTGATACTAATCAGATTTGAGTTGACTTATCTTCAGAGTAGCTTTTCCTGCTCCTCAGAGACCACGGGGAGTTCCCATCAAGATTTGGATCTCGGCTCTGGCCCCTGAGCTGCCTGGTCGCCACTGGCAGCCCGTGGAATACAAATGAAAGGCCATTTGCCAGCCCAGCCCAGCTGGTCAGTTCGCTAATCAGCTGCTCTATCAGAAGATTACCTGAACAGAGGCCCGTGTGGCCCAGGGGTCCCAGCCACCCTGGGCAGTGACACAGGTGCTCCGGCTTCCTCCCAGTGGGCGTGTGGTCAGGGGTCAGGGCCCCAGCCTGCAGCTTGAAGTGGGGGGCGGCCTTGAGGGCCCAGCCCCCCTGAGCGCCTCTGCCCAGCCCTCCACCTCACCTTCCCAGGTGTCCCAGGGCAAAGGTAGTGAGTGAGGAGCCCACATCTGGGTGTTTTTTTCCCTCACATTTGGGTCTTAGGCAGGATGTTTTCCTGGTGCTTTTGGAACATTCCAGAAAACTACCTCAGCCCCCTTCCGCCTGCCCCCACTGCCCTCCCCAGGGGAACTCCCGGGGAATTGCTTCTCACTCTCCGCTTATCGCTCCCATAGTACTTCCATGGCCGGCCCTTAGTCCAGAACTTCCTGCACTCCATGAACAACTGGCTCAAGAAGCAGCAGAGAAAGAAAATTCCCTATGGTTTCTTTAAAAATGCGCTGGACAGCAGGAAGGAGGTGAGTCCGGGAGGCAAAGAAGCTCTTCTCCATGTTCCATACCTATGGGAGCAGTAGGGGTCCACCTTGTCCCCTCTGACCTTCTCACCAATCCGTATTTAGGAAGGAGGCCGTGATCTTGGTTGGGTCCTTGCGTTGGTCATGAGTGAACCACCGTCTGTTGAGCTCTCTCTCTCCAGACCTCACTTAATCTTCACAACATTAGTGGAAGACAGATACTATTCCCATTGGGCAGATGAAGAAGCAGAGGTCAAGTAACTCTGTGTGTGTCTGAGGTCACACAGCCAGTAAGTAGTTAAGCCAGGCTTTAGAGCTGGTTGTGAGACGCCCCTGGTGGGAGAGCTTTTTAACCACAGCCCCCTGTTGCCTGCCGGGCTCCTCAACACAGCTTCCCTCCAGGGGCGCTTTCTGGGCTCCTGCTGTCACCGCTGTTTGCACAGGTGGGCACGTCAGCCAGCAGCAGAGGTGCAGAACTTCCCTCACAGACGTGTGGGGGGGATGGGGGTCAAGCCTGAAGGACCCTTAGAGATGAACCGCTCATTCTACAGAGGGGGAGGCTGAGGCTAGAGTGGGGACATGACTTGGTCTGTGTCACGGTCTCTCAGCCCTCCCGCTCGTTTGATGGATGCCACCAGGGGAGGGGAAACGCCCACCTCGAGGTGACAGACTGAGAAAGGGACTGTTTGTGTCAGGGCTGCGTGCAGACCTGGAGTCTCCTGCAAGCCGCTCTCCTCACTCGCCGCACAGCTCCTGTTTCTTCTCCGCACGTGCACTCACGCTCCTGTGTGTCCCCTAGGGCACTGTGATCGCGGAGAAGGTGAACTGGGTGGGCTGCCAGGGGAGTGAGCCGCATTTCCGGGGCTTTCCCTGCTCCCTGTGGATCCTGTTCCACTTCCTGACCGTGCAGGCAGCTCAGGAAGGCGTAGACCATTTTCAGGAAACAGGTGAGTGGAGGCCCAGGCACCCGCTGTGCCTCAGCCCACCCCATCCCGCCCTCTGCTGGCGCCCTGCTGCAGGCCTGAACTTAGGGGAGTCTGCGTTTGCAGCTGGTGACACATGATCAGTGTGGACCCAGAGCAGGGAGGGCCTGGAGGCCACTCCGTCCTGCTCATGGCCCCCAGGGTGATGCCTCACAAACTCAGGGGTGCGAGGCTGCGCCCTGGCTTTCTCAAAGCCACAAGTTTGCTTTATTTTTACTCTTCATGTAAGAGATCTGGTTCTGTTTTTTGTACTCCTGTAAAGAAAAAAAAATGTATGTCTTCTTCACAATTTATGCAGCTAATAACGTGGACTCTGAACAACTTTACTGTATTTCCCCCTGAAAAAATCATTTTCTAGGGGAAACTGGGGAAACCTTGTCCGCTTTGCAGCCTGTTTTGTCCCCAAACCGTGCAACTGCTCTCCATCACTCACCCTGCCCCTCAGCCACACAAAACGACTGAATGGGTGGGCACCCAGTTCAGTCCCGTTCACTGAGGGACCAGGCTCACGCCAGGCCCTCCCTGGCCCAGCCTGGAGGACGCAAAGGTGGGAGAGACGTGCCCTGCCCCCAGTGGACTGTGAGGCAGGTGGGCACAGGGGCAACGGGGAGAGGAGGATGCGCGGGGCTGGGGGAGCGAGGGAGTGCTCCATGCTATTGGGAAGGGCGGGACTTGGAGGTCAGTGAAGGGGAAGACGGACGGAGTCCCGGACCAAGGAGATGGCCTGTGCGGGGACAGAGGGAACTGGAGGTGCGGCAGGGCGTGCAGACAGCCAGCTGGTCTGTCAGCCACGATTTACGGAGCATCTCTGAAGAGCCAGGCCCCGCGCTATGGGTGGGGTAGAGCCGTGCTTGCAGGGAGACATCTCTGCCTCGAGGGGACAATATTCCAGTGGCAGGAGACAGACAGTAAACACACAGATCATTTCAGGTGTGATGGTGAGTCTGTGAGGAAGACAGAACCTGTGGTGGGGTGAGGAGGCGCTGGGGAGGGGTTGCGTGTTCAGACAGGCTGGCTGGCTGGGGGAGGCTCCCCTGAGGAGGGGCCCAGTGCTGAGACCTGATTGGTGAGAGGGAGGCAGTGGTGGGATGTCTGGGACGGGAGCCCCGCTGGGCCGCCTGAGTCTGCTCAGGCCGCCACAACGAGCTGAGACACTCTGGGCCTTAAACAACAGAAACGTGTCTTCTCACAGTTCTAGAAGCTGGAAGTCCATGATGAAGGCGTTGGCAGGGTGGGTTCTACGGAGGCTTTTCCTTGGTTTTGTAGATGGCTGTCGTCTCCCTGGGTCATCACAAGGTCCTCCCTGTGGATGTTCTGGCTGTGTCCCCAAATGTCCCCTTCTTACAAGGACACCAGTCATATGCAATAGGATACACCCCAGTGACCTCTTTCTCACTTAATCACCTTTTTAGAGATGCTGTGTCCAAATACAGTCACGTTCTGAAGGACTGGAGTGAGGACTTCAGCGTAAGAACTTTAGAGGACGCGGTTCAGCCTGTAACACAGGTCAAGGACTAGCAAGTGCAGGAAACAAGTGGGGCGTGTTTGCAGCACCAGAGGGGGCCAGGAGGGGGCGGCAGGAGAGATAGTGGGCACTTGGAGGTCCTGGGGAGGGAGGGAGTTGGATTTCAGTCCCTGCATTATGAGAATCTACCTACCGGAGACCATTGGCAGGGGAGGGATGCTTTAGAGAGATGACTGGGTGGAGGGTGGGCTAGAGCAGGGCAAGGTGGAAGCGGGGCAGCCAGTTAGGACGTTGTGGAACTTGTCCAGGAGAGGCGGTGGCAGCTCGGGCTAGAATTGTTAGGTGAGCACGTGTAAGAAGTGGGCAGATTTGGGCATGTTTTAAAGGCAGAGCTGAAATGACTCAGTGAGGGATTGGATAAAGAATGTGCAGGATCAAGGACTTTGGTTGGACCCTGGACTTGGGCCTGAATGTCAGGTGGGTGATGGTTCTATGAGCCGAGAAATGGGAAGGCTCAAGGGTGGTAGTAGATGGGGAGAGGGCACACGTAACTGTCTGCATCTATGGGATCTCTGAATGGAGATGCAGACAGGTGAGTCCGCAGCTCTGGGGTGAGGTCCATGACAGAGACACAAATCTTGTGGTCGTCAGCATATAGGTGGTAGTTAAGACCTGGGGACTGGAAGAGTCCATTAGCGAGTGGGCAGAGAAGAGTGCAAACAGGCCTGAGTTCTGGGGCATTCAGCTTCCAGACCTCTGCTCAAGGAGCAGGGGCCAGCTAAGGAGACTAAGAAAGAGCCGCCGTTGCAATTTCAAGAAGGCCCCCAACATAAAGAGTTTCAAGGGGGAGGACACAGCTGAGTGGATGCTGCTATGCTGGGGGAGGTGGTACAAGGGGAGGACCTCCCTGGCAAGAGCTGTTTCAGGGGTTTAGTGGAGAGAAAGGCCTGGGTGGTTTGGGCTGAAGAGAGATGAGCCGGGGAGAAGTTGGAGGTACTGGGGGAGTGATTGGGGTATGAGTCAGGTCAGAGAGAAATTTCTTTATTGTAGTTATTTTTCTCCTGTCGGAAGGAGCCCATACAAGGAGGAAATGGATGATGCCATAGCAAGTGAAAATATGGACAGGAGTGAAATCTTGGAGGAGGCGAGAGGGGTGAGGTACAGAGCGTGAGGGCAGGCATAAGGGGTGGTGGGGGTGGACTCAGGAGCTGAGGGAACTGAGGAGGTGAGAGGCAAGGCACACCTTGGTGTGGACACCAAAGTTGCTCAAACCAAGGGCCCAGGGAATGGTGGTGAGCAGGACAGAGAGCAGGGTGCTGAGGTCCCAGTGGGTGGAGGGGTGGGACTAGGAGACAGGCTTTTAAAGGGCTGGGGGGGTTCACTGCAGGAAGGAGAGAGTCTGGACGCAACCAACAGCGGGGAGGGTACTTCTACCACCTCCAGCCCTGAGGTGTGTGGAGTGTGGAAGACAAAGGGGTTCAAGTAGGGCAGGTTTGGGGGAGCAGTGGTATCTTCAGGGAGGAGCCCCTGTTAGAGCAAGAAGAGGCTCAGAGCCTGTGATGTTGCCAGTCCAGAGAGCCCAGTGGGAGGCCATGAGGGGACTGAGGAGAGATGGAGACGAATTAGGGGATGTGCAGAGCCGGATCAGGATGGGCTCTGGGTGTGTAGTGCCCAAGGGAGGAGACACAATGGAGGGCAGGTCACGACAGGAAGTCTGAAGCAGGAGGGGCAGGGTAGGGACCCACAGGTTGGGTGGTGGGCGCTCCAGCCCCTGCCTAACTCTCCAGCCACATCTCGAAGAGCCTGAGTGTCCTGACAATGAGTTTGGACTTTATCCTAAGTGTGAGTAAGTGATGAGGGCCTGGATAAGAGGCAGACAAGGGAGGCTGAGGTTTAAGAGTCTGGGGGGGATGGAGTTAGAGAAGGGGAAGTAGGCAAGGAGACCAGTCCCACATCAGGTGGGCCCGGCGTGTGTGCCCTGTGCAGAGGAGGCCGTGGTGGGGACGGTGGTGGAATCGGCAGGGCCAAGCAACCTGCAGGGCCACCAGTGACTGACAGTCTCCTCTTCCCTGTAGCCAAGGCCCAGGAGGTCCTCCAGGCCATCCGGGGCTACGTCCGCTTCTTCTTTGGCTGCCGAGAGTGCGCTGGCCACTTTGAGCAGATGGCTGCTGGCTCCATGCACCGGGTCAGGAGTCTGAACAGTGCCGTCCTTTGGTTCTGGTCCAGCCACAACAAGGTCAATGCTCGCCTTGCAGGTAAGGAAGGGCCACCTCCAAGGCCGGAGTCTCCTGCAGAGGGAGGGTGAGGTGGGGGAACTTGGGAGTCTTGGACCAGAGGCAGGAGACGGGACCCTGACTGTCCCCCTAGGTAACACTCCATGTGTCACGGTGCTGCTCAACACTAGGAGCCCTTCACAGGCGCTCCCAGCCCTGCTAATAGATGCCAGCACCACTAGACCTATTTTCTAGATGAGGAGACTGAGGTTTCGGCACCCTAAGATCCTGGGCCGCCAATGCCGTTGCTCTCTCTCTGCCCAGCACCACGGCCACTCCCTCTGGCCTGCTGCTGGGGTCCCTTTTCCTGGCTCCCCTGTTCGGCTTTCTGGCTATTGACCCCTTTCTCAAACCAGTAGAGAGAAAAGACCTGGGTTTTTCCACCCTCCTGGGAAGGGTCTAATGATAAAACGTGCTTGGGAAGAAAAACCTTCCTGGAAGCCAAGGACCCATTCTCATAGGAGGAGGCCTTGTCTTCTGCGTTTCCCTCGTTTACAGTGTTTTCTATTCCCCTGTGTTAAGGAGTCTGATGGGTCCCACAGACAAAAGCATTAAACTCCAGGGATGACCGGCAGCCATCTGTAGATGGAAGCCTGGGCTGCTCTGCGGGGAGAGAGGAAGCTCGATTGGCTGGGACAGACCTCCCAGGGGTGGGAGGCAGGGGATAAGGCCCAGGGCAGGCTGAGGTTAAAGGAGCCTGCGGAGCAGGTGGTGGTGCAGGCGGCTGCCCTTGTCTGCGTCTCCTGGGGCCTTCCGGTGGACCTCAAAAGAAGACACGTGCCATCTCTCCTCCCGCCCCTTCTCTCCCTGCCCCTGCCCCGCCCCTGCCGCCAAATGCTCGTCTGAGCCTCCAGCCTCGTGTGACCTGCAGGCTCCCGGCTTCCCTGGGGGCCCAGCTGCTGCTGGAGGTCCAGGAAGTCAGTGCCCTTACTCACTCTAGGACTGCCCTTTGAGATCAGCCAGTAACAATAATGAGCAGGTGCAAATGGAGTGCTCACTTTGCAAGGTCTGCTCACTATCACTTCTCACTGAACCCTTGGAATCTCCATGTTGCTCCCTCCCCCAAAATAACCCATCTGATTTTTACATCACTTGCTGCTGCTGCTTTATTCTGCCCAGACCCTTCAGGAGAGGTGCCTCCTCCAGGAGAGATGGGTTGATTGCGATTCCCCAGGTGACACTGGGCAAGGGGCTGGTGGCAGGCCCTCTGGGGCTCAGCCTAGGGCTCTGCCCACAGAGTGGGCCCTGCTTGGGGCCCCAGTGGCCTGGCAGGAAGGGCAACATCCTGTCTCTCTTCCCAAGTGTCCTTTCCCCCATCCAGGCGCCCAGCCCTTGGGACCCACCTGAGGAGGAAATTCCACTGTGCTGTGTTGAGTCACTCAGTCGTGTCTGACTCTTTGCAACCCCATGGACTGTAGTCCGCTAGGCTCCTCTGTCCATGGGGATTCTCCAGGCAGGAATACTGGAGTGGGTTGCCATGCCCTCCTCCAGGGGATCTTCCCAACCCAGGGATCAAACCCAGGTCTCCCGCATTGCAAGCAGATTCTTTACCATCTGAGCCACCAGGGAAGCCCAAGAATACTGGAGTAGGTAGCCTATCCCTTCTCCAGGGGATCTTCCCGACCCAGGAATTGAACCGGGCTCTCCTGCATTGCAAGCGGATTCTTTACCAGCTGAACTACCAAGGAAGCTCAGAAATTCCACTACCCGCTACCTACCCTAGAGGGCTGCAGGGGGTATAGGAGAAGCCGGGAAACTACCCTGTGCCTTGAACTCTTGCTTTAAAAACATTACAAAAAGAATGTATCTTTACCCATGTAAAACTTGGGAACTTTCAGAAAAAATGCAAAGAGGTTTAATGCTAATGGACCTACCAAAGCCTGCCAGACAGATCTTTCTGAGTCTTCTCGCCCTTTCCCATGTCTGGTCCTGGGGTACAAACCAGCAGTGAAGGTGACAGACAGTGGGTTAACATGGGGAAGTGGCTGGGGGAGAAATTGGAGTGCTGGGGGCGGGGGTGGGGAGGAACCTCCTTGTCCAGACGGGCACTACTGTTGGCTCTGCTGTGGGCCAGGCCCTGTGCCAGGTCTGTTATCTGCCCTCTCGCATGCACATCCTTTCCCGGGGCAGCGATGCCCCCTTTGTGCAGATGAGGGAGCTGGCATCATGAATGGAAGGGTGAGGTCTGGGTTTCCGGGTGTCCAGCATGTCACAGGCAGCCTATGTGTGTGCTTCTATTCCCAGGTGCCCCCAGCGAGGACCCCCAGTTCCCCAAGGTGCAGTGGCCGCCCCGCGAGCTCTGTTCCGCCTGCCACAATGAACTCCGGGGCGCGCCCGTGTGGGACCTGGACAACACCCTCAACTTCTTGAAGACCCACTTCTCCCCAAGCAACATCATCCTAGACCTTCCTTCAGCTGGGCCGGGCCCCCGGAGGGGTGCACAGTGGATGACAGTCATCCCCAAACAGGTGGAGCTGGCAGCCAGAAATTTTACCCTGGCCCCTGAGAAGGCTGAGGTCCCTGTGGGCTCAGGGATAAAGGCCCCTGGAGCCACCACGCCAGTGGCTGGACTTGGGGCAAATCACCCCAAGATGCAGGCTGGCCTCGGTGCGGCCACAGATGAGCCCGACCCGGGAGCTCCTGAGCAAGTAGTGGAGCTTCATAGGGATAAGTCGGAGCAGCCAGAGGGGGAGCAGCGCTTGAGCAGGAGAGACACAGGAGCCGTGTTGTTGGCCGAGTTCCTGGCTGGGAGGAACCTCCCCGGAGGCCCTTCAGAGCTGGGGCGAGTGGGCCATGGCTCCCAGCAGCTGGCGGGCATCCCTGACGGGGAGCCCGAGGCTGGGGCCGGGCAGGGCCAGGGCCAGTGGCTGCAGGTGCTGGGTGGGAACTTCTCCCACCTGGACATTACCCTCTGCGTGGGGCTCTACTCCCTGTCCTTCATGGGCTTGCTGGCCGTGTACACCTACTTCCGGGCCAGGATAAAGGCTTTGAAGGGCTATGCCAGCCTCCCTGCCGCCTGAACTGTCCAACCCGGGAATGGGGCAGGATAGGAAGCTGCCATCCACGGGCTCTTCCAGCCCCTTCTGCCCCCCTCCCCTTGCTCCTTGTCCAGGGACACCCAGCAATTGCTGCGGTGAAACCTCCCCGGGGCTTCTGGAAAGGGGTGATCCATCGACAGGGAGATGTGGACAGGGCCCGGGTTCATCTGTCAGCACAGGCAAGGGCAGCCTTGGGCAGTGGGGTCGGTAGGCTCCGTCCCCAGCCTCTCAGCGCCAAATTCCTCTTTTTCAGCTTATTTGAAGTCCTGCCTCATTCTCCCCGAAGCTTCAGTGTTTCCCGCTTGGCGTTGGCCCTAAACTGGGGCCAATGAGGCTGCAGTGTCCAAGGTTTCCCCTCTCCGGAGGAGGGGCCCCGGGACTGGAGTGGACCCCCTCCCTGCTTCCCAGGACTCCGTCCGTCCTGCTGCAAACAGCCCTTTGTGCCAGAGAAGGAAGGACTGCCTATGGCCTTCTGTGCCTGCCCATCCTCCAGCCCCTCAGACCTGCCCCCTGCCCTGACCCCCGGGTGGGGTTTGGCTTTGGAAGGGGCCCTGGAAGCTTCTGGAAGTCATGTTGGTCTCCCAGGTGAGGTCTTTGGGAGGAGAGCCTCTGGCTGGCTCCTTTCCCAAACCTTGGGTATAGGAGGAACACAGGCTGGAGCCGGGGTGTGACGGTACTGGGCTGGGGTGTGGGGTTTATGGAGGGCTGTCTGGGTCTCTAGTGCCTTAGCTGTGAGAGGGCCAGTGAAGCCTTTGCTCTGAATGTGCTTTCTGCATCGGGCTCAACCCATCTCTCCGATCTGGGTCTTCTGTCTTTTGATTTTAGTCTCCAAAATAGATGCTAATCTATGACTGTGGGGGATCTGGAGCGAGGAGAGCGCCGTCCCTCTCGAGGGTCACCTCCCATCGTGTAAAGGTTAAAAGGGTCATGGGGAGGGTGACGCTGTCCGCAGGCTCGATTCCCACTCCCCTCCACTGTTAGCGGGGGCTGTGGAATAAATTATTTTGTTAAGGCAAGCACCGGTGTGTTCTTTAACTTGCTACTAGCATCCAGGTCTGGATTGCTGCTGTTGTTGTTTAGTCGCTCAATCGTGTCCAACTCTTGTGACCCCCATGGACTGTGGCCCATCAGTCTCCTCTGTCCGTGGGATTTCCCAGGCAAGGATACTGGAGTGGGTTGCCATTTCCTCCTCCAGGGGATCTTCCCGACCCCAGGGATCGAACCCTTGTCTCCTGCATTGGCAGACACATTCTTTACCACTCAGCCACCCAGGGAAGCCCATCCAGGTCTGGATAGAATATGCAGAACCCAGCCTCATCTGGGATCCAGTCACCTCAGAGGGGATCAAGGGGCCTTGTCACAGCCCCTCACTCCTGGACGGGCCATCCCCCCACTGCCCACACAGCCCTCTGTGCCCGGAGCCCCTCAATGCCACCTCCTCCTCCCCCCACCCTCCTAGGGAGCCCCTGGCCTGGTGCACAGTCCTGCTCCAGGAACCTTGGCTTACACCTGCCTGACTCTCCTCAGCCAGGTGGCCTACATCTCTGCTCTCCCTGGAGGAAGGAGAGAGGGCTTGTTTGTGAGAGCTGGCCTGGACTGGCTGCCCAGCAGGGAGGAGTCAGCCAGATTAGAGAGGCTGCCCCTAATCCGGCCTGCTGGGTTTTACAAGGATCAGAGCCGCTGATAATGAACCTCATTAAGGGGGAGCAGGAGCCTCAATCCGATTTGGGGGTTTTCTCTTTGACATCTTCCTCTGCTCAGATGGCCTCGGCACCGGGCAGAGCAGGTGGGGTGCCAGGCCTGCTCCTCTGCCAGGGCAGCCGGGTGGGGAGGGGTTGACCCTCCTCTCTTCCCTGCTTTGATAGCCCTGGGTCACCTCTTTAGCTGCCTGACCTCGCGAGCGGATGGCGGCTTGGAGCCTCTCTGTGGGCCTCTCGTCTTCCCTCGAGTTCCCTCTCTGTGTCCCCGCTCTAGTCATTCCCTGCCTGCTCCATCCTCCCGGGGCATCTCTGCATCTTCCCCCACCCCACTGGGCCCTGGTTGACAGGCTGACAGGCCCACAAGAGGGTGAAAGAGGCCCCCCGGGGGGCCAGTGGCCTCCCCCACCTGGGCCAAGGCCACTTGAGTACGCTGTTTCTCCACCACCCGGTACCTGATGCGATGCCAAGAGCAGAGGATTTCTACCAGCCAGCCCTTACGGCTCCAGTGACCGTATTTTCTAAGACCAAGTTCAGACATTCAGAATTAGGACTAGGCTGGAAAAGCTGACTCTGTGACTACCCACAGTGCCCGAGGCAGGGGTTAGGACCTTACTTGGGGCCACGGGGGGCCCTGGTGGTGGTTGTGGGTCTCCGTCCTCACCTTGGCCCCTGGCAGACGGCCCGAGCAGCTTTCCACCTTGTCTTAGCCCCTCTGATTGATACACAGGGGTGGGCCTCCTCCTGAGCAGGACTGCTGCCTTTCACCTTGATTTCCCCAGGGCTCTCGGCAGCATCAGCATCGATAAACCGGCTTCGCCCACCAGCTGGTCCCCTCCCCCACCAGGGCTGCCAGCCTGGAAGCCGGGGCTTCTGTGATTTGAGCACCGCCCGCCTGTCCTTCCAAGTTGTTTTCTGCACCTTAGGAGAGCTCCCCTGAAGGAGAGGGTCCTCAGAGGACCCCTGCAAAATAAAGGGTCCTCGTTCCAGGGCCTGACAAACTCACCTCTGCCTGGGATGTTCCATACTGATTTCAGAAATGATTTCCTAGAGGAGGGGCAGCTGTGCTGGCTGTTGAACGATGAGTGGGTGTTCCCAAGGAAAGTGAGGAGGAAAAAGGGCATCGCAGGCAGAGAGAGCTCGTGCCAACTCCAACAAAGGAAAATCACAAATACAAGGAATTCTAAGCAAAAAGCTTTAAAAGACATTTGAGAATTTTTTTCCCAGTGCTGCACTGGGCTAGAAGCTGGGGATAAACAAAGGAGAGAGACATGGTGTTATGGAGCTTACGCTCTAGAGGAAAAGACAGACATGTGAGGGAAAAAAAAGAAGATTGTGGTAAGTGCTCTGCAGGATAGAGAACGGGAGGTTGGTGGGGAGGCTTCTCTGAGAACTGAAGGAAGGGAAAACCCAGAGGGGATTCTATGGGCAGGGGTGGAGGGGCTGCTCCATTCAGAAACCACCCCTGGGCTGTGGAGGTCCCAGAGAGGTGGCCCACCTCTCCCCTGGCTCCTCCCCGTTGCCTTGGCACAGGCTGTTCATGGCAGAGGCTGATGTCGCCTCCCCAAGCCTTGGTCTCTGCCCTAGAGGAGAGCGTGGTTATGAGTGGGGTGTGATGGCCTCCAGAGGGTCACTGGAGTGCATAGGGCTCAGTCCCTCTGCTCACCCTCTCTGCCCCTTCCCTCTAGCTGTCATCTGCGCCTATGCAGGGCTTGAGGGGAGGAGGGGGCCAGCCAATACCAGTCATGGGTACCAGACAGGGAGGAGGAAGTCTAGAAGTCACCAGGTGAAGGTAAGGGGCCCCCTGTCAACAGGAGGGGTAAAGCTAAGAGCGACAGTCATGGGGGCATTGGCCTTGGGTGCGTTGCGAAAGACTCCACGAGCACCTGCTTCGACTCTAGGGGGAGAGCCACCTGCCTGGGCTGGCAAGTTGCCAGGTGCTTCTTTGGCAAGACTTGCCCATCTCTACACAGAGACAGCAAAAGGCCCTTCCCTGGGGGTGGCCGGACTCTTTGGGAGGAAAGTGGGCCCCAGGGCTGCCTGCTAATCCCCTTCCTCCACCATCGCGATGGCGCCCCCTGCCCTCACCAGGGTCTTCCTGGGAACCTCTGCCACCTCAGAATCACAGCTTGTGGTCTGAGGGGAACAGAATCTCGTCTGTCTCGAATCTGCTCTACCCTGTCCGCATCACGTTCGCAAACCTCAGCATTTCTGATGGTCATAGAGTTTAGCAAATGATGTTAAGAATACTGATCGTTTGAGGAAAACTCAGTTGAGATCCCATTTTCGCACCACACATTGAAATAAGTCCCAGGGATGTAAAAACTAACGCATAGGGAAATATAGCCGAATGGTGTTTTTGTTAGCATAAGAACAATGGAAAAATAACTCAGGTGAGAGTTTGATCTACTTGATAACCCAATTTTTAAAAATAAAGTTTAAAATAAAATCAAGCTACATATGAAAAGAACTGGGAAATATGTGCAATAAGAATTACAAAGGGATATGTCTGTTATGAAATATGGCAACTGGAGAAAGATCAGTTTGTGAGTATTGACGTAAGATGTCCATGGATATATTTCTGTAAACATAAATATTACTATTTATTACTATCTTCATTAAAATATATATATTTAACAACATAGATATAATTTAATGTAAATGTAGTAAATGTAAATTATTAAATGTAATATATCCATATATACTAATAATGTAATTTATAACATTGTTACATATATAAGTTAATGTTTAGAAAAAGTCTAGAGCAATATATACCCAAGCTATAACCAGTACAGTTATATCTAGAAAGTGGGGTAGGGTGGACTTAAAACAGGGTTGGGACTAGAGTGAGCAAGGGAAGTATATAGGGTACAAAATTTAAGGAGGCATTTATCTTCAGGGTCCCAGTAGGGCAGGTCAGCCCCTGACAGTGAGTGCCTCCTTAAATTTGGTGCCCAGGTACCTCCATGGCCTTACCATAGTCCTGGCTCTGACTTAAAGACTCAAGTTTGTTTTTGAATTTTTGCAATAAACATTTTTGAAATGAAAAAATAGCAAGGAAAAGAAATAGAACTAAAGGATCTTCAAGATCTATCATAAATAAGAAAAGCACTAAAGCCCGATTAAAAATATTGAACCAAATTATTAAAACCCCTTTTATCTGTTGGCAAAAATGGAAGGGAAAAAAAAAAGATAGTGGTAGCCAGAGTGGGAGGAAATGAGATGTGTCTGTTATCTATTGCTGTGTAACAAAACCACTCCAAAGCTTAGCAGTTTGAAAGAGTAACAGTCATTCATTTTGATCATGAGTCGGCACCTTGAACAGAGTTCAGCTGAAAATGGCTCATCTCTGCTCCATGCAGGGTGTCTGAGTGTGATCCATCCGGCAAGATGATGCAGACTGTCCCCCCGCAGCTCAGCCAGACAGTGGGCAGGAGGCCTCTGTTCCTCTCCACGTGGAACTCTCCACAGGCTGCTTGGGCTTCCTCACAGCATAGTAGCTGATCTCCAAGAGCAACCATCCAAAGAGAATAAAGTGGGAGTGCATGGCAGTTTTTTGTGCTGCCCTCAAAAGTCAAATAGCATTACTTTTGTCGTTCATTGTTGGTAGAGGCAGATTTAAAGGCTTACCCGGAATGCAGCTACAAAGGCCTTCCCTGGTTCAAGAAGAGGAGTCCTAGGCTCTACCTTTTGATGGGGCAGTGATAAAGTTCTGGAAACTATATGGGATGGAAGAGATTGTTGAGGTCGCCTTAGTATAATCTGTTACAGAGCACTCTCAAACACTGCTAGTGGTAGTATAAACTGATACAAATTTTGGGAAATGTGTAATTTTTAATGTAATGTAACTGGTAATAGGTTTTAAAAGCTTTAAGAAAATATGTAACCTTTGATCCAACAATTCTACTTTTAGAATTTATCCTGGGAAAGTAATTGAGTATACTTACTAAGATTTGCTAAATAATGAATATTTATAATACCAAAATAACCTAGACCTACAGTCTAAGTTAGGAAATTGATTAAATTCTGGTACATCATTACAATGAAATACAACACAGCCAACAGAAATGATTTGAATGTGTTCTTTTTAACCTGAAAATGTTTCCACACCGTATTGGTAAGTAAAAACATGAAGTTGCAACAATAGTATGATCTTATTTAAAAAAAAAAAAGACACACATATACTTATGGATACTGGGTGTAGACCTGGGATATACACACCAAAAAAATAGTGGTTAATAGTCAGTGGTGGAATTATAGGTATTTGTTTCTCTTTTCACATATCTGTATTTTCTTATTTGCATTAAATTGTATTAGTTGTACAGTTGAAAACACTTTTAACAGGCCAAGAATATGAACTGTCAATTCATAAAAGAAATACAAAGATCAAAAAATAAATGAAACAATTTTTCAATAATAAAGGAAGCGAGAGATTAATGCAGTATCTTTTCTATACATTATGCAATGATAAAACCTGAGACTGGAAAGGTGATAATGTAAGTTGGCAGAATATTTCTGAAAAAAAAAAATCAATCTTAAAGATGTTTATATCCTCAAACTGCTTAAAATGTATCCTAAGGAAGTAATCAGAGATACTGACCAAAACCTGGAACCTACATGTCCACCATCAGAAGACCTGCCCCCACAGGGTGCAGTACCCACAGGGCAACTGGGTTTCCCAGAGCTGTGGTTCTCACCTCTTCCTTTTGCATTCCCCGTTTGGAGGCCAAGAGGCAGTTACCATTTATCATCACATTTGCACTGCTGCTTTAGAAGAGGGCAATACTTCTCAGCGTCCATCTCTCTAACTCCACAAGTCATGTTTCAAGCAAAATGAAGAGAGCATTATCTGTGAAGAATATGACTATATATTTGATACGCAGCAGAGCATATCTCCATTTAAGAATGAGGCTAGCTTACTGTATTCCTGACCTCAGCTGCCTGCCCCGTGGGCATCTGAGTTATGATCTGACTTTGGATTCAGCTGAGACCTCACTCCATCAGGAAAGCCCTCTGAGCCCCTCAATCCTGAGTCAGGTGTGCCCACCCCATGAGAGCACTTACCAGCCAGCAGCATGGTCGCCTGCCTGTGGCCTCCTCCCCAGCTCCTCTGAGCTCCACGAGGACAGAGACAATCTTCCCCCTCTTCTGCTGCAGGGCCAGGACTTAACACAGTGCCTGGCCCATCACAGGTGGCCAGATGTCTTCTGAATCAATGGGCCTATATCCTGGGATCTGCATCTCTCAAAGCATGTTATTCCTTTGTATACCCCTTTCAGTGCCACTCAGTGCTTTGAGCATCAAAGATGCTTAATAATGTTAGGATGAGTGAAAAATGAGACTGTAGCAAATTATTAAGGCTGTTGTGCTGTGATCAGTTGTTAAGTTGTGTCCAACTCTTGGGCTTTCCAGGTGGCTCAGTGGTAAAGAATCTGCCTGCAATGAGGAGACCTAGATTTGATCCTTGGGTTGGGAGATCCCCTGAAGAAGGAAATGGCAACCCACTCCAGTATTCTTGCCTGGAGAATCCCAAGGACAAAGGAGCCTAGTGGGCCATAGTCCATAGGTTCACAAAGAGTCGGACACAACTGAAGTGACTGATCACGTATGCATGCACGCGTCCAACTCTTGTGACCCCATGGACTATAGCCCGCCAGGCTCCTCTGTCCATGGGATTCTCCAAGGCAAGAATACTAGAGTGGGTTGCCATTTCCTTTTCCAGGGGATCTTCCTGACCCAGGAATTGAACCCACATCTCCCGCCTCTCCTGCACTGGCAGGTGAGTTCTTTACCACAGAGCCGCCTGGGGAGGTTGCCCACTGTGGTAAAAGGATATTTTAGAGCTAAGAGACCTGGGTTCAAATCCTGCTGCTGCTCCTTACCAGTCACGTAACCTTGGTAAGTACTTCTCTGAGCATGAGTTTCTTCATCTGTAAGGACGGTAGCACAGGGCTAAACGTGTATGAGACGGGGCCCAGCACATCACAGGAGTCCAGACATGGTCCCATGATCAATACCATCAGCCTTCCCTCCTAATCACAGCAGGCTAGGGACTGGGAAGGGGTGGACTCTAGAGACCCAAGCAACAAAAGAAAACCAGGCGGCCAACACCCCTGGCTGCTGGAAGCATCGCTCCCTGGGTGTTGGAACTGGCCTGGAGGCCTGGCTGCTCCCTCTGGCCGTGAAACAGCAGTGACAGGGCCCGGCTCCCACAGCAACTCAGGGTCATTCTTCAAAGACAGGAAACCCTGTGTTGTCAAAGTCTTCTCTCTGAGGCCAGTCTCATTCATGGCCAACCACAGGTCAGACCACAGGCAGTAGCCCGAACCGTGGGTGGTAAAACGGACAAATTACCCTGACGAGTTCCAATTTCCACTCTCCAGGAGCAATTCCCCACAGGCCGGTTGCAGAGCGGCTAGTGTGAAACACGGCCTTCATGGTGGATTACCCGCCTAAAGGAAGCTGTCACCTCCAGGCGTCAGGGAGAGCCTGGGGCTAATTCTGCTTCTTCCTGGGAGAATTCCTCTCCGTGTGCAGCCTGTGGCCTGAGCAACCCTTCCTGTCACAGCTGCCCTGTTTCTCTGACGGAAAAGACTGAATCCATGCTGTGTGTGTGTGTGAGTGTGTGTGTGTGTGTGTGTGTGTGTGTGTGTGTGTCTGTGTCTGTGTGTGTGTGTGCAGGCCACGGCCGCACATGCTGCAGACTGGGAAACACATCCGACCCTCTTCTCGAAAGCTTTGGGCGGGCGTCTCCTGAAGGGCAGTGACATTCATAGCTAAGAGGTATGCGGTGCCCTGCCCTCAAGGGCTGGAGTTCTAGAAGCCGAGGCCCATTATAATTTCACTGTAAAGGGTTTCATTATAACTCAGCCCTGGGATGGCTTAAGTGCCCAGGAGCCGTAAGATGTCCCCTCTTCTTCAGGAGGAGCAGAGAAGTTAGCATGAGGGGGGCAGGGGTAGGGGGAAAGAGGGGGAGCCCCAAGAGTGAGTAGGTGAGATGCGGCCTAAGCAGGGGTCTGAAGGAACAGCCTGTCAGTCGGACTTGAATCTGCAGACAGCAGGGGCTGGTGAGGTGTTTCAGAAGGAGACGATGCAGTCTCAGTATTTGTTAGCAAGATGTCCCTGGTGTGAGAGGTTCAGGCCTGAGGCCCACGTTCTCCTCAGCCAGTACATGTAAGACCTTGGTGTGGCTGCCCAGCTGTGCTCTGACCCTTGCCCACACCTGCCCATAACTACCCTTCTGGCCACCCTCACGGGCACCCTCCACCCCAGGCTGGACAGTAAGACTTGTGGGTCCTCCGAGTTTCAGGATCTCTCAGTCCATGGCCCGTCATCTGTGTTCTGCTCTCCACCAGAAATCCTTCCCCACCAAGGTCCTATCTGGAATCCTATGACACCTCCTCTGAGAAGCCTTCCTGGCCCTCCTCACACACAGCAGCCCCCTCCACAATCAGGCTCTTCCTCCCCTGACCTCTGTAGGCCAGCAACATCTTTCCCTCTCTTGTTGCTCCCATCACACTGCTGAAGACACATGTTGATGACACGGCCTCCTCCATCAGACTTGGACTCTGGGGAGGCAGGGGCTGAATTTTTCCATCCCTGTATCTCCCTGTAGGTCACCCTGGCTGCTCAGCAAGTGGCTGACGAATGAAAGCACAGCCTCCACTCACACTGGTAAGGAAAATGCTTCCTGACTTTGCAAGCACCCATCTCCTCTCCGTCCAGGCCAATTCAGCTCTCTCTGCCCTCAGCACCCTAGGGAGAGCAGAGATGCCAAAAAAGTAGTTTGTTCTCAGAAGCACCATGAGATTTGTCCATTGATAGACTCTTCTTGGTGAGGTTTTGGCACATGGTGTCTCCAGCAGAGCTCACACACACGGGTCCCAAGCCCCCAAGTGCCATGCCTTCGTGAAGCTTAGTCCCAGAACTGGTACAGGATCACATCTGTTGCGTTCTATTGGTTAAAGTAAGTCACGGGCCCAGCTCAGATTTGAGGAGCAGGGACTCCACAAAGGCACAGGTACTAGAGATGTTCATTAGGCATCATTTGTGTGACACACGACCACATGACCTTTTCTGACTAATATAAACCCCACAGGTATACTCCACACATTGTATGGTATGTGTGCACTTTAAGGATGTGGTCACATAGGTGGCAGCCATATTTTTTCTTTTAAGTGGTAAGGACAGATGTTAATCAGTAATACATTTTGCAACAGGAAAAGAGTCCATCATGAACAGAACTCAAATTGGATTTTGTAGGGGTGAAGGGGCATTTTAAAGGGAGAATGAGGGAGTAGGACAGGAGGCAAACTGGGGCTTAGTACAGTCAGGGAAGTGAGTGGCAGCTTATTTTTTAGAGCAATTCATTTTTGTGTTTTTTAGGAAATAGTCAACAATCTAAAATTCAGTTAAAAATCACAGCCCACTTTGAAAAAGCCAAGATTGAATTGTGAATTTTGGAGATCACCTCTCATCACTGTAGTTTAAATAAATGGTGAAAAAGCAAGTCACTCCAAATGGTAATTTTGCAACTATTTAAAATAATTTAGGCTCTAACCATAAAGCACATGTAACACACACACTAGCAAAATTGCACTTTCAACTAAATCTATTGAAAAGCAAAACTTGGTGGGAAGGGATCGTCCTGGGCAGAACTACCTGGAAGTGGTCCTGGCTGCTTCTGAAGAGCGAGCCCATGACACCTGCTGGGTCCATACAGAGACCAGATGGCTGCCCCGAAGGGTCCACAGACTTAATTCTGCAGGGCAAGCGATGGGCTAGAAGTCCCCTCAGCTGCTTCCTGCCTGAGGATCTGGTTCTGTGATGCCTCAGGTGGCCTGAAAGGGGGGCCAGGGCTTGGAAAGAAGGGAAGAAGCAGCATGCACCCTGGGTCTAGGGCAGCATCCTGAGGACCGGTGGGCGGGAACCCCCCAGCCTCGTCCCAGCGAGCTGTGCTGACGCGGGAGACTTGTGTGGCTTTTCCTGTGTCTTGGGGTCTGGGCTGTTATCTCAGGCTTTCTCCTTCAACTCTCATCACAGGGACCACGTGGTCCACATAATAAAGTCCAAAGAGTGCCATGGGAGAGCAGGAAGTACATAAAGAGCCAGGGACCATTAGGGGTGAGAGGTAAGTGGGGCCCTGACAGCTGAGTTAGCTCGAGTCCCCAGCCAATGACCACACTGATAACAGGCCTGGCAGCCTAACTAGGCCTGACAGAGCCGCGCTGGCCACCCCGGGAGCAGCTGCTGCCAGGAGGGTGTGTTCCTCCAGGTCTCCGGCGGTGGCAGTGGATTCCTTACAAACTCACTCACTCCTTCATCCCTTTATGTAACATACATTTCCAAAGGATCCATAATATACAGGGTCCTACACTTGGAGCTGGAAGCATAATGGTAAACAAGACAGTTTCTTTACTGTCAGCCAAGAGATGCCAAGAGAGGGGCCTGATGACTTCGTAAGAACATTTATTATCATGTTCGACTCTCTGTAATCCCATGGACGGTAGCCCGCTGGGCTCCTCTGTCCCTGGGATTCTCCAGGCAAGAATACTGGAGTGGGTGGCCATGCCCTCCTCCAGGGGATCTTCCTGATCCAGGGATCAAACCCACGGGTTCTTTACCACTGAGCCACCTGGGAAGCCCTGTTAAGGGCCAAATCCTGAGCACAGTGATTTCAGGTGTAATCATGAGAGGCAAGTGTTCCTCTCTCCATTTTCTTGTAGTTGAGTAACTGGCCCAAGCTCTCCCGCGCGGGGGCCACTAGTGAATGAGATCACCTTTGGAGAACACAGCTAGTGAGAATCCACGGTGCTCGAACGCCTGCTCAGAGCCGCCCAAGAGGGTCGCCAAGACTCAGTGGCTGGGACAAGGCGGGGGCATGCAAGGAAGGGCAGGAATGTGTATTTTCAGGGGGGTTGTTGTCATGAAGATGCTGGAACCCCCCAGAAGGACTTGCCCTCTGTCAGCAGGTGTTCTAGCAGGTGCAGGGAGGGTTGGGAGAGGGTGTTCTCAGACAGCAGGGGTCTTGTCCACACTGGTTGGACCCTGGGGTACTGAGAAGCCGCCACAGGGAAGACGCCAGGCCATCTGCAACACCAGCTAGCTCTCAGGGCTCACTGGTACCTTCAGGGGCTAAATCCTTGCCCTGACAATCGAGCAGCAGGTAGGGGTTGGTGGGGCTTACTGGAGCCCATCACTGGGCTAGGGTAGCTTCTCCAAGATAAACTCTGGGCTGGCGGACACATTCAGAACAGTGCTAGGCTTCTCCCTTCCTGCCGTAACAGTGTGACTATCCAGCTCTCAACCTCGAGCAGGGGACATCCTGTACCCCACCTAGCACACACTTTCTTTTCTGAACACCCCTGTTTCTTCCCTACTCACAGAACACAAATTTATTGCTATTTGGGCCAGTGCAACCACTCCAGCAATATAAATACACAGTTTAACCCTTGATGTAAAAGTCAAGCTCAATTGGGGCTGAAATTCTGTATCCCCAAGGCACTTGGGGGAGCCTAAGATATCTGAGTCTGCAAGAGGAGGGTCACATACACTAGACTAATTCCGGCCACAGGTCAGGGACGATGCATCATTCATTGTGTGTTCTCAGAACTCACTCTATGTCGTGTGCACTGATGCTTCTCCTTGTTCGGGAAACGGTGAACTGGCTCTCCTCGTGATACATTTCAGGTGCTTTTGTTAAGCAAACGAAATGATTTTACAGCCAGAAACTGAAGGAAATCAAGCAAAACTCTTTCAGTATGAAGGAGAGGAGGCACCATCTCTTTAAAGGGTTCATGGCCAGCAGAATCTAGAGGCCCGTCGAGCTGGTTGAGATGGGCCTGTGAGTCAGGGCCCTATCCCACTGGTGCTAGGAAGGAGGGGCTGGTAAGTAGGCCTCAGTCACGGGGCCTCAATCTAGACCTTTCTGCCAGAGCTCAGATACAGAGTGACCTGTATTAACACACAACCAATAGCTAATAATAACCCCGAACATTTGTGGAACTCAGTATGCACATTTAGGCAGCCCAACAGCCCCAGAGAGTACTTGTTATCATTATGCCCATTTTACAGTTGAATTTATTTTTACCATTTACTAGTCCATGAATGTGTTCACTTTCATGCACTGGAGAAGGAAATGGCAACCCACTCCAGTATTCTTGCCTGGACAATCCCGGGGACGGGAGCCTGGTGGGCTGCCATCTATGGGGTCGCACAGAGTCGGACACGACTGATGTTGACTTAGCAGCAGCAGTCCATGAATCTATCATGTATCAGTGGACGTGTCTGTCACTTGTATTTCTCTGTACCTCCTCCCTGGTGCCAAATTCTGCCCATTCAAACCCTGCCTCCTGTGCATCTCCTCACTTTTATTGGTGCCCTTTCACTCACCGGATCCACTTCTCTTCTCCTTTCTCCTCCTATTTGGACCCTCCCCATCTTCTAGCCATCGGACCACCCGGTGCCCAGTGGTCTTCATCTGACCTCTGACTTCCCCCACCCCCGCCCCAGGCCTAAAGCAGTCCGAATCCCAGCTCTATCCTCTCTGGCCTTGCCTGTCCTTGTTTTTGGCCTGTGTTCTAGGAGAACAGCCAGGTGCACCCACTTAAAGAGCCTGGGGGCCGTGAGTGGTGAGGGAAGGGTCCTCCCAGGGTGAGCTAGGGAGCAGGGGCTGCTAGGCCCCCGGAGGCCACCGGCCTGGCTCCCAGGAGCGGAGGGACAGAGCTCCCGGGCTCTGGGGTGGAGGTGCTGGGCCGAGCTAATCACCTAAATGGACGCAGGCTGCTGAGAGACAGGCTCTATTCCCTAATAGAATTTGCCCTCAAGTGCAATTTAATTTTCTCCGAGGCGGTCTCCAGCCCCTCTGTTCCCCTCCCCCAGACAGACCCTCACTTCCCCAGCTTCCAAGGGGGAGCAGAGCACCTTTTCTCGGAGAAAAGAGGAGAAGGGCCTCCCCTGGGCTCCGTCCTGATCTGTCTCTCCGGCCTCCCCCTTTGGACCAGCTCGCACCCCGCCGGCCACGCCCCTCCCCCAGTTCCCACCCTCGCCGGGGGCGCTGCCCCCTCCCACACACTCCCTGACTTTCCTCTGGAGCTGCCCGCACTCAGCGCTCAGCGGGAACAGCCGCTCCACGCTCCAGTCCTCGCCACGAAGGCAGATTCTTCCCCTGACCTCTGGTAAGTTCACATGCTTCGAGAATTCTCTTTGTCCTGCTTAGTGTCAGAGGCGTGGAGGGGAAGCAGGAGGCGGGTGTGGGAGATGCTCAAGTGGGAGGTGAGGACCCACGTGCACACACGCTCTGGCCCCGGTGGAGGGGGCAGAGATGCGCTCAGAGCCCTGTGGTTTGGGGCAGAGCCCAGCGCCCAAGCACCCTGGGGACCTTCCTGGCCCACTACAGCCTCTTCCACTGCCTGTACTTTCCTTGGACTCCCAGAGCTCAGACTGCAGTGCCCTGAAACCTGACTCTGGTCATTGGAAATATTGGAAGATGTGGGCATCTGGTCTCTGACTTGTCCTGCTTATTTCAGAGTGGACGAGGCGAGCGTCTTTATAACAGAAGCTGCTGGCCACCTCTTTCTCTAAGAGCCCCTTGGGCTATGACAGGGGCTCAGGGAGATTGGTGCAGGTTCCTACCTGGCCTGTGCCCAGGGTCTTGGGCCTCTTTCCCATCCTTCCCCTACTCCCCATCTACCCCTACCAGCAGAGATGGGTGAAGCCCACGAAGAGAACCTTGGGGGAGGAAAGCAGAGGAAAGGGGCAGGACCCCCAAGATTAGCTGATGTCGCTTCAGGGACGGCAGGAATACTGTGGGGGCATAGACAGGTCCCTGGATTCAGGCAATCCTGTGACCCTCCTTTTTTATCTGGTGAGCCCTGGGAAGGGAACACTAGAATTCTTTTTTCTTTGCCGTCAAAGCCTTGAAAAGAGGAAAGGGTGGGGCCGAGGATGAGGGAGAATGGATGGGTGGCAGGTCAGGGTCAACTGCAAGGGGGAGATGGCCATTCTTCAGGCACAGCCACCTGCTCAGGCCCGCTGGCTCCCTTGTGCAGCTGGGGTCACCTCACCAGAGTGCGGGGCCAGCTCCCATGGGGCTCTACTTGTGGGCATCCTCCCTGCTCATTCACCAGCAAATGCTTATAAGACCCTTATTCGGTGCCAGAAACTGTGCTGGGTGGGAAAGAAGGCACTGTTCTGGGGTGTGTGTGTGTGTGTGCACGCGTGACTGCAGCACAGGCAAGTCAAAATGCCCAGGAACAGCACTGTCCAACAGCAATATGAAAGCCAGCCACTTGAGTAATTTTAAGTTTTCTGATAGCAATGCTAATAGAAGAAAGAAGTGAAATGAATACTCGATTTTATTTAACCCCAGATAACCAAACAACTGGGCTTCCCTAATGCCTCAGTGGGTAAAGATTCTGCCTGCCTGCAATGCAGGAGATGCAGGTTTGATCCCTGGTTCGGGAAGATCCCGTGGAGAAGGAAATGGCAACCCACTCCAGTATTCTTGCCTGAAGACTCCCATGGACAGAGGAACCTGGTGAGTTGCAGTCCAGGGGGTTGCACAGAGTCAGACACGACTGAGCAACTAAACACAACACACATCCAAAAGACCCATCATTTCTACATGTATTAAAGTTTCTAAAATCTTAATGAGATACTTTACAGTCTTTTTGGTATGAAATCTTAGAAATGCAACATGTAATTGACATTTACAGCGTGTTTTGTTTCCAGCTGGCCACATCTTTCAGCAGCCACATGTGCTAGTGGCTTCTGCATTGGGCAGCACTGCCCTAAAGCACTCATGCACACCGTGGGGCCCAGGGGCCAGCAGCACTGACATCTCTTGGCAACTTGTTGGAAATGCAGAATCTCTTGTCCCAGACTTGCTGAATCAGAATCTGTATTCAAACAAAATGCCCAGGTGATTGATGCTCATTGTAAATCCGAGGACCCTGGGTGTGTAGGGGCAGCAGGGTAGAATGAATTTTACAGAGCATTTGCTTTAGGGGCTTTTCATATTGGATCTCAACCCCTTCTCAGAGGGGATGATCTGAGTATTACCACCCCTGCTAACACAGGAAAACAGAGGCTGGGCAAGCTCACAGCCACAGAGCTCGGATGTAGAGTAGACCCAGGGTTTAAGTCTTCTATGGAATGCTTCCTTGGTGAGGTCTGGGGGAAATCCTTTACCCCTCAGAGTTCTCAGTATGTCTTCCTTGACCATCAAAAATGGCTTCAGTGAGACTTCCCTGGTGGTCCAGTGGCTAAGACTCCGTGCTCCCTGAGCAGGGGCCCCGGTTCGATCCCTGTGCAAGGAACTAGATCCCATATGCCACAACTAAGACCCTGAGCAGACAAATAAATAAAAAACAAATATTTTTTCAAAAAGTGGCCATAGCCACAGTATGTCTTGCTCCCTCCACCGAGGCATATGAAAAAAGAGGCCCCTTCCCAGTGAACTTGGGCCATGAAAAGAAGAGATGATCAAGCAGTGAGAGAAGTAATCAGCGCCGTGTTCTTTGTCCTCATACACTCACACTGGCATTTGTGGGGGACTTTCCGTGTGCCAGCCCCTGCACTGACAGTGGAGCCCTTCTGCGACAATACGGCCAGGCAAGAACAAGCACTGTCCACATACCAGGCAGTGAGTGGAAGCTCAGAGGGGGTCCCCCTGTAGCAGGCAGCAACATTGAAGTTCATGTGGTTCCAGGGTGGGCGGTGTCTGACCGACCGCCCCCCACAACGACTTCTCACACGAACCCCACCCCCACCCCAACCTTTCTCCAGTCGCCTCTGCCCACATCTAGCACATTCACATTTTTTTGGTTGTAAGTCAGTTCCTGAGAGGAAACTGCTGAGTTAAGCTCCTCCAGTAAAAACCTTTGGCCAAGATGATGACGGAGTTGTTTTATAGATTAGCCTTGACACCTGCAGCTATTTCCAAATGGAGCCAGGCAGGACTTCCACCCCTCCCCCTCCTGCTCCCCATTTACAACCTCCTCCCTAGAAGCTGAGACAACAGAGCATCAGGTTAGAGGCTCTGGGACTGGGCCCTGGTATCCTAGAGCAGGCAGCCCCACCTTTCTGCGCTGTTTCCTCATTGGTAGAGTGGTTGGATTACGATGGGCCCTACCTACCTTGTGATGCTTAAGTGAGAAGAGGTGTGGAAAGGCCCCTAACCAACCATAAAGCACTGAGAGATGGGGGTCACTGGATCATTCTCGGATTCAGGATGCCTCTGGGTCCTGGAGACTGAAGAGGGACATGGGGAAGGGAGAGCGAGTGTCGGCTGTGTGCAACCTCTGGAGTCCAAGTTCTTTTTGCAGATGATCTTGAGTATTAGGTGAACATTCAAAACAAAGGTAAAGAGAGCAGGATTGCAGGTTGTGTGGGCAGAGCAGCTTCTGAAGAGAAGATACAGAATCTGGTATCTCAGCGTGCCACGGAGAGGCTGTTTGGGAAAGCAGGCAGAAGGAACACAGCCCAGTTATTGGTGATGACCGTGGGTCACCTTCTTAACAACCACCACAATGGCACTTGAGGGCCTTCTGTGCGCTGAGCGCTGGGTTCTGGAGTTTATATGCATTATCTCTAGTCCAACAAGTACCCTACAATGTAGAGGGGCCATCTCCCCATTTTACAGATGAGAAGGGAAGCTAGCAAGGTTAAGTAACTTTCCCTAGGTGTCAGGTGAGCCCTGATGGTCTGACCCATTGCACCAGAGGCTCTTTTCAGGGATCCCTTCTCCCAGCCACCACCCAGCTGTGCCTTCTTGCCCGCTTTGCTCGGTGCAAAAGCTGCCTGTTTCCTTAATGGAGTGACAACTTATCATAATATAGTTAAAATTTCACCCAAGGAGTAATTTAGGCATCTTTACCTCAGCTTGTGACCTACTCTTGTGTAAGAGTAGGTTTCCACCTCCAAAGGGGAAAGAAAACAAAAAAACCCATGATCATGGGTCTCTCCCTCCCAACTAACATTTTCAGGAAAGAAGAACTCCGAAGTTCCAGTCTTTACTTGAAAGCATTCTGAAGAGTTTCTTGTCTCTTGGTTTCTCCCACAAATGCCAAAGAATAAAAAGTAAAACAGGCAAAATACTATAGAGGGGATACAATAATGATGCAGGTTCCTAGTTGCTTCAGGTGACCATCTGTGACAAGAATACTACCATTATTTAGCCACTGAGAAGGCAAAGTAAGGGACCTGCCAAAGTTTACCCCAGGTAGGATGTACACAGTTGGGATTTGAATTCAGGTACTCTGAGCCCAGAACCCAAATGTCTGCTAACCCAGGCTCTGCCTCCCTCCCAGTACAAGGAAGGCAGATGCCCCTGAGGAACTTAGCTGACACTATTCCACAGGTGTGCTGGGAATCATGGAGCAAGGTAATCTGTCTGCACTTGGCACTCTGGGTCATTGTCTTCCAGGGCCCAGCAAGAAGCTGGCATTCAATGGGTATTTAGTGAATGCATAAATTAAGAAATAATCTAAAATATCCTAGATTTTTTATAGGAAATAAAAAGAAAAAACTCTGAGATTAGAATGAAACCAAATTCCTCAATTCATTCCCCTGCTTCCCATACACATAGGCCATGGGGTGTTATGGCTGCACAGATGGATCTCAGAAGACTTGGCCTCGCTCAGTGATATATCCTGTTCTACCACCAGGCTATGCCCAGGGGCCTTCAAATAAAAGTTACTTCATGGTGCTAGCGATAGAGCCAGACTACCTATGACCATAACCTGGCCCCACTGCTTACTATCTGTGCAACCTTGGGCACATCACCTGACTGCTCTGTGCTGACTCAGTTTTCTTGTCTATAAAATGGGGATAATAATAGTTCCTGCCTCAGTGGATTTCTGAGGGTTAAATGAGTTAATATATACCGAACACTTAGAGTAGTGCAGGTGATATGAGTGTTAGCTATTGTCAATTTCCTTCTTCCTCTAAGGATCCCAGTGCCCTTTACTTATTCTGTTTTTGAGCTACTTACTGACTCATAATCTCATTTTGAGAGTTAGATGTCCAAGAACAGGACCATCTCTTTTCCATGTCCCTTAAATTCCTGTGTCAAGGACACGGGGCAGGTTTAAGATGAGCAACAACTGATCAGCATCCCTGGGGGGAGAGATCCCTGGAAGATTCTGGGAAGAGAAAGAGACAAATGACAAAGTGGTGGGCTCACAAAAGAGGCCTGTGACAAATGACTGGGAGGACTGGGTGGACAGATGGAGAAGAGCAAAGGCCCCTGTCCTTTTATTGGAGAACTCCTTGTGGCTCCCTGAACAAGACAGTGGCTCCCTAGGGGCTGGGCTAAGGGTTGGTCTCCCTGGTTTTCTCTGCTGGGATGAGTAATATGGACCAGGGCAGAGGGTCTATATCAATCTAGCCCAGCAGAAAAATGAATGAAAATTGAATTCCCCAAGGAGAATTGGGGAGCTGTTATCCAGACAGAGATAAATCAAAGGATGCCATAGAGACAGAGAGAGCAGGTTTCCAACAGCAGGAGAATAATTAAGGAAACAGTTTCGAAATGCAAATGATAAAAGAGGGTTTGAGAGGAATAAGGACAAGGAGGAGATGATTGGAGATGGGGTGACAAGGAGCAGAGGCAGTGAATTTGTCCCTCAGCAGGAAAAGAGACGGGGCTTCAGGATTCCTGGCGTCTGAGGGTGAACTCTCCCACTCTGTGAAGTTCCTAAAATGCAAGGGTTAGAAGACACACAAGTCTGCTGTGCCCAGTGGAAAGAGCACCAGATTGGGAGTCAAAGGCTGGATTTAATTTCCAGTTGACTCTGTAACTTATTAGCAGTGTGACCTTAGGCAAACCACTTAACTTCTCCGTTTCCTGATAGTCATACCCAAGCCCTGGCATGATGGTGAAGATCAAATGAGATAAAATATGTGGAGAAACTTTGTAAAATGTAAAGTGCTAGACAAATGCAAGCTTTAATCATTTTCTTAAATTGAGTTTCTGGAGAGTCTTCCCTCAGAATTGGATCCACTGACATGTTGGGTTTGGTTCCCAGAAATGTAATATGTAAATGTCCAGAAAGTACTGGATACTCTTCCTGACTATTGACCGATTGCCCTGACAGAACTTTAGATCTGGGAAAGCCACATGGCCACGAGCCATGAGTGGTGGCTGGTACCCACCCTCCTGCTGGGGTGTAGCTAAAAGGCACAGGTCTGAGGAGGCTCTGAGGACCATTGCTCCTGGGATGTCATCTGCCCGCTGTGTACAGCCTTCAGTGGGAAAAGCCCTGAGTTAGCTCAGAGGTTTAAGTCCAAACACCTCGATAGTTTTCCTGGGCTATTCCAGTAGACTGTCTGCTCTCTGTGGGAACTAGTCCTTCTTCCATTCTGTGGGGGGTTGGGGCGGGGAGACTAGCTTAGCCCATTATCCTCAGTGTTTTCACCCTCCAATGCCACTTATGAAATTGTTGTGAATAATAGGTGGAATTACACAGGTAGAAGCTCTTACCTTGGTGCCGGGCACAGTTTTATACTTTCAGTAAATACTGGTTGTTATTATTATCACCACAGGTTATTATGTTGATGTTATTATTATCGCTATCTGTAGTGGCAGGCACTAAAAGGTACATTTAAGGGAAGCTTTTTCTTTTTTAAACTGGAGATTCATTATTAGATGGGACAGGCAAGGGCCCAGGAGGAAACTGAAATACCTTGCCAGATGTAGGTGTTAGTGAAAGACCTTGGGAGTGGGATTCAGCTCATACCAGGAGACAAATACCTCTAGAGAACTATAGGAATGCAAAAAGGGTATTTATTGGTGGAGCTGCTTTGTGGGTACCTATGGAGACACAGAGGGATGTTGGGGGAACTGCTTCTCACCAGTCAAGAACTGACAGCAGAATGGGTCTCTCAGGGCTCTTGTGCCATTGGGTAGAGTTGAAAGTGGCATCCCCTGAACAGCCCTGGGCACAGAAGAGTCCCCACCACAGTAATGCTGCCCCCAATCCAGTGACAGGCTAATGACATGCAGTGAGAAGAGGGCAGGACCCAGGCAGGTTCATTCAAGGGGAGCAGGAGCTGCAGAGAGCATTTAAAAATTATAATATTAAATCATAGAAGTAATTATGCATATGCTTCACATTTCACTGCATATAAATATTTTATCTTTCATTAATATTACTGAAAATATATATCAACTTTACAGGAAATCTGGAAAAGAAAAAATTCCTTAAAATACATTTCCCTAATATACTTTTTTTTCCGTAATACACATCTGAATAGCATTCTGATATATTTTCTTCCAGTTTTTCCCCAAAGTTTTTGAAAAACAACTTCTATTAGTTTTTTTTCTGCCTTATAAAATAATGTGCTCATCGAGGAAACTGAAAAGAGCAAAAAGAAGAAAATAAAAATTGTAATGTACAGATAATCACTTTCATATTTTAGCATATATTTCTATCTACACTTGTTTAAAAAATATCCTAAAGTCCATACTGCTTCACATTCTCATTTTTCCCTCACCTCCTTATAAATCTGGAACACTTTTCTACATTATTAAATATCCTGTTGTATTTTCAAATGACTAATATTCCATTTATATACTCTAATAATCCCCTATTGTTGGATATATAGATTATACTCTTTAACTGTTATAAACATATATCATTATAGATGTTATTCTTATTTTGTGTGGACAAATTTTTATATGAATGAGGTCAAATCCATCACACTGTTAGGCTATAAAAGATATTGCCAAAATGCCCTCAGCAGACATTGTTCCTCTTTGCATACCTACCAAGAAACTGTTTTCTAATTTTCCCTCACACCCTAGCCAACAATGGGACTACCACTGCTTTTATTTTTGACTAACATTTTTACATACTTATAATCATACAATATTGCATCCTGCTTTTGAAATTTTTAGTATTTCACAAGCATTTCCATGTTGCTAGGTTTCATAATTAGTTTCAATAATTGTATAACATTATTTTTCTTTTATTGAATATTTAGGTTGTTTAAGCATCTTCTTGTCTGAAACTTTTTTCAAATTTTATTATTTCCTTAGAATAGACACTCAAAAGTGGAATGACATGAGCTAAAGAGTATGAATAGTTTATGGACTTGATACATATTGCCCAATTGCTTTTCAAACGAATTTAAGAGCTTTTAAACACATTAGCAATGTTTGTGAGAGAAACAGTCTCCAAGCACCTTCAACAGCAGTGAATTCTACGATTCTTCCTCCCCCCCTCTTCACTGAACAGACAGAAAGAGGTTTATGTACAAGATGTTTTGTTTTGCTTTTCTTTGATTCTTAATGAGGCTGGCATTTCCTCGTGATTGCTAGCAAAAGTTTTCGTAGAAAACATTTTGGTAAACTCTGAAAATGTCACCTGGTTCTTGGCTTCTTGTGCACTGGAATTGCCTCGCAGGTAGGCAGGGCAAGAGACGATGCCAACCCAGCTCCAGGACACACAGAAGTCAGTGTGACTTCATTGAAAACAAATTCTAAGCGCTGACAGCCATGCCATGCTCCCCCACTGTCACGCTTGTCCCTCACCAGTCCTTGGTATCCCCTCTTCGTGGGCAACACCAGAAGAAAAAGCTGGATGGTTGGAGAGAGAGCACCCAGTTCCCCTTCCCACTCGAGCCAGACCCCACTAAGCTGGGATCACACATCTGTCTATGTCTCTGGAACGAAATTCAGAGTGGCGGTGTTGCGAGGGCTGGGATCCGGAGAGTCGCCTATTAGGACAGGATCCTAGGATCAGGAGAGGGTCCTATTGCAGGGGGATGGGCTTCTCGCGCCTGCAGTCAGGCGGCGTCGAGAATCTGATGAAGCACGCGGAGGAGACCCGTCCCATCGATGGGCCTTCTGTTTTATTTCCTCCAGGACCTCGCGCGGAGAATTGGTGTTTGTGTGTGTCTTGTAAATACCATAAGCGTTATGGTATGTAAAGTGTCATGGTACCATAACACGCGCGCCTTCGCTCGTTAGCCCCAGCGGTGGGTGTGCGCGTTGCCGCCCTGCACGCACGAGGTGGGGAATTGTTCAAAACACCCGCGGTAGCAGCGGGTGAGGCAGGGCGGTCTCGAAGGACTGAGGGCAGGACAAGCAAGGCGGACGCAGGCAGAGCGGCCGGGACGGGGCGGAGGAGGACCGAAGAGTCCACTGGGAGCCGCAGGCCGTGGTGTGCGGGGGCGCGCACCCGGGGGTCCGCGCCCCGCTACCTCCGCGCGCAGCCCCTGGCGGCCCTCCACCACCGGCCGCCGCCCGCTGCGTGACTCGCGCGCTCCGGGCTGAGTACGGGCTGTCCCTGGCCCGGCCTCAGCCAGACGCGGGGGAGAGAGAGCAAGGACTGGGAAGCGCCGGCGGGAAAGGAGTTGGCTGGAGGAGAAGAGGAGGAGGCCGAGGACGAGGAGGATGGAGTCATCTAGTTACGGAGCGCGCTCGATCATCAGGCCAGGAGAAGCCCGGGACCGAGAGCGCGCGACGGGAAGACCCCCGCCGAGCGGCCCGGCCTCGGGGCGCCTGCCCCGCCCTTTGGTTCGAACAGAGAAGCGGAGAGGACACGAGCCGCCCGCTGGGGCCGGGACCACCCCTCCCTCCCCGGGGGAACCCACGGAACCCTCGAAGACCCGGACACCGCCGTCCGGGACACCTGCTGCCGCGGCCGAGCTAGCCGCAGTATTTATACCCGGGGCGCGAGCGCGCACCGCGGGCAGCGGGTGGGGGAAGGCCCGTGAGGCCCCGCCCCGCTCCATGCGGTCCCGCCCTCCTGCCTGGCCGGCCGGCCTCCCTCGGGGCGCTGGGACCCTCACTCCGGCCTAGGTCCTCCGCCTGCTGCCCGGTGGGGGGCTTGGCTGAAGGGCGGGCCTGCCTGCGGAAAGCGACGTCACGGCCGTTCCTGCAGTGTGAATGAATCAAAATGCCTGGGTGACCGCGGCCTCCCCGGCGGCCGGCACGCCAAGGGTGGAGGGGGAGGGGGAGGGAAGCGGGCGGGGGAGGGAGGAGGGGGAAAAAAAGCCAGAGCTGCAGCAACAGCGTCTCCTCAACCCGGGATGTGCACCAACCCGGGAGAGGGAGATCAAAGGGATTTGAAACAGACCGGGGACTGGCAGGGGGAGGGGGCCAGGCAGCCTGTGGAATCTTGCTGGAGAAGCGGAGGGTCCGCTTCCACCGTGACTTCGGCGGTCTGGTTGGGTGTTTTTTTATTATTATTATTATTTTCCAATTTCTGAATCCAGCTTGAGCGAGAGATCTCCGTAGACTGCGACTCGCTGGCTCTCGCTCGGAGATGATGCAGAGCGCAGCTGTCCCCGCGGAGGGGGCTGTCAAGGGGCTCCCGGAGATGCTTGGTGTGCCGATGCAACGTAAGACACCCCCGTTTCTCGCTGATTTAATTTGATAGCCAGACATCCAGCAGCTTTGGCCGGTTTGGGGCGGGCCGAACGCTGCGCGTAGCCTGGACCGGAGGGGACGGGCGGGGCGAGGGGCCGACGGCCGGGGCGCAGAGGCGGTCACAGGGCAGGGGCACCAGCCAGAGTGCATTTGAAGGGCCTGGCCCTTGGCTTTGGCGGCCGAAAGTGAACGCCTCCGGGATGGTGCTTGAGGCGATCCGAGGGATACCGAACCCCGCATCCCCAGCCCATGGCTTTTCTAGGAGCGTGGGGGAGAGTGCTGTTTGGGGACGCTAGGGGAACAGGCTGCAGGCCAGGCCAGAGCCCTGGGGTGGTCTCCCCCCCTCCCCGGGGGGGGGGGGGGCGGGGAGGGCTACAGTCAAAGCTCGAAGTACCGCTAGTGCAACTTCACCCCAGCTGGCGGAAAGTTGGAGAGCGCGTCCCCCGCCCCCGGGGCTGGCGGCACAGAAGCCCAGGCCACACTCTGTCCCCGCGCGCAGGGCGGTGCGTCCTGGTGCGTCCCCAGCCAATGCTGCCCGCAGCGCCCGCCGCCTGCGCCGCCGGGAACTGCCAGCTCCTAGTGAGGAAATCCACTCGCCATATTCTAGCAAGCCGAGGAATGAAGGGAGGGGGGAGCACCAGGACGAAGTTCTGAACTCGGGGTACATTCTTGGCGCACGAGAGGGCAGGTTTCGGGATGGCTTGGACTCGGAAGGGAAGAGATTAGAGCGTAAGGGCGCTTTGCTCGCCCGCTCGCTTGTCTTTCCTGCGCCCGAAAATTAGGAAGGTGGCCGGAGCTCAGAGCCTGTTTATCTTCAGGTGTGTGTGTGAGAGTAGGTGTGAGTGCGCGCGCGCAGGGATTTTACAGGTGGGAATCTGTTTCTGTCCCTCGCTCGCGAAGGGTGAGTCTTCGGTGAAAAATCTGAGCAGAGGCCTGAGCAGGTCCCGTGGCATCGCGCGCGCGTGGCGGGCGCCTCGCGAGCCCTGACCCGCAGGCTCTAGGGTTCCGCGGAACGCCCCTGGGCATGGTAGAGAGAAGAAGGGCTTCCTCCCTCTACTCGCCGAGGGGTTTCCGCCTGCGACTTCTTCCGTGGAGCGGTAGCTACATCCTTGAGGTTTAAGTCAGAGCCGGCTCATCCACGGATGGTACCTACCTACGAACTACGGTGTACGAGCGCGCCCTCCTGCGCCTCGGCTCTCCATGACAAGGTTCTGCCCCAGCAATACCTCAAAGGTGGGCTGGCGAGTGTGCCCCGACTCCGCGACTTCCTAAGAAGTTTGTGAGAAGGGATTAGAAGAGGATAGCTTCACTCAAATCTATTTAGGTTGTTCCTTGACTATATCCTACAGTTATCTTTTGTGTCTTTTTCGGTCAATTGTTGACAATTCTAAGTCTGCGCTGTGCCTTCAGGAGTTTACTGCTAAGATGTGTCTCTAGAAGGTGTTGGGGACTCCCTGACTCCTTACTCCCTTCATCCACCAAGGGCGGGGAGGGAGGGGGTTGTCAGCCCCCTCGCACACACACAAACCCTGTCAAAGGTGCTCCGGCTTAAGCTGATTGTCACTCTGTGCAAGTGAGGGGAGTGTGAGAGTGGACGACGGTGTGTGTTTCCCGAGTCCTTTTACTGGGTGCAGCTGTGATTTAATAGCCGTGGTTCATAGGTAGCCTGTGTTAGGACCGCAACATAATACAGGGGGTTTTGCTCTGACAGCCTTTCTTTGGATGCCTCGCACACACTCTCAGATGGTCTCACTTTTTTGTTTTTCTTACTCAGAGACAACTTTGATTCCATAATCAGGAACTCGATTTCCTAAAATGCCTAGAGCTCACCCTCAGAGTGACAGTTCGCCAGGGCTCAGCGTCTGGGTTCGAAGTGTGGAAAACTTAAGGAGGTAGAGAAGGGGACTCTCATTCCAGGGTGGTCCAGCGAGGCAAGGCTGAACCAGGAAGAGGTGGTCTGTCCTTCCTTTTGTCTTGCCCCGGTTCTGTGGCCTAGGTTGGAGGAGGCACTGGCCAAAATTGAGGGCACCAATCCCCTTGGAGATTGGGGTCAGCTTTTTTTTTTCTTTTGGGGATGTATGTGGATTGTTCTCTCACCCACTGCAGCAGATCTGGCTTCTGGCTATTAAGCTGCTGGGGCTGGGAACTGGGGGTGGAGGGAAGGAGGGGGGCTGGTCCCCTCTGGCATATATACCCAAGCATTCTCTTTCTTGGGATGTAGGACCCAGTAACCTAAGAATTCCATGTAGAAGTGGACATGCCCTTGGGCCTCAGGGAGGGAGCAGGGTAATCCTGGGATGTGGGTGTTTAAACCTGGGGGGGTTGGAGAAGAGAAGAGAAAAGCTCTCCAACGCGGGTCCCTCCACACCACCAACTGGAAGGCTCACCCACCCCGTCCCCACCACAGCCACCTTCTGCTTCTTCACCCTGAGCCACAGATGGGGCACAGGTCTAGGCATCCCCCCTACTTCAGTGCCTCTGGTGCTCTGGCCTCTAGGGGCATTGTAGGGGTTGGAATCCAGTTTGGTCTTCTGCTTTGAGGGCTTGGTTTGGGTGCATTCCCTTCAGGAAAACATCACCAAGTTATGTAATCATTTCTCTCTCTTGGCGGTCCTCTTCCGTACACCCTATCCACTCCCATACTCCCAAGCCCTCCCCCCCCCCCACCACACACACAACACTTGCTCCTGGGCGGCCTGGTCTATGGCGCTCCCTGTCCCCCTGCTTCACCGCTTGGAGGTTGCAGAGCAGGTCCCGGCCTCTCTCCCACAGCCCCTGGGTCACCTGATGAGGATGCGCTGGGTTCAGGCTTTCTTGGGACAAGCTGGGAGTCTTCATCCCTTTGAGGGGCATTGGCCTGAGCAAGAAGCTGGGAAGAATCTGGAAGGAGGAGGCTGGGCTCAATCCAAGAGCAACTTAGGTAGAGAAATAAAACATCCCCCACCCCCACCCCACTTAAAGCTTGGACTGGTCGCCTGGGCAGCGCCCCCTCCCGCCTCAGGTCAGTGTTTTCTAAGGAACTCAAACCCTGGCTTCTTGCTCCTCAGTCACATCCAGCACCAGAGGAGTTCATTGTTTGTGGGTGCGGGCAGATGGGTTCAGGAAAGGACCTTGTTCTAAGTTGATGGGTCCCGGCTACTTGGCCCATGATTTAGGGTAGCTGATTTCTCTTGTTCCCCGAACAGCCTGTCTTTGGGTGGTCCTCGCTGTGTCCCTCAGGGCTGCCAAGGTCGGAATCCCCACAGTGCCTGACCCTGGGCAGCGCTGGGTGCGGTGACCTCTCAGCTTCCTCCCCTGAACCTCTCTTCTCCCTGAATCCAGCGGTTCCAGTCCTGCTGGCCCCTCTTGCTGGCCAAGATGTTTAGGAGCAATGAGGGACATTGTGGGGGGCGGCGTTTTATCGGCCCCTTGCCTTCGGTTTTGGCCCATCTCACACGTAGTCTTCCGGGGCACCGAGGAAAGGAAAACGGACATCTGAGAATGTTGGCTGGAGAGCGGCCCAATCCCTGGGAGGAAGGACAGATTGGCCCGGTCCAGACTAGGGATGGTGAATGGGAAGCAGGCCGGGGGTGGAGGTCATCCATCTCTTACTTGTGTCCTAAGAAAATATGTTTTGCAGCTCTCGTGGACCCCGAAGCTGTGGGCAAGGGTGTTTGGTTTTGTATTTGGTAGGATCTGGGCAAAGGACGTCTCAGGACGCCTCACTAGCCTTCTTCCCTTCCGGGTGCTCCTGCGTGGGGTGAGTTCTCCCTGGCCTGGTCGGCCCCGACTCCTCGCCCCCAACCTTAAACTCTTGCAGGCTATATCTTAAGGGTGGAGTAAACGCATTTCCCGGCCGGGAGTTCTCTCCAACTCTGGAACAGCGATTTGCTTGCTCTTCTTCCCATTCTTGCCTTTTCTTGTGGTTCCAGGGGAGGTTAAAAGGGGGGAGAAAATATACAGAGATTGAAATTTCATCAGATTCCAATACAGATATTCAAACAGCAGCCTCCAACACCGCAAACCTCTTTCCTTGCGTCATAAAAATGTAGTCCCGCGCGGGCCAACTTTTACAGGTCAGACTGGTCGGTCCCGCTGGCAGATTTGGGCCTCGCCCTTTGGGGATTCGGACCCTCCCTCCGCGAGGATCCTGTCCCACCATCCGGCCCGAGCTGCGCACGAGTCAGAGGTAATTTGGAGAAACCTGGGTGAGCGCAGCCGTGCCTCGTTCGGGGCGGCGGGGGGCCGCGGCGCCCGAGGGGCTCGCTGCTCGGGCCTCCTCGGTTCCCAGCCTACATCGGAGAGGGCGGAGGAGAGCCCGCCTGGGAAGCCGCAGTCTCGGGGCGCTCAGGGAGATGGATTAACGATGTAACCCAGACAGAGAGCAGGCAGGTGGGGCGAGTGAGGGGCGAAGTTCTGCACTGAGCGGCCCCATGTCCGCGTCCAGGGGAGAAGAGAAGTCGGGGCTGAGAAGAGGAGGCAGGACCTACTCGAGTGGTTTCCTCGCTTGGCCGCGATCCATCCTCGCGGAAAAGCAGAGCCAGGAGGGGCCAGGCGGGAGCGGCGTCCTCGGGTCTGGGAGCGCGACCTGGGTGACCTCGCCGCCACCGGGGCAGAGCTCCTCCGCCCCCAAGGCAGGCGCCGGCCTGGGTGGCCCGGGGGAACCGAAGATGAATTGCTTCCAAAAGCGTTTGCCTCGCACCTGCGGGCGGCGCACCGTCCGGGGCGAGCCCGCCGCGTGCCCTGGGTTTTTGAGGGCTTGCCCGGGGGACAGGTGCGGACAGGGCGGCCCTTCCCGCGGAGCCAGCTTCGCCTGCACCGCGTCCACCCGCTCCAAGTGCAGGTCGCAGCTGCGAAGAGGGCAAAAGAGGGGCGCATTCGGCACCGCGCGGCGCATTCGGCATTCCTGTGCCTTAGCCCTTTCCCTCCGTCCACCTTGCCAGTCCACCTTCCTCTTCCTAGTTTATTATACCTATTGGTCTGGGATTAGCCAAGCCTGGAGCCAGTTTCCTACTTGTTTGGAGCCGGGCAGACTTTTTTCGCCGGGAGCGCAGACGGAGCGCGGAGACTATAAATCCTCTTCTTCCGCATACCCATTTCTCACCAAGAATTTGGGAAGACCGTGTTAACCCCACCCCCACCCCCACGCGGGCGGCACAAGTCTTTCCGTGAATTTTTAACTCTCAGAAAGCGGTTCTCACGTTTTGGGAGCGGCTCCTCCGGCACAGAGCAGCCGGCGGGTCCCTGCGCCGCGCGCCCCCTTCCCGCGTTCCCCTCTGGGCTCCTGGCCCTGCTCCCCGAGCTTAGCGGACCTGGAAGAGCGCTTGAAACGTGGCAGGCTCAAGAGAGACGAGGTCTGTACCTGGACGGCTGTTGTTAATTAAATTCGACCTGGGGAGGGACTTAGTAACACTGTGCGCCCGAGAGAGAAATGGAGCGGGCAGCGGGTTGTACCCACTGTCCTACAGAGGAAGGCGCGGCTGGCACTCAGCGCAGGCTTCATTCACCCTTTGGGGCTCAGAGGTTGGCTTCATCGAGGATGGGATTTTTTTTTTTTTTTTTTTTAGAAGGCAGGGTGAATGTCTTTTAAGGGAATCTGAAGGATGAAACTAGTCAGGAAGAATTACTAGTAAAGCTCGGGTGAGATGAAACCGGGTGAGATGAAGTTAAATGAAGGAACACCAAAGCGTGGTGTACCTCCCTCCCGACACGCCAAAAACAAAGCGGGGTTAAGGCAAGAATGTAGGCTGAACGAGCTGGGAATTAGAGCACCATGAGTCTTCAAGACGTCTAGGAGTCAACCTACGCGACCAAATACCAGGGTCGATTTTTCAAAATCGAGTCCTCCTGGATGTGGGGTGGGGTGGGGGGTCGAGGCAGGCGGGAAACCGGCGTAGCAATGGATTTCCATTGAATAGACAGAACACAGCCCACGGGGGCGTCTTGGATTTTGAACAGTGACCTGATGACCCCGCTGACCAGGTGTAAACAGCCTCAAGTCCTAAATATTTCCATTGTCCTAACACTTCCCTTTTGCCTCGGATTTGAGAGTCCTTTCACTCTGGGCTCCAGTCAATTAGTGATTACTTTAGCACGGCATTAGCAGACAGAACCCAGAGAGAGGCAGGTGCTGGGAGGGCTGCAGTGGAGGAAGGGGAGGGAGACAGCCACACCTGCAGTCATCCAGGGATGGGAAATTAGTTAACAGGCACTCACCTTTCTTTCTATCACATTGTTAAGAGGTCTCCTTTGAGCCTCTTGATTTCGTCTGTACCCGTGGGTATCTTGTAGGTTTCTCAGGGAAACCAGTCTTCTCCTAATTAAAAAGTTGTGGAGGGGGGAGGTGGGTGGAGTTGGATGGAGGGACCTTGTGCCATTTCTTTCAATCAGGGAAATAGATCAGGATTGGGGCTGAGAAGCTTTGGAATGCAGAGAGACTTGGAAACAGTTTAGCTGCTGAGCAGCCGAAGGAGTCATCTTACCCTCTTTGGGAAACCCAAAGCTGGAGACAGACTGAAACAGCCATTTGCTATGGCGCACCAGATGCCTTACTGTATAGATGGCTGGGTTTGGAGATGGATGGTGTGTGCAGGGGGTTCGTTTTGTAATGGTTTTCTGCCTTTCGCCCCTTTCTGGAATGAGTGTTAACAATGCCTGTAACACAGCTGTGAGCCAACAGGGTCTACCGCTTTTAGGAAAATGTCATCGTGGTTTGAATGTCTGACTTCCTTGTCTCTCTCTCTTTTTCCTTTCTCCCTTCCTTCCTTCTTTTGTGAGATCTTTCTTTGCAGGAGGAGCATGAGTTTGCACAGGATTTCTGATCAGCGGGGTCTTATCAGGGGTTGAGTACCCAGCAGCCTGTGGGGAGGTAGATCCATCCATCAGTTTCCAGGAGGCTTGGGAGGGAAGAGCAATTTCTGGGTCTGGAACAGAAGCGGTCCTGGAGCGGGGCTACTGTTGTTTGTGGTAGGAAGAAAAATTCACATGCCCCCTGTGAGGTCTTTACCTTTTTAAGGTCTCAATTTTATAGGAACCTCCATCAAAATGGAGCACAAATGAGCCATTTTGAGGCGCTGCAGCTGGGGGTAGGAGGACAGGTTTAACTGGCAAAATTGAAATGGATTCTTCCTTGGAAAATGTACTTTGGGTTAACTGTACTTTGGGTTAGTGGCGGGTTGGAGAAATTGTCTTGGGAGGCAATTAGTAACTCCTGTTGTTATTTTGGCGGATTTCTTTTCTCTTATCCCCACTCCCCTTCCCTCTGCTGATCTAGGTCTAGCTAGTCACAGATGTTTTACTGTGGTATCTCACACCCAAATGCCTTTAAAGTATAATTTGCTTTAATTATAATGTTAGGGGGTTAACGGATTGGTTCTGGGAACAGCTTAATAGAGATAAAACTTACAGCCAAATTAATTGAAAGTTTCTTCTTATGAGGGAGCAGTTGCCAAACATATGGAATATTGCCACAGAATGAGACATCAGAAAAATGCATTGTGGAGATTCAGCAATGATTAAATGTGAAGAATGGAATAGAAATAGAGAGATGTCTGTGGCAGCTCCATAGACTGTCATGGATTCGTTTAATATGATTTTTTGGTTTTATTTGCAATTATTGAGAATAGTCAATACTCAAGATTACTAATTCTGTGTCAATGTATAACCTAGGAGATAATTCTATACCTGCAAATATATGTCTGCATTTCTTATTTTATTTACTATGGGATGCCTTCTGTTAAATGGTTGTCCAGATTAAGCCTTAAATGGTAACATCAAAATTGTCTCAAGGCTACTTTTGAATTTGATCTTTCATTGAAGAGGTTACTATTTTTGAGCTAAGCAGAAGAACAAAAGAGATTTTCAAAGGGACCTCAAACCACCATATGAAACAAATAGGACCCGTGGTGGGAAGGATTCTAGAGAAGAACAGAGAGAGAAGACGACCTTAGGTGTGATCATTTCTGATTCTCTGACTCTTTTCTAGTTTTTAGTCATTCGTCAAGACAAAAAAAAAAAAATTAGATAAGATGTGTAGATTGCTGTATTTTTAAAGTACATAAGCGAATAGGATTATATTAGAGAATATAATTTACTTTAAATGTGATGCCAGGTTTTGTTTTGTTTTTTACTTATCTCAATATTTTTGTGGCTGGCCCAGATCATTATAGACAATGCTGTCATCACATAATAACACAATGTTCAATAAACTTTTTATTCTTAAATTTTAAAGAACTAATATTGGAATTTTGTGCTTCTACTGTGCTGTTTAAGATTATTGTTACTAGGTTATTAAGAGAAAGTTTATAAAAACATTTTTGAAAATTATGTTTGGTCCCTTCAAGATTCTTTGGTTTAGAATAAGGGAACATATAAATAAGGATGCTGTAAGTTCAGTTCAGTCGCTCAGTCATGTCTGGCAAACTATTTCAGTGTTCTTGCTGAGAATCATGAACTCCTTATTGCCATAGAATAAAGGAATATATAAATAAGGATGCTCTAAACTGTTCAATAAAAGTGAATTGTCTTTAAAAGGGAAATAATAAGGAAAGAGCCAGGAGGGGGAAGAAATCAGACACATCTAGTTCTGATTAGTCATATAAACTGCATCCTGGGTCTCAGTCCTCTGTTCCTTTGGTCACAGTTATTGGGTGGGTGATTTGAAAGGGGAGTTATGACCAGAAAACAAGGTTTTATTGTCAGTAGGGATGGCAGCGACTTGGAATTGGAAAGTTTTATTTAAGAAATATGTATTGAATAACAGAACTTTTAATTACTTTAACTGTACCTCTGTTATAATTCTTAGACTTGGATATTCAAGAACTTAGGTTTGCATTTAGGCAGGCCTGGTACCATACTTGCTATGTCCTGTGGCCTTATGTTAGCAACACTTCAGAATTAATCATTCCCAGATGAAACGAATAAGCCCCCACTGAGAATACTTCCCCAACCTGCCTTTTCAAAACCTCCTTCTTTCTTTAAGAACTTTAGCTAACAGAGCAACATTGTCTGCCTTTAAGTGTTGTTTTCTCCCTCTTCTATGTTGGGAAGGGATGGAGAATTCCAAGAAAAACATTTGCATAATATTTCAATTATATATGTGTTTCCTTAAAGCCCTATTTGGCTTTTCTCCTTTCAGTTTGTAGTCAGTAAAAAAAAAAAAAAAGCAAATAAAATTAAGTATTTTGGGAAACATACAGTAGCCAAATGTTATTTAAGACAGAGTTCAAAACAAAAACTACTTACCAGCAAAAGGATTTGAGGTGAAACCCACCAGATAGAGGTGGCTTTGGTGGGCATTATTGGAAGCCTTGGTCTTCAATCAGTCTCAGAATCCATCACAGAGAAAAAGAAGATTTTAGCCCTGGTTTGCTCCCCAATTCTGTACCCTTAGGGAAGCGCTTTTAAATGTAGAGGTTCACTTTTCTCAAGATCTCAAAGAAGAGTAAATGAGCTTGCAGATTTGCAAGTTCTTGACAAAATTCATGGTGTGGGCAAACTTAAAGACCATGGTTCCTGGGTTTTGGGGATGGAGTTGCCCTAAGCGGGCTGGAGGGCTCCTGGGTTTCCCGAGAGGATGGCCAAGACAGTAGGGAGCGCTGGAGGGGTCTCCAAACAGGAAAGAAAGCCTGGAAACAGGTCCCAGTTGGCTTCCTATCCAGAAAGAAGCAAGGAAAACCTTTTCCTGAGCATAAGGCTGTCAAATCAAATGGTTTGTGAAACAAAAAGAATTTTATTGTCCAAAAGGCAGTGATAAAGCAGTGTCTTGCAGGATTCCAAAGTGGCCCATGAAAGTCCAAATTTTACAAAATACTAATCTGTTCTGAGACTGTGGTTAAACGAACATTATTCCAACCAGTACAAAATACCTGTCTTTAAAATATTAAAGTATTCACCAGCATTATGGGTCCAATGGAAATATCTGAAATTCTAAATCATTTTCCCAGAAAGATACACTTTCTCAAATACACTTTAGAAATCCTTGTCAAGTGTGTTGGTTCTAGTTTTAGTCTCCTTAGTGGAAAAAAAAAAAAACTGTTTTTCCTCACCTTGTTGATCTTCTGTGACCAAAGAGATAGAAAGCACAATTTTTCAAAGAATTAAAATCGATTAAACAAACACAAACGCTCTTTGAAATGTTTCATGGTGGCTCCAGGTTCCTTGAGAGCAGTTTCTTGGAAATGAAGAAACGTGAGTGGGAAATAAAAATACACAGTACTTATACATCACCAGAGGGGTGTGGGCAATTTGATCTGCTGCAGACCATATTAGACCTTTGATCTCTTCCACTTCCCACCTTTCTGAAACTTCACAAACGGAGGAATTTGGGGATTTAAAACAGAATCCGTTGTCTGATGGGTCGCTCTGAAAAATAAGCCCCATGTGTCCCCACTGTGGCACTTCAGGTGATTTGAGGGCTGAGCATCACGTTGTGGCTTTAGCTTCCTTGATGAAGAAGTAGGTTCCGGCTATAGGCAAAGGGTCTTTAGTTATTTCTTACCAAACAAGAAATAGTCACTTCACCATTTAGTGAAGTATTTAGATGCCTCCAAGAAAAAAGGAGAAGCCTCAAATGTTAATTTGAACTCAATCCACTCTTACCTGGATGCATTACAGCAAAAGGTCAGGCAGTTTGTGGTCCCAACCACCCCACCCTCAGCATTCACATATGAGGAGGGGGACCAAGGTCTGGCAAATTTGCCCTCATTCTGTGGAGGAAAGAATCTGACAGATTTCTTTATTCCAAAAAGACTGAATCTTGTAATGTTGCATTACCTGCTATTCATACTCTGGGATTATGTTGATTAGAAAGGGTTGAACATTTTCCAGATGCTTTAGAACAAGGGGGATGAAGGAGAGTTTTGAGTGTTTTGGTGGTGAGGGTAGGGGAAATTATATTGGGAAATAATGAAGCATGAAATAATTTTGATACACTTGATAAATCGATCTTGTTGGTGACTGGCTATGAGAAGGGAGAAGGAAGCTGACCACTGAGCTTGGACAAAGGTATTATGGAAGTAAGTGTTTTATGCTCATTAACTGATGCAGTCGCGTAGCAACCCTGAAAAAATGATGCTATTGTCTCCATTTTACAGATAAAAAAATTGAGGCTCGAAGAGATTGAACAACTTGTCCAAAATCACACACATGGTAGAATTAGCATCTCAGACTCTGGTCTGGGTTTTATCGTAAACAATTTGGCAGACCTAAAGATTTGAAGATCTGAACTCTAACCAGAACTGAAAAATTTCAAATTCCCTGAATAGTTTTCCAAAAAGATCTTTGAGCAAAATTTTCTACTTCCCCCTAGCTTTCCATTTCACTCACTATCCACTCTCCCCACCTCTCCAAGGTTGGACAGCTCCCTTATCCAGAGAAGGCTTCCTTTCTGTAGATATAGCTTGACTTCAGAAGAATTGGCTTTTTTTCCCCAGAGTCACCATGCCTTAGTTGTTGTATCCAGATATGTGTGTGCATGTGTTTATGTGCCTTTAGGAGTGTGTGTTAGTATCTGTGGCATGTGTTTGTACCTATGAGTACGTTTATTTGTGTGTGCCAAATGTTTGTCTGAGTATAGCTGAATGTGTGTGTGTGTGTCAGAGTGAATGTGGTATGTGTGGGTGCCTTTGTCTATGTATGAGTGTGTGTGCTCAATGAACATTAGCAATTGTGTTTCTCTATGTGTCTGAGTATATATGTGAGTGTGTCTGTGTTAAGTATGTCTTTGTATATCCTGCAAGTGTGACTATGTGCGTACATCTGACTGTGGGTATGTGACTGTGTGAGTGTGTGTGAGGATGTCTGCTTGGGTAGTTGTGTACATGCAGCTATTCTCCCTGCAGACTTAGGTCTGTGCCTTGGGTCGTGTCTCTCTGCTGGACTGTGGTGGACGGCCCCATGATGGGAAGGTATTGTCCCGTGTGGTCCAGCATCTCCACAGATTCCTTGGCTGCTCCAGGAGTGTTGCCGTCTTTTCATGCCTGGGTTTACCCTCTGCAGAACCCCAGCAGAGAGCGTCACCACAGAACACTTTCCTGCAGATAAGATAAAAATTTTCATTTTAAATGAAATGACTCCTCAGATCAGGAACTGAGTTTATAGATCAAATTCTGTCTTAGTGACTGCAGAAGTATGCTTAAACTCCGGTTTTCAAGGTAAAATCTTGCTGTATCAAATACTGCATGGATAAGTCAAGTTTACTAGGGACTTGGAAATCCTGTCACACCTTGGAAATTTTGGTTACGACTTTATTTCTTGTAGGAGACCTATATAACCTCTGTCCTGTTCAGACTCTTCAAATTATGGGAAAAAAATATCATAGTTTATTGTAGGTTAAAAAAAGATTTGTGTTGTTGCTCTTTGAAATTTTCTAGATAAACATTTCACACGCATCTAAATAATTGCCTGGAGCGCTGTCTCCTGAAGTGTGGAGTCTGAGGTCACAGGTCCTCACCCCCATCAAAGGCGGGGATGAATCAGAGAACAGGGGTTCCCACTCCCAGCCCTGCCTGGGCATTAGTCCCCTAAAACACCTGCATGCTCTGTCCGAAAGAGGGAAATCTGTCCCTCAGAATAGAGAGCACCAGAGGCCGTGGCTCATCAACTCCTTGTCCCTGAACACAGAGCAGCTTGGAGACTATTCCTGCACCTCCATCTCCCCTCCATAATGTGACACGTGATATGCTAGAACTAGCTGGGTGAGGTGATGTCTGACCCTCTAGCTCTAGTGTTGGGTGAGCCTACCCCAGGACAGACTTAGTTCAAATCCTGGTTCCCCTGTTGGGGGACCTCTGACACTTTGCTTGACCTCTCCCAGACTCAGTTTCCTCATCTGTAAACTGGGGCTAATAATGCTCCCTCACCAAGTTGTGTGGATTGAGGAAACCTACGTGCAGGGCCTGGCATAGTTTATAACAGGTTCTTGTTGCCTGGTTTTACCTCTATCATTGATATACTGTGGATCTCTTAAAACCATTTCTGCATTATCTTTGTTTTTTTAAAAATGCTCTATCTCTCAAAATCTGCAGTGGAATACAGTAGGAAAGGTTTTGTTTTCTTTTAACTTAAAAAGCATCCTTAGTGTGTCCTTTACCTTTTTGCCAAAGTTGAGGATGCCAGTTGGGTTCCAAGGCCTCAACCCCAAGTTTGGGAAGCCCAGCCTGACCCCTCCGGAAGCACTCCCTGTGGACTGGAGGTCGAGAGAAATGGCTCGTCTGCCTGCTTTTAGTGTTGTTCCTAAATGTGATGTTGTCTCGGCTTCCAACCCTCTAAACCCCCCTGCCCACCCTTCCCGCATACATTAGCCTTAATGTATTCTCCCTTGAATACTCATCATATTAAGTCTCCCGGTAGATACCTTGCTTGAAATAAATTTTATGGGCATGCATCCTCGCCCTCATCTCCATGCATTTGTGGCCTGGAGGAGAAATATAGGCGTATCTTTCCTTGGAGGCCAAACAACAATTAGGTGGGAACGGGCGGCCCTCTGGCCCGGGCGCAGGGCAGGGCGTGGGGAGGGAGCGGGCTTGCGCTCCGTTCCCCCATCGGTCTCTCCCGGAGTTAATTTGCCTCCGCCAGGCTGCGACCTGGCTCCTGGGACAAAGACATCCCTAGCTGGTCTTTTCCCCTGGGCTGATGATCCACAAAGACCCACAGGTCGGACGGGGCACCCGCGGCTCAGGGGAGCATGGGTTCCTTTGGCTCTGCACTGCGCATCCCGCGCACCTCTTCCCTGAGCCGAGGGCTTCTCCTCTAGGGCGTCCTTCCCATCCTTTGCATAAAGATGCCTGCAGCTTCTTCCTTAAGGCTCAGCAGCTGCCACCAGAGTGCCTGCAAGAGAGATACACGCCCTTTTCCTCTTAATGGCTCCATTTACCTGCCTGTCCCCATCCGCTGCCCAGGCTGGATTTCTCACACCAAGGGAGCTCCAGGTTACCTGCCCCTTACTCACCATAGCTTCACCTCTTCTTTCCCAACCTCCCAACTGGTAAGGCCCCCGCCCTTGGAACCCTCCCCGGCAGCTCCAGGAATGTGGCCCCTGGTGGTCCCTGGAGAGTCAAGTGTGTGGTTGAGCAGGAACCTGCTGGGAGGTGCCCAATGAGTCCCCAAGCCATGGCACAGCTGCTGTGTGCTGTGGGTCCTCTCTGAACCTCCGCACGAGGGTCTTGACATCTATGCGGACTTCTTGGTGGGAGTTCAGTGAGACCAAGCTCAGGAACCTGGGCCCCTAACTTTCCTTACTCAGCCCAGTGGCACCACTGCAAACACCTGATTACTGCAGTTATCTTACCTCCTAAGAATAGAAAGCCTTACTGAACACCTACTGTATACCAAGTCCTCGTCCTGTGTACTGAGTCCTGTTGTTTGGCCTCCAGCCAAAGTGTTGTGAAGATATTAATTTATCTTCACAACACTTCTACCAGATACAATTGTCATCATCACTCCATTTTACAGGTGAGGAAACTGAGGCAGAGGCAAAGTATTGGGTTGGCCATGAAAGTTCATTTGGGTTTTTCTGTAAGATGGTTTGGAAAAATCCAGATGAACTTTCTGACCAACCCAATGACTTGTTAAAGCTTAGAAAGCAGAATCAAAATTAGGCAGTCTGGCTCCAGAATCCATGGTCTTAACCTGTGTCCTACCTTACCGCTCTTATTCCATGGAAATTCCTGTAGCTATCGTGTGCTTAGCCCTTTGCTGGGACTCCTTGGTAAATACTTACTGGTTAATCAAGGGGGAAACCTTTTGAGATAAAAAGAAAATCCCATCTGAACTGGGACTGGTAGTGAGTATCCAAGCCTCCATGTATGGGGAGTTCTCATTTTTGGTCTGAGAATCAGGTCAAAGGGCAAGGCATCTAGTGAGTCTGACCTTCAGGCAATGGTGGTGCTGCCGAGGCCATGAAGGGAACGGGCTGTGTTGGGGTTCAGTTGGGTTCAAGATCAACTCTGTGTGTATAGGGCTAACAATGATGGTTAGTGAATGTCTCAATAGCCTGTCTATGTTTTAGATATAAATGACTTAATACTTGAGAAAGCTTTCTCTTTACATAGGTTTAGATGTGTTCAGTTTTTCCACTTAATGCTTTGAGGCTAATGCTCTTATGTGAACACTTTAAAATCACAAGTCTCGATAGCCTGTCTATGTTTTAGATATAAATGACTTAATACTTGCGAAAGCTTTCTCTTCACATAGGTTTAAATGTGTTCAGTTTTTCCCCTTAATGCTTTTGAAGCTAATGCTCTTATGTGAACACTTTAAAATCACAAGAGATTTAGTTTTACTACTTTTGTTGACATTTTGGGATGTGCAGGGAAAAGTAGTGAAGAACTGTCTCCAGGTGAACTTCTTAGAAATTTTTTCTTTTTGTAAATTTAAACATATATATTAAAAAAATTTACATTGTTGTGTTGGCTTCTGCCATACAACCACGCAAACCAGCCATAATTATACATACACACCCTCCTTAGCCTCCCTCCCTGTGATACATATATACTATGGAATATTACTCAGCCATAAAAAAGAATGAATTTGAGTCTAGTGAGGTGGATGAACGTCGAGCCTGTTACACAGAGTGAAGTAAGTCAGAGAAAAGAAAATACCATGTATTAATGCACATATATGGAATCTAGAAAAATGGTTTTGATGAACCTGTTGGAGACACAGATACAGAGAATGCATTTGTGGACACAGTGGGGGAAGGAGAGAGTGGTATGATTGGAGAAAGTAATATCAACATATATACACTATCAGGCGTAAGATGGATAACTGGTGAGGAGTTGCCGTATAACACAGGGAGCCCAGCCTGGCATTCTGTGATGACTTAGGGTTTGATCAGTAATGTATTTGATGATAAATATCTGTGGAGGTACTCTTGTGTGCCAGGCACTGTGCTAGGCACAGAGAAGACACAACTGAGAAAGAAATACTGCTCCTGCTCTTTAAGGATTCCACCTTCTAATGGGAAAGACAGTGTGTAAAAAGACAAGTAGCAAAAATGCTGTGATAGAGGTGAGAAACGCCAGGATTCACCAGCCTTGTTACATGCTGTATTATGAGACTACCATGGGAGGCCAAATGCTCGCACTTTTATGCTTTTGTTTTTAACATTTGTTACAGGGCTTTTTTTGAGGAAAAGGACAAGGGAAAATGGCTAGAGATGTTTGCACTATTTGTTCATCCAACTGTGAAAGCCTGACCATTTTATACATTTTGAAACTAATTCAGTGTCTCAAAAATACTATCAATCCCCTGAGCAATCCCTTGGTAGAGATGGGATGGCAGAGAAATATGACCTTGGCTAGGAAGTCACCCAAATCAGGAACAGGATGGGGCAGTGGTTAGGATTCAGTTGCTGACAACAGAGTCCATTTTCACTATTTAAATGGAAAGTGGTCAGTTACCAGCTATGTATTAGATGACTTTCAACTTAGTGGAGCCAGCCCTGGACCAAGCTTCTGGGAATAACTCCCAGTCCCCAGAATGTTGTTGCTTCTGCCACGATTGATTAGGACATTAAAACCAGAGAATCCTGTGGCCTCCGCCATGCTCCACATGAGCATAATGGGGGCCTGCCTCTTGGCTGTGCCTTCATTCTACCCAGTTCTGAGTTCAGGTCTCTCTTAAGTGCATCTGATTGGCAGACTCTAAATCACATTTGGAACCCGAGCTGCAAGGGAGTCTAAAAGCAGTTTCTAGTTTTCCTGTCTGCAGTACTACACGAAGTCATATTAGTTGGGGATATTAATTGATGGTATCTTTCGTAGTTCATTAAAATACTGAGATTCTGTCTCCTCTTGGACCTTTAGGCCTGGACCTTGGTCACTGCCCCTCTCCCCCACATATCATTTTCTTTTTAGGTCAGGTGACCTCTTAGTCCATGCCTAGGCAAGGCTCACTTTAGAGGCTTTTAGCACAGATTCTACCCAGTAGTGAAAGTGTCATGGGCTTCCCTGGTGGCTCAGACGGTAGAGAATCTGCCTGCAATGCAGGAGACCTGGGTTCAATCCCTGGGTTGAGAAGATCCCCTGGAGGAGGGCATGCAACCCACTCCAGTACTCTTGCCTGGAGAATTCATGGACAGAGGAACCTGGCGGGCTGTGGTCTATGGGGTCTCAAAGAGTCAGGCATGGCTGAGTGACTAAGCACAGCACAGTGAACATGTCATAGAAATAAAGGTGAATGCTATTGGGTCTTCCTGGCCACTGGCTGCTGAATTGCAGTGGGCATAAGTGGAGTTAGCTGATGCTGCTAGCCTTGTGGTGCTCTCAGACACAGGCCCCTTGGGCCAAAGCCACCCAAAGCCAGGCCAGCAAAACATGGATTGGACTTCAGTCCCAACCTACTCCTTTGACCAGGCACCTTTGCACAGTGTGCAACCTGCACAGCTGTATGTGGCAGCTCTGGGAGTTTGGCTTGTGTTCGTTCCCAGAGCAGGCAGAATGAGAAGGCATCCACACAGCACCCAGTCCGGTTAGCAGTGCTGTGCCGACGGTTCACACGGCCTCTCTCACCTCTCTCCACAGAGATCCCCCAGTGTGCTGGCTGCAACCAGCACATCCTGGACAAGTTTATCCTCAAGGTCCTGGACAGACACTGGCACAGCTCCTGTCTCAAGTGTGCGGACTGCCAGATGCAGCTGGCTGACCGGTGCTTCTCCAGGGCTGGCAGCGTCTACTGCAAGGAGGATTTCTTCAAGTAAGTCAGAACTGGGTGGGGGGCTGCAACTTGATCTCCCTGCCCTAATCTAACTGCCTCCCCCATGCAGTGAGGGGGAAGCTTGCAGTAAGACAGGGTGGGGAGGACAGGGGTCCATCCTGTGTGGGACGGGTGAACCCTGATGCTAAGAGGCTGTTCCTCACTGAGGTCCCCCCTTCTGATCACCGGCCGCATCATTCCTTGATGCCCAGAGTCTCAGCCTCACGTGAGCTCTGCAAGGGGCAGGGGTGAGGAGCCAGCAGAAGGCAGGAGCCAGACTTCTCCAGGGTGACTGACAAAGGATCCCAGCAAATCCTAAAAGGAGTTCCTCTTTCTATCTTTGTGGGTTGGTGCCTCAGGGCACTTGGCTGTATCATTCCTGTAACTTTCAGAGTGGTCCTTTGAAATTTAGATCTAGAGGCATCTCCTTGGCTGCTTCAAGGGTCTCAGAGAAGAGTTGCTCCCGGTAGGGGTTGAGCCAGGCTCACACAGTGTCATCGACTTCAGTGGAAATATGGTGAAGAGACAGGACAGTTTTTTTTTTTTTAATTAGTTGGAGGCTAATTATTTCACAACATTTCAGTGGGTTTTGTCATACATTGATATGAATCAGCCATGGAGTTACATGTATTCCCCATCCCGATCCCCCCTCCCACCTCCCTCTCCACCCAATTCCTCTGGGTCTTCCCAGTGCACCAGGCCCGAGCACTTGTCTCATGCATCCCACCTGGGCTGGTGATCTGTTTCACCATAGATAGTATACATGCTGTTCTCTCGAAACATCCCACCCTCGCCTTCTCCCACAGAGTCCAAAAGTCTGTTCTGTACTTCTGTGTCTCTTTTTCTGTTTTGCATATAGGGTTATCATTACCATCTTTCTAAATTCCATATATATGTGTTAGTATGCTGTAATGTTCTTTATCTTTCTGGCTTACTTCACTCTGTATAATGGGCTCCAGTTTCATCCATCTCATTAGAACTGATTCAAATGAATTCTTTTTAACGGCTGAGTAATATTCCATGGTGTATATGTACCACAGCTTCCTTATCCATTCGTCTGCTGATGGGCATCTAGGTTGCTTCCATGTCCTGGCTATAATAAACAGTGCTGCGATGAACATTGGGGTGCACGTGTCTCTTTCATATCTGGTTTCCTCAGTGTGTATGCCCAGAAGTGGGATTGCTGGGTCATATGGCAGTTCTATTTCCAGTTTTTTAAGAAATCTCCACACTGAGACAGGACAGTTTTGTGTGATGGTTTAGAGCCCAGACCCTGCCTGGGTTTGAACTTCCTTATTAGCTATGTGCTCTTGAGCAAGTTATTTAACTTCTCCGTGCTCAGTCTGCTCATCTGTAAAATGGGGCTGATGATAACAGGGTGGTTGTTAGCTTTGAATGAGTCAGCATGTGTAAGTTCCTTCGGACAGTGCCTGATACATGAGAACTAGCTCTTAAGACTGTCCTTGGTTTTTTATTCTGGGATTGGGTTCATCAGAAAGAAAAATCCTGTTGGAACTTTAGGTCAGAGTGAGGGGATCTCCTAAAATTTATTTTCCATGGCATTTGGTCTGGGACTTCTCTTCCAGAATGTATTACCTAGGCACCTAGGCTGGTGCCTCAAATGAAATGGATGGGCTGGTAGGACAGGGGGTGAGGGGTGTCTGTCAGTGACACAGAGCCCAGTGTGGGTGGCCCTTGGGGGGTGTGGAGTGTGGTGGCTCTGCCAGCTGGCTCACCAACACCGGGAAACACTGGGCAAAAATGAGCAAGCCCCGGAGAGACGGTGTGCCTCCTTTAGGGGACATGTATTCTGGAGACAGGGAGAAGAAGCACCAGTCCTGGATACGGAGCTTGATTTCTCCCAAATCCTTCCCAAGGTTTACCTGCAGGGAATAAGTGATTTGAATTTCTGAGGATTCTCCGATTTGGTCAGTCCAATAGGAGTTGAAAAGCACTTTAAAGATGATGTTGATAACCACGGGGGCTGCCTCCATGGCTTGTGCTCAGAAGGCAGGACTCACTGTTACTATTACACTTCGGTCAAATAAGCTCTGCTCTCTCCTTGAAAGTGTGTGTGTGTATGTGTGTGTGTGCACACACATCTATGCTCGAGCTCCCTGAGGGTGGGGCAGTGGCTAGCACCGGGACACCCAACAAATCCTTATGGTTCCCAGTTGAGGGGTGGGCCTCTGGTTCTTTTCTGTGGACTGTCCCCCCCCACCTTTTCTCCCCATCTTCCTCTTACTTTGCCTATCATTGACACTCACCATGTTGCCTATATTCTGGCCTTTAAGCAGTTCCATCCCCTCCACTCACATCTTTTCTCTGCAACAAGAATTTGCCTCAAACCTCCTCGCTCACAGATGCCCTGGTCAAGTACCATGGGAGCTCTTTGGGCCCGGGATAGGACAGGTGTCATCCTCTGTGTTGGAGGGTGGGGAAGAGGGCAGGAGGAAGTAGGTAGGCGGGCCTGGCCTTGGAGCTTTGGTGAGCTGTCCATGCTTCCAGGGCCAGCGCCTCATCCTACCGTTTGTCCCTGGACCTTTGGAAATCCCCAGTGAACTCCAGGGTGAGCAAGAGGCCACATTGCCTTCTTGCCCATCTGGGGACAGGGGAGGTGCTGAGGGGTCCCTTGGTCAGAACTCTGACCGGGTGCAGGCCTGTCAGGACCAAAGACCTAGAGCTCCGTAATCAGAGAAGGCCTTTTGAGCCCTGGCATTGCCCGGGGGCCCTATCTGATGTCTGGACCTTGACTGGCTAGCTCCAGGTTTGGGAACAGGAGATGGCAGCAGCTGGCATGTAGCTTTGGCTTTGGGAGAAGTAGTGATAAGGAAAGAGGATCACTTTAGACCCAGGAGGGGCCAGGGAGCGGGGTACGGAGGGGTTAGCACAAGCCTACGAGCCATAAGCCCGAGACCAGAAATAACAATGACAATTAGTCACCCAGGCTGTTGCCCCAATCCCTGCCTCCATGACCTTGGAGACTCATGACTAGGGTCTCTCGTGATCTCCCCGTGGCTGCTGCCCACACCACCTCCCCACCAGACCAGCGTCCTCCGTCACAGCTCAGGTCCTGACCTGCCATCCCCAGCTCCTTTGGCAGGCCCCCCTCTGCCTACAGAATATTCCAGAAACACTGTGCCACCAGAGCCTTCTGCCCGATGCCCAGCCTCCCATTCAGTCCTAGCTCACGGCTTTCCTTGGGTACCCGATGCCCCCCAGCAGGATGCCCCCTTTCCCAGGCATGCTCAGCCTTTCCCCACCTCCACACCCTGGTCCGGGCTATTTTACTGTTCAGAGGATGATGTCCATCCTCTCAAGGTCTCCCCATCTTCCCATGGCGGTGAGTGCAGCTCCTTGGGGGAGGGAGCCTGGTGGAGGCCTGGCCACCTTACCCCTCGTCTCTGCCGATGACTCAGCGCAAGCTGCCCTGCTCGGCTGGTTCCTCCTGCACCTGTTGGCCCGAGGAAAGGCTTATTAGCCATTCAGTTTTCTGTCTGTCCCATACACATAGGCCGTTGCTGGGTTTGATGCAACAAAGAGGAGATTACACGGCGAATTTACAGTGTGCTGTGGGACCAGTTTCTTCTGGACCCAGCTTTGGCATCCTGCAAGTCACAGAGGCCCAGGCTGCCTCCCTTACTTAGCCACAGTTACTCTCCTCTCCTGAGATCATTCTGCTTTGTAAGGTAGCAGGGCTGGAGCCCCTTGTTAAGGGGAGCTGGCCACACAAACTCAGTGCTGAATCCACAGGTCATTAATTCCGTGCTGGGGATGCTGTGTGGAGAGAAATGGAAAGCGGAAGTGACTGCCCCCACTGCCCACAGAGGGACAATCAGACACAAAGCCCCAGGGAGGACCCTTGGATTTACAGGCAGTCAGGACTCACCCAGCATTTGCGATCATGGCTGTTTGGTCCAGGACAGCACAGGTGCGGCACAGTTTGGTCTCGCAAGTCCTTGGTGAGGACAGGGAGGGAGTATTGTCTACAGTCAGAGCGGCTTCACCTCCCATCCTCAGGGCTTGGGACCTGCTGCCCACCTGGGGCTCAGACAGTGATCTGGCTGCAGAACTGGGGGTCTGCTCCTCATTGCAGCTCATTAAAGATCACCAGGCACCTGCTTTCAGCTGACATACATGCAGAGGGACACTAGGAACAGAGGGAACAGGAGACGGGGCAGGAGGGAAGGGCAGTCCTGGGCACCAGGCTGCAGGAGTCACCTCTGGCAGCCTCAAGAGAGCCCAGCAGGTGCCATGCACTCGAATCTGCCCACCAGACCTCAGAATGCTTGCGGCTGTGGCACTTGGAAGATGCCTGGTCAGAGGCATCTTCTCTATGCACCTTGAAGCAAAAGAGAAAAAGAAAAAAGAAAAAGTACTATTCTTTTATGATATCTGCCCCAAAGCCTGACTCAGAGACAGAGAGCAGGATTCATTGACCTTACTGATCAGCACTGTGGTTCTAAGTTCCAGGATCAATACTTTAAATCTCTTTGCCTATAACAAGGGGTAGGGCCACTGCTTTGCACAACTCCAGGGGCATCTTTTATTCTGTGTGAAGTTTTGTGAATCAAGACAGTATTGTGGGGAGCTGGAGGGGTGAGTACCCCAGAAGTGGGGGGGAGGATGGAGGTGAAAGATGGAGATTAGCTTCCATGAGCCTCCAGCCTGTGGAACATGGCAGTACTGGTGCCTGGCAGCAGAGGGCGATGTAGGCGTGTGCACAGACAGAGAAAGAAGTACTGTTGGAAGGCTGTACTCTGCGGTGGTTGTGCTTTTGGGTTGTGCTTTTGGGGGCACTGTTAAACACTGTCTTGCTCAGTAACATTGGCTGGTTTTTGCTGTTATTTGTTGTTTTGCCTCTTGGGTCCTTGGCTTCCCTTCTCCAAAGGAAATAAAATTCTGAGGCCAGAGAGGAGAGGCCGTGAGGTATGCAGGGTGCTTCTGAGACTGTTACAAAATTGCAAGCCAGGAAGCCAACAACTTGGGTTGCCTTTGCTGAGCAGGTCCTGTCTGGACTTTGCATCCAGTGTGTGGAGGGTCCCTGGCTCCTTGCAAAAGGGCTGGAGCCTTGGGAGAGCAGGGGACTGGGATTTGGGCTTCTGGGTACCCTGCTCTTCACTGTCTGGGTCCTGGCAGCTCCCTTACTTTGAAGCATGGTGAAAACAGGTTTTCTGCGCTAGGAACTGGTTCAAGTGTGGGAGGTCCTTAGGCAAGTTCCTTAATGTGTCTCAGCTCTAGTGCCCCAAGACACAGGAGTGTTTTGCAAAAGGGAGTCATTTTATGAGCAGACTGGTTTGGTGAACCCAAATGGAGCTTGATTGAATTACTGTTCTGTGTTTAATCAGCTGTTCATTAGCAAACAAGTGACCAGGCCTTCCTGAAAACCTCATCCCCTTATCTGTTAAGAGGTGGTGTTCTAACCCACTGAGTTGCTGTGAAATGGGAAGCTGGTGGTGTATAAACTGTCCAGCCCTGCTGGGTCCTTCTTGCTAGGTGCTAGAATCTCTGGGTGTTGGGTTTCTGGCCTCAGAGGACTAGCTGTCAGAATTCTTCCCCAGGGCTGGGCTGTGCTGGCTTCTACTGCCAGCCCTGCTCCCTCCAGCTTTGCAACCTTCCCACTGAGATGATTTTAAAAGCCTAGAACTCCTCACATGGAGGTCAGGGTAGTCTGGCTCACGGCAGTATGCTGGGCATAAACCATGGCATAGAGATCCTGTGCTGATTTACACAAAAACTTGAGAAGCAAACCAGTGATTATTATAATATGAAAACAGAGAGCTATAGAATCAAAGGAAGGGCAAGAGTCACATACATTTTTAAGGTAAACCGCAGCCCTTAAGAACACTCTAGTCTTGTGGGGGAGCTTCAAGCTGTATCCCGGCTGCCAGGTCTCCGTCCTCACACCTGCCTAACAGAGGGGGCCATGGGGAAGGGTCGGAGACGTTCGGGGGTGATTGCCACCCCGGGGGGGGGGTCTTGTCTAAAACTTCACGCTCCTTTGGGGGTGTCTCCCTGCGCCTGAGGCCCTCCCCTGGCTGGCACTGCGGGGACCCAGCGAGATGGAGGGCCGCTGGACCACTGTCAGTGGGGAGCTGTGCCCCTCCCCCAGCCAGTCAATCTCTTAGGCAGTAACGAGCTGTCAGCCAAGGGCAGGTAAGAGGCGTCCTTGGGAGCCCTGGAGCTGCTGATTTATCCCCGCCGTTCAGAACAGCCTGTCTCAGCTCCGGCAAGCTCTGCATTTGGCCCGGCTGCAGGGTGGTTTTGCTGGCTCCTGGGAGGTCTTCATTAGTGACCTTGGGCCAATCACTCTTGTAACCAGATCCTCCATCCCTCAGCTGAGCAGATGCCCATGGGACATCGGGCAACCTGGGGAACATGGGGTAAGGCCCGCACCCCGAGTTTGACATTGGAGAGGGAGCAGGCATTGGGTTTGAAACCAGGTTCAGTGTGAATCTGGGGCATCAGACCTCTTGGAGCCTCACTCTCATCTTGAAAAAAGAGATGAAAATAAAAATGTCTACTTTTCTAAGTTACTCCGGGGACAGAGTGAAATGAAGTACTTAGTATCCATCATTATTGGTAACTACTCTTTTATTTATTTTTATTTTTTATGTAACTGCATTTACTTATTTATTTATTTTTTCCATTTATTTTTATTAGTTGGAGGCTAATTACTTTACAATATTGTAGTGGGTTTTTGACATACATTGACTGACTCTGTTGTTTATGTTCTGGTTTTTTGGCTATGAAGCATTTTGGATCTTAGCTCCCTGACCAGGGATTGAACCCATACCCTCTGCATTGGAAGGTGGGAAATTAACCACTAGACCACCAGGGAAGTCCCTGGCTACTTTTATTAAGACCATGACAGCATATCTATGTAGGGAGGAGAGAAAAAGTGAAAAGAAGGGTCCTGGGGGGAGGAGAGGCTACAAAAAGCCAGACAGGGGTCCCGGGGAGGGAGGTGGGGCCTGTCCAGGGCAATGGTGGGTCAGGTGGCGGAACAACTGTCCGCCTCTTGGCGTGGGGGTGGTGTGTGGAGATGCCATGGGTTTTGTTCACAGGACGCCATCCCTCCCTGTGTGATCCAGAGCCCTGCGGTGGTGACTGCAGCCCTCAGCCTTCACTTCCCAATGCAGAGTTCCCAGCTCTGGCTGGAGGGTCCAGCCAGTACTTGCATGGGTGCCTCTAGCTAGCTGGTACCTTGCTGCCACGGGAAGAGGACCCTTCAGTTCTGCGGTTGGTTGTGGGTCCAGTCTGGGGCCAGGTTCTTGCTGAGCCACTTATTATTTTTGATAACTGCACACCTACTACGACACATAACACACACCTTTCTTGAAAAATATTCTTAAAGAACTCACAAGGGGAGGGTCTCTTTGACTTTCCATAATTTCTGAATAGTTTATAGTCTAATCCCCTCACTAAGCAAATTAAACCTTTTAAGGTAAGGATCAGATGGTTCAGATAGTAGCTGTGCCTGTGGACATTTGTAAGATTCAAACACACTGGTGGGACCAGGCCCACTGTCATTTGCAAAGGCCTGTAATCAAGGCAGAAGCAATTACTTAGCCGAGCAGCTCCTCCTGGGACCTGAGGCCATATATCAGGCGGTGATGAGTCCACAGATTATCTGTCTGCCCACCCCGGAGCCCTCCTGTTCGGCTGCGCCTGCCCACCTTCCAGGAGCCCAGGCTTGCTGCCCGAGGGCCTCCTGACATCTGTGGTACCTGCATACCAGAGACCTTTGTGGCCTGGGGAGTCTGTTTGGAACCAAGTAGTTGCAGATCAGTCTTGGAGTCGGATGGCGTCTGGGCTGTGGAAACATAGTCCCCAGACAAAGAGGGATTGAAGTGACATGGGAATGGGAGATGGGGGCACCTTACAACACACCAGCCAGCATCAGCAAGCCCCGTTCTCTTAATCACTGGGACTCCACCCCTCCCGCCCTTACCTCCCGCCCCGCTTCATTCAGGTACCGAGACACAGGGTCCCGCCTCTAAGAGGCCCTCTCTTTCCCTTCCCATCGCCTCTGTCTTCTCTTGGGCCCCTGTCACACGCCTCTGCACCACTGGAAGCTTTCCAATCAGCTATCCTACTCATCTTGTTCCCCTCATGCCTTCCTGCCGCCGGCCCATCTTTGGTCACCTCACTCCCCTGGCTCCTGAATCTCCTGAACCCAGCGCTCAGGGGTCCATTACCTGGCTCCACCATGTCGCTTGCTGATTCTCTGGCCAAGATCACGTGAACGTCCAGTGAGAGCCAGTCTCTGGCTTGTGGCTGTGGCTCCTGGGGTCTGTCAGTGCCCCTGGAAGCCCCACCTGAGGAGGAGCCACGAACCAGCCTTAGACCCCGTGATGGGCATCGTGGGTCCTTGTGGCTGGCTGGCCCGGGATGGGGTAAGAGTGGCTTGGCAGGGGGCCCTATGCCTCTCCCATCCCAGTGCCTGCTGCACCTCCGTGAGAATGAGTTCTCAGGCCTTGAAGGGCTCAAGAATCAACAGGCAGTCTGCACACACACCCATTACACAGGGTTTCTCAAAGCACAGTCCATGCCGCAGCTGCACCAGGGTCATTCATGAGGAGCTTATTAAAAGTGTGCGTTCTGGGGCCAGAGTTAGGAATCAGGGATGACTTTTCTGCTTTTAAGCAAACATCCCAGGTGGCACTTCTACACAGGGTAATTTGATAACAGCTCAACTAACACCTTGGCAGAAAAGAATTAGCCTGGGATCAGGAGGGCTGATTAGGTACCCAGAGGAAAGGGGTGGAAAGGAGGGACAATGTTGTTGGGCCAGTTGTCAGCCTGTCCCACCTGTGGAAAGGGACTAATAATGCCTATGATAAGGGCTCATTGAGTTCGGGTGAGATAACTCGCTGGAAACTCCCCTGGGGAACACTAATGCTTCCTGCATGTTCACAAAAAATTAAGAGAGATGGGCTGGACTCTGGGAGAAGAGGGTCAGATCTTACATGTCCCATTGCCTCTTGGGAAGCAAATCTCCCCCCAGCAGGGAGAGCAGGGATGTATGACTGGGGGAAGGGAGAGCTGGGCTGTAGATTATTTTTTTCTGTCACTCACTGGGCTGTGTGATCTTGAGCAAATCTCTGACCTTCTCCTGGTCATTTTCTTCTGTGTTAAATGAGGAGGTTGGACTAGGTGACTGATTCAAAGCTTTTCCAGTTGCATTCATCTCAAAGTAGTATTGAATGCTCGTTGAAAAGAAAAACATTATATTAGAAACTGCAAATAAAAAGTGGCGCCTGAGCGGAGTCCTGGTGGGCCTGGGAGGTTTATGTGTGAATATGCATACAGCGTAGCCGTGTCCCCATTCTCTAAGGCCCTAATGTTCTCTAGTGTCAGGCCTTCTCCAAATATGGCACCGTCTACATCTGGAGAAGGCTGACTGTTCTAGGGCAGGAACTGTGTGCTGTGACGTGGCTGTGGTGGTGATATATGTTGGAAATATTGGTACATACAGTAACAGTAAATATCAGCGACTTACCTGTCAAGCATGGTGATAGATAAAAGAAATACATGGAGGAAAGTGTCAACTGGGGAAAAAATATACGGCTGGCAGTAAATCACCGCCAAGCAATTAAAGCATAAAATTAAGTTGTGTGATATTTTGTTTCCTTGGGATGGTGCACTGCACTGTGGCAGCTCCCACACATGGGGGCTGGCGCGGGCCTGGGTTGGACTGCTCCCAGCGGCCCAGAGAAAGGAAGAGGACTGGGTTCAAATTCCAGCTCCACCATCTATTGCTGTGATGTCTCTAGCGTGTTTCTTACCCTCTCTGAACTTATTTCTTCCCCTACAAATGGGGGAGTGGCCCTTGATGTAATTTGGGGTGGAGCCAATGAGACTTGCTGACAGATCACACGAGGGTGTCCAAGGCTGTGGGCCTGAGCAACTGGAAGAGAGAAATCGCCCTTCTCTGAGATGGGGAAGGAGCAGATGCTGAGGGAAGATTAGGAGTCTGGTCTTGGGCGTCCAAGTTGAGATGCCGAGGGGGCGGCCATGGGATGTTACCATCTGGAGTTGGGAGGAGGTCCCAGCTGGAGGTGGAAGTTGAATCCCTAGAGGTGTGGGATGGATAAGAAGAGGTGGGGGGAGGTGGAACAGGGGCTGCCAGAGAAAGAAGCAGAACCTGGAAAGCTAGGTCCTGAGGCCCAGTGAGTGACGTGTTCTAAGGAGGAGGGACGGCCGATGTGGTGCAAGGTGAGGGATGATGAGACCTGACCAATGGACTCAGCAGTGCTGGGGCCACCTGGCTAAGTGAAGTTGGGGTTGATTCATGGGAGACCACCTGCTGGAGCACTGTATTAGTCAGGGTTTTCCACAGAAATGCAACCAGCAGGCCGTGTTTGTGTGTGTGTGTGTAAAGAGATTTAATTTAAGGATTGGCTCACATGATTTCAGAGTCTGAGAAGCCCCAAGACCTGCAGTCAGCTGGCTCACGGACCCAGGAGAGTTGATGGTGTAAGTTGATGGTTGTATACAAGTCGGTAGGCTTGAGACCCAGGAAGAAACCAGCATTTCAGTTCAAGTCTAAAGGCAGGAAAAGACGAATGTCCCAGCTCCAGGCAGTCAAGCACTGCTGGGAAGACAGGCCTCTGTGGTCTCTTTGGGCCTTCACCTGATGGGAAGAGGCCCATCACATTGAGGAAGGCAATCTGCTTTACTCGGTCGACTGATTGAAATGTTAATCTGTCCAAAAGCACTTCCAGACACACACAGGAAGATGTTTAGCCAAATATCTGGGAACTTTGTGGCCCAGTCAAGTTGGCACACAGGAACTGGAGTGGACTCAAGGTAGAATGAGAACAGGGGCATTAGAGACTGTGTATAGACCCCTTTTTTAAGGGATTTTGCTCCGAGGGGAGTAGAGACGTAAGGAGGCGTAGGGTCAAGAGAAGTTTTTTGTTTTGTCTTGAAGTGGCAGAAGTAACAGTGCGCTGTATGCTGCTGGGTACCCTGTGACAGAGAGGGGACATTGATGATGTGGGCGGCGAGGGGTCTAGCTGCTTGCTGAATGATCTTACTAGGAAGGAGTGGACTCTGCCCAGACGGGCCGTCAGCCTTGACTGGGAGCATAGATGGGTCAGCTGTAGGGAGCGAGAGACTGGGCACGTGGTGGGTGGACAGGAGAGGGGGAGTGCCTAGCAGGCCTTTGTGAGAGCTCCTCTTTTGTCCTGGAAACAGGGCCACCAGCTGAGACCAAGGATGAGGGGATTGGGAGAGAGAAGGGATGGGAGGGTGGGAAGGTTAATAGACAAGAGGGAGCACTGTGCTTTCCCAGGCCCTCCTGAGGTCTGGACCCTGAATTTAAAGGTTGTCCCGTCAGTGAGGAGGTATGTTTCCCTCAGCCCTGTTCTGACACCTGTGCTGTGTGGAGGAGGTCGGGGGTTGAGGGCAGGGTGGGGAGTTGAGGGTATGGGCAGGAGCGGGGTTCCTAAGATGGACCACAGAGTCTTTGCTGGGTTGGGGGGAAGTGAGGCCATGAGGAGAGTGAGGGGCAGTGAGAATGGGCCGGGTGGCAGGGTTGTGGGAGTCAGGCTGCTGTGGGCACTGAGCGGAAAGGCAAAGCCCTGCGACGCTTGAAGTTATTCCTGGAGGTGCTCTCGTTCCTGATGGCACTGTCCAGGGTGGAGCGTGAGAGTGAGCATCTGAGGATATGGCCTAGTCACTCAGTCCTGTCTGTCTCTCTGTGACTCCATGGACTGTAGCCCGCCAGGCTCCTCTGTCCATGGGATTTCCCAGGCAAGAATACTGGAGTGAGTTGCCGTTTCCTCCTCCAGGGGATCTTCCTGACCTGGGCTTAGAACCCGGATCTTCTGCGTCTCCTGCACTGGCAGGTGGATTCTTTACCACTGAGCCACCTGGGAAGCCCATGACCTTCAGGAGAAGAGGTCAAAGAATTCAGTGGACAGGGTCAGGAGGGACTTGCTGAGAGGGGACATCGATGTCACCGAGAATTCTGGCAACAGGGATGGTGAGCATGAGGGTGAGCCAGGAGCAAAATCCACCCAGGAGGGAGAGGGTGGGCTGGGGGTGGCGATGACGCCCCAGGGAGGTAGCGGGGTGTGCCCTGAGAGCGGTGGTGAGGTTTAAGTGAGGTTATGGACACGGGCACACAGCAGGTGCTTGGTAACTGGGAGCTGCTTTTTAATCGTATTGGTGACCAGAATACGGTACCTGGTCTGATCGTAGGTGAGAACATAAAATGAGGAATGTGCTGCAACACCTGTGGTATGGGGTTTACATGCACCTGTTTCTAAAAGATGTGGCACCTGCCAGGTCTGCCTGTCATCCTTTTTGCAGTATCCGGAGACCCTACGCTAGAGAGTGGGCCAGCAAGGCCTGTTGGGAGGGGTGGGAGTGGACAGATAAATGGGCTGAGGGAACTCAGGTTGAGCACGGAGGGAAGGGTGAGACCAAGGACCCAGGTTTTGTCTCCTTACTGGCGTTAGGGGCAGCCCGTGAATGTCAGCCGTGACATCTAGTGCATTTCCACAGACAGCAACCCAGGCCCCTCACGCCTGATCTGTAGGGGCAGGGGAGTGTCAACAGGATCAGTCGGTGTGTTGGGGTGACACTGTTGGCGGAAGGCTCCTGGGGCAGTCCCCACATTGCAGGGTCGGGAGCCCCAGTGGCTCAGAGGGGGACAGGGCCCCTGAGCCCCAGTTCCGAGTAGGTGCACCATGGCTGGCTTCTCTGTGGCATTTGCTGTCTCTGACACCCACTGTGTGCCAGCTGTGCTGTCAGAAGCACCGAGTTCAAATCCTGGTCTTTCCACTCTGTGCCTGTGTGAGCTGGGACCAGCACCTCACCCATCTGAGCCCCAGTTTCTCATTTGTCAGAAGGTATCAGAGTCCCTACCTTTCAGGCTGGGAGACATTTATGGACTGAGTGTGATGTCGAGAGCAACGTGGGGTGGAAAGTTCATGTTTTAATAAACTTCAGGCCTCATTTTACAGGGGGTTCAAGTTCCTTCTTTGAAAAGCTTTTGCCAGGAGCTGCAGCTATTATGGGCTTCCCTGGTAGCTCAGATGATAAAGAATCTTCCTGCAATGCAAGAGACCCAGGTTTAATTCCTGCGTCAGGAAGATCCCCTGGAGAAGGGAATGGCCACCCACTCTAGTATTCTTGCCTGGAGAATTCCATGGGCAGAGGAGCCTGTGGACTACAGTCCATGGGGTCACAAAGAGTCGGTTATGGCACGTGCTAATTCTCCCCTGCTTGCTCTGACCCGTGCTTGAAGACGCAGTTGGTACACTCATCCCTCCCAGCATGCATTCATCCACTCCTTCAGAGGTTCTCACTGGGCAGGGATAAGAGAATCGCCAGTGATGTTGCTCTGTGGAGGAACGTCATGTGAGCTGTTAGAATTCTTCCTTGCATTTTCTTTGTCATTTGGATCAGCTCCAACTGCTTTCCCTGGGGAGACCAGCTGTCCATGGAGGTCTGGCAGGACAGCACTCACCACAGAGGTTGTCCTTCTGATGAGCGAGGCCAGTGCTGTTTGCTCCTGAGTGGGCAGGGCCCTGCACACAGTAGGGGCTCAGTGATAGGATGAAGGAGGTGCTGACTGGCAAGTTCCTGGGAGGCCTCTTCCTTGGCCAGGGTGCTGTTCTGCCCCCATCGCCGTCATCCTTCAGGGCAAGTTCACAGTTTTACCTTGTTTCCATGCAGGGAGTTTTAACCATGGCCATCTCATTACTGCCTGCCGCAGAACAAGCCGCATACACTTTCAAGGCTGTGGCTGTCGCACCTGCAGCCCTGGCTACTCTAAGATCTGGAAACACGACAGTGTCGTCATCGCATCCGCAACCCACAGGATGACGGCACCGTATTCTGGGCTCGCTGGCTCTGACCAGGAGTTGGGGCTGGGCACCCCTCGGGCCTCGGCCACACGGGGGGAACCCTGTGGGCCCCGGGGGTGCTCACAGTCCCCTCAACAAGGGGTCCCATTGGCTGTGCTCCAGGGGAGAAAGGTAACGAGAAGCAACTTCCACTTAACATCGGTATAAATCCCACAATCAGGAAAATTGCTTCAATTGCTAAAAAACGTTGGTGGGAAAGTCCATTTATTTTTCATTTTTCTTGTGCACTTGCCACCCTCATGCATGAATCACTGTCGGTATGTAGATTAAATTTATACCCCCGTTATCTTTCATGTCTCTGGGGCTCTGGTGTCAACTGGGCTTCTGGTTACTGAAAACCACTGCCCGCTTTTTCGTGGGGAGAGGATGTGGCCCTCCCTGTGGGTAGGGGCATGGCGGGGTCTCCACTGTGTTTTGGAGTCTCTGCTTTGTTTTGAGGTCTCTGCTCTGCCTTCCTCCTCCTCTGGTCTCCACCCTCGATGCAGCCACAGGACTTGCTTTTGGGAAAACTCTAGTTCTTCTCTGGAGCTGCTTCTGCTCCATCCTTTGCAGCAAAGGATTTGAACACTGGGGTTTTGGTAGTTTACTTGAGAGGGTTTGCAGTGAGCAGGATGAAGGCATTGTTTCATTTCAAACACCTGCTTTGTGCATTGCCTTGGACTAGATAGAAAAACTATAGGCAATTTGAAAACAGACTCTAGTAACATACATGCAGGCTTTCTTTCTCTTTGTCCCTGAAACACACACACACACACACACGCACACACATGCAGTGGAGCTGGGTGCCTGCCTGCCTTCCTCTCTAATACAATGACGTGATGAGACAGCAGTTGTGGAAGAAGCCTGTTCTCACCTGTGCTCTGGGAGGTACTGAGCCACAGAACCACCTAGAACTGACAGTAGACTTTGTTCTCCATTCTCAGATTTAGCCATCTCCATGCACAACCTCTAAAAGCATGGTTCTTTATTCACTGACTTATTCAACAAATGTGATCTCTATACTTTTCTGGGTCCTGGACTTGAAATCTGATGAAAGCTTTGAAACCTTTTGAAAATTGGTTGAAAGTCCAGACCCTACCTCTTGATGCACAATTTTGAACAACTTGGGGGTGGCTGACGGAGCCTGTCCTGAGCTCCAGCCTGAGAACCCCTGCTCTCAAGAGGCCTGCTCCATGCACGCCACCCTCCTCACAAAGCCCAGAGGCATTCCAGGAGTTCAGAAGTCTGGGGTTCTTTCAACACAAACGTCTCAGCCCCTCACACCCTGACACCCTCCTCATATCTTGTCTCAGTGGAGCAGTCCTTGGGGCCACACTCCTGGCTCTTTGGGGGTTACCCATCTAGACTCCCACTTCTCTGTGACCGTGTCCCTGGGAGGGGGCTGAAGCCGCAGCTGGCCATGCCTGCTCCAGGCTCCTGCAGCCCCCCAGCAGGTATCATTACTGCACAAGAGACCCATCATTCTGCATTAATCTGGGATTCATCATGATAGCCATGACCATAATTAATTTATTTGGTATTAATGTGGATGAAATATGTACTGTCCTTTCAGGGGAAATCAGGCTGCCTATAAGCATTAGTTAAAAGGACCATTAAAATCAAACCTTCCCCAGATCCATTAGGCGAAGTCTTTCATCCTGAAGAAGATAAAGTTCTGCTGTGTGAAATGTCATGAATAATTAGGTTGATTGCTGTTTTAAACTCTGCCCCTTCCTCCCCAGCCCCTCCCGCTCCCCTCCTGAAGCAGGGAAGGCTCACCTGCAGTGGCTCCCCACCACCCCGCCTCCCTTCATCGCCACCTCTACACTGGCCCCAAATTTCCCTCTGACCTCTGGGACCACTGGCGTGGCTCTATGTGTGTGGCCAGAATGGGGAACGGGGCTTAAATGACCCAACTGGACTATATTTTCAATGGGTCTACTTCTCTTTCCTTCCCAGCCTTGGGCCAGGCTGGTGGTTGGCACCTTCCTCTTACCTCAGTGCTGCTCCAGAAAGGTGCAGATGGAGAGAGGTCTGAGGCAGCATCCTTTAAACTCGGGTCTGCAGACTCCCTGCCTGGAAAGGTGGCAGGGGTAGAAATGCAGATTCCTGGGCTCACATCTCTGGAGCTGTGTGTGGGAGGGGGGAGGAGGCTGGTAAGGATGGTTTGACATGTGCAGGGTGGAGGGCAGAGGCAGAAGAGAGGAACCATCGCAAGAGCCCTGCTCTGCTGCTGAAGTGCGATTTCTCTGGAGCTCCTGTGTGGATCCTGACATGAGGGGTGTCCCAGCCACACGGCTCCTCCTGTGGGAAGCACGTGAAGAGGTGTTCAGCCTGATGCTTTATGCACAGGGGCACTTGCAAATTGCCCTGTGGGACTGGTCCTCTAGGCTTCACCATAAGGCTGAAGAGATCAGGAGACAGAGGGTGAAACTGTCTGCTCAGTGGGGCTTGGAAAATCCTATGGCCCTGGGTGAATTGATGACCTGTTCACTGGGCAACTGGATGGCCCAGAGGTGGAGGCCCATGGACACCCCAGAATAGTGGGGTGGGCAAGGGGCTGATGAAAAGTGGGAGGAAGCCAAACCCCTCTCCCCACCCCCGTGCTCTAATCCACTCTTGTTTCCTGTTAGGCGCTTCGGCACAAAATGCACAGCCTGCCAGCAGGGCATCCCCCCGACCCAGGTGGTCCGCAAGGCACAGGACTTCGTCTACCATCTGCACTGCTTCGCCTGCATCATCTGTAACCGGCAGCTGGCCACGGGGGACGAGTTCTACCTCATGGAGGATGGGCGACTGGTGTGCAAGGAGGACTACGAGACAGCCAAGCAGAACGGTAATCAGCTGGGCCCTGCATGGCCAACCTCTGTCCTGCCAGAGTCCAGGCTGCCCACCCCTCGGAGCCCCGCAGGCATCCTGCCTCTTCTAGAACCTTCCCAGATGCCTGAAGGGAGAGAGATCTCCCACCCACCCCCCATCCCCAGTCCTTGGCATTGGCTGCCCCACTGAAGCATCAATCAAGTTATGGTTGCTGAGCAGCTGCTTGTCTTGGGACAAGGCAGTACTTTGGCTCGGGAGTAGCCGGGGACCTTGTGCTCATCATCACTTAGTCTCCCCATATTGGGACTTAGCCACTGGACCCCCAGGGAAGTTCCATGCTCCTTAGTTTTTTTTTTTTTTTCTGCAAAAACTTTATTGTTTCCATTTGGTCCAAGGCTTGAGAGAGCGCTCCAAGGTGTTAACAAGCTGCCCAGTGGTTGTAGAAAGGGACTTCAGGCAGAAACCCTGACACTAGAGGGGTTCCTCAAAGGCCGCTGGGCTCCAGAGACTCCTAGTTGTGCTTGAGGATGAGACTTTTGAAGAGATATTCTCCCAACCGCGCCCAGGGACCAGCGAACCTGCAGAGGTGGGTCAGGTGGTCACCCAGCTTCTAGATGAGTTTCACCTCCTGCCCTAGGAGTGGTTCTCCAGGAAGTCACAGATGCAGGGTCTGTGCAGGGAGAACCCAGGCCATGCAGATCTGAAAGGGTTCTTCTCCATGAGAAGGGCGGCTTCCATAGCATCCTGGGTCTTACCCCACTCATCTCGAGGTGGCTCTTGCATGTCCAGGAAGAGGGCGCAGCCGCTGCGCTGGGTTTGCATGTTCAAGACACACTCTATGCCCTTGCGCTCCTTGGCCAATTCACAGGAAAAGTGGCCCACACCCTCCAGAGCCATATTGTCATGGTTGAGATAGAAGCCCAGAGAGAGGTAGGTATAGGAGGCCCGCAGACGCATGTTGACCAGGCGGTTGATGGCCGCCTCCCCTTGGTGGAATAATTCTGACGCATCTGGGAGCTCATGGTTGATGGGTAATAGAGCCAAGCTCAAAAAACGGTGTTGGCTGGTCCTAGTGCTCGTGGACAGCTGAGTGGCAGATTCCAAAGGTTGCAACTGGTGAAAAGGTTGGAGGGTGGTCAGAGGCTGGAGCGAGGGGCGTCCTTGGGTCTGTTCACTCCAAGCACTGTTGAAGCAAGAGACAGATCCCCGGGACCGCACTACCCTTAGCTTTGTACATCAGGGTGCACATTTACCTCAGCACCTCCACACCTCAAAGGCTTCAGTCAGCAAGAGCCCTTACGTTGGCCTAAGTCCCCCTTGGAACAGGTCAGCTTGTGTTTCAGTTAAACGTGCTGTTTCTCCTCTCAGACTGCAGGCTCCTTGAGGACAGGGACATGGGGGTGATGACTCTTGTATCTCCCAAAGGCCCTCATGTGGGAGCAGATGCTCAGCTGGTCTCCTCGCTCATGGAGACTCATCCATCTCGACCATCTGCTCCCGTGCACCCGGCCACCCTCCCCAGCCACCTCTGGGCCACGTCCGTGGTCTGCACAGAAGCTGATGACACAGACCGAGGCTGCTGTCGGGCCCCAGCATTGAGCAGCCACCCCAGAAGACCTGCCTTCGCAGGGGCGGCAGGGCAGCAGCTGCTCCTGCCGCCTAAGGTCACGCTCTTGGGCAGCCCTGGGTCTTTCCTGGGACTTTTCAGGGCTTGAGGAGCTCTTGGACCCCCATTCCCTGGCTCCCCTCAGAAAGACCAAGTCTGATTTCCCACCTCCTACCACCTCACCTCAGGGTCCTCACTCACAGCTGTACCCTTCAGCCTGGCTCAGATTTTGGCATTTGGCCAAACTCACCTTGGGCATTTTAGATGCACAAACTCACGAAACATCAAGGTCATTTGCCCTTGACTAGAATTTTTATGAACTCAGGGTGTTACTGCAGAATGCTCTTGTTGACAGCCCTGGGATTGATGAAAAAATACAAAAAACAAAGCAACGACAATTTCGTGTATATCCTTCCAGGTCTTTCCTGAGTTCCCACCTATATATTATATAGTTATGATCAATACATGGAGAAATTAGTTTTTTGCTTAATAAATGCAGTTCAAGGGTGGTGAGGGGGAGGCCCTTTCAGTGAGGCTGCTGGAGCTCAGCTTGGCTCTGGCAGAGGTGGGAGGGTTGGCACCTCTCTCTTCCATCACCTGCCCCCCACCTCACCCCCCTCCCCCAGCTCTGGCCTTCGGCATGGACAGCCCTTCCATCTCTTCTCTTTCCCGGGCCTCTGCAAGCCTGCTCCTGGGCTCTTTGCTTTAATGTATTAATCTGCTCTGGCTCCTTAGAACTCACTCGGTGCTGTTGCTTTGGAGTCAATTACGGTGTCACAGAAGATTAGGGCATCTTGTCAGGGATAAACCATCAACGCAGAGGGACTCAGAGAGCTCAAGCTGTCTTCGGAACTCTGATGCCCTTCACCAGAGACATTAAGGATGCAGGCCTCCCCCAGGCCGGTGGCTGCTTCTCGCCATCAGAGGCCTCGTTTAGACCCTGAGAAGTCACAGCCTGGCCTCCGCTGCTGCTGTGGATGGGTCAGGAGAAAGGGGAGACCAGATGGGGTGGCAAGAATGACCCAGTGGAGCTCACACTTGTATCCAGGATTGTTTGAATCATGGCAGAACCTCTGTAGGACAGTGGAAAGACACTGGATCTGGCCTCAGAGGCTGGGGGGCATCTCTGCTGGGTCACCCACTAACTTGGGGGTCCCCTGGCGATTGTGTACCTGGTTGAGCCTTGGCATCTCAGCTCCATGTGGGGGGTCAGAGCACCTGCCACACGGGGCTGTGTCCTGGGGTTCAGAGAGGCTGCAGCTTGTGGAATGGGATGTCTGTCACGTGAGGGAGAGACCAGTGCGGGAGAGAAACGCAAACAGTAAGATGTGCTGTAGGTTTGCCAACAGCTGGGCGTTACACAGTATTTCTGGTGTGTTCTCCCAGCCTCCAGCTGTCCACGAGGCCGAGAACACTCCATCCTGTGGAATCTGGGTGATTCTTAGTGCAGCAGGGGCCTTGGTCTGCTGTGGGACTTCGGGCTGTCTCTTTTTATGTTTTGATCCCTCCTTGATAATTCAAACCCTCTTTCTGACCTAGGTTCCCTCCATTGTGCTACACAAAGGATTGAGTATCAGTTATTTGTACCTTGGTGTGAATGATTTTGTTCATTTGTTACATTTCCTTGAATATTTGCATTTTCAATATAATGAGGTTGCCTTTTATGCCAGGGACAAGTGCTAGGAGACCCTGCATAATTCAAAACTAACATATTTTAAGGCTAATTTTCCCATAGGAATTAATGTGAAAAATTGGGGTGGGATGTATTCTGGGAGCACATAAATCCATAACGAGTGAAATGTATCTTTGCCTTAATGCTACTTTTTATTTTCTCAGCACTATCTCAGTCCCTCCCAGATGCTCTCTCCTAAATTAACAGCCTAGGGTATCATGGTCTTGCTTGGCCTTCCTCATAGCGTTTTATCACATTTAACTTCCGCACCAAAGTTATTGATTTTTGGGTACATTTTTCAGCATGAGCACTGCCACCGCTACTTAATGAATACTTGGATGACATTGTTATAGGATATAAAAAAGATTTTAAATTATAATAACCATGAATGTTAAAATAACAGCATAATAGTCCCTGTAATCGCAAGAAGAAAGTTCTGTGCACATAGCCAGCAATACAGAACCAAGGAGCCACCAACCCAGGATAACAGGGGTTTGTCCCGATGCACCGCCCAATGGCCATGGTGAGAACAATTTCTAATTCACTAGGGCAACCTGTTTTGAAATTAAGTGATTCTTGATGAATTAAAAATTTGGAGTGTTTCCTTTATTTCAAGTTTTGTGTGTAAAGAGTATATGGATTTTATTTTAGGTTTTAAAAATTTTTTTATTTATTTTTGGCTGCACTGGGTCTTCATTGCTTTACATGGGCTTTCTCTAGCTGCATCAAGCAGAGGCTACTCTTCCTTGCAGTGTACAGGTTTCTCACTGTGGTGACTGCTCTTGTTATGGAGCACGGGGTTTTTGGCACGCAGGCTTCAGTAGTTTCGGCTCTCGGACTCTAGAGTGCACGCTCAGTAGTTGTGGCCCGTGGGCTTAGCAAGTTCTCGTCATGCAGAGTCTTCCCGGACCCGGGATTGAACCCGTGTCCCCTGCATTGGCGGGCAGATTCCTATCCACTGCACCACTTCCTCCCCATTGGCAGGAACTCTGAAGAGTATGTGAATATTTTTAAAATGCACTATTTTGTATTTACATCAAGTGCTGTCGTGTTGTTATCTCTATAAATATGGGAAGAAGGAAGTGATTCCTAACAACGAGTTTTGAAGGTTTTCCTCAGTGTCTGCCTCAGTGACTCTGGAACCCTTCCTCATTGGGTTCAGGACCCCAGGGAGGAACTTGAGTGGCGGGGCTTTGAGGATGACGGTGGCTCTGCTGGGGAAGAAAACAGCCCAAGGAGGAGGGAGGACTGGGGGCCTTGTCTCCCATCCACCGTGTGCACCATGGCTTGTAGTGTGAGCCGGGCTGCATGACTACTTACTCCTACACCGTACTGCCCACACCCAGGCTTCTGAACGGTGAGGGGACTTGCCCACGTCACTGACTCAGTGAGAATGGTGAACCCAGGTCTTCTGACCCTGAGAAAAGCCTTTTAGAATGGTCATGAGGATCACAGGCACGTAAAGCTCTTGATAAACATCAGCTATTATTGTTGTTTTAAGAGAGGACTTCCTTGGATGGAAGGGAAGAAAGGGAAGAAGATAGACATGGAGCAGACCCTCAAAGGACACCAGTGTGAAGGGGTGCAGAGAACTCAGGGGGCTGGATGCAGCTGCCCATTCCCTCTTCTGCGACTCTGGGCAAGGGTGCTAGGCAGAGAATGGATAAGCCTAAGTGCTGGGAGAGGCACAAACCATTTACACTCAGTGCTGCTTCTGTGCTTGACTCTGGCTGAGAAGAGCCTTTGACTTACAGGCACATGAGGCTCAAAATCCATTGAAGACAGTTGATTAGTCAGCTTGTTTTCCTGAACACTCTTTCAATTTGTTTGAATATAAACCATGGTAAGAAACTTGTTTTGTTTCAACTCAGCACACATATTCATACACCTGACACTGATCAAGTTTCATGAAGCAACACCTCATCCTTCCCACCCCAGCCCACTCCACCCGACCCCATCCCACCTACCCCACCCCATCCCATCTCACCCCATCCCACCCACCCCATCTCATCCCATCCACCCCACCCCACCCACCCCACCCCATCCCACCCACCCCATCCCATCCCATCCACCCCACCCCACCCACCCCACCCCATCCCATCCCATCCACCCCACCCCACCACCCCACCCACCCCACCCCCCACCCCCATCCCACCCCACCCCATCCCATCCCATCCCATCCCATCCCATCCCATCCATCCCACCCCAGGCCACCCCACCCCATCCCACCTCCCCCACCCATCCCATCCACCCCACCCTACCCCATCCCACCCACCCCACCTTACCCATCCCATCCTACCCCATCCCATTCCACCATCCCACCCCAGGCCACCCCACCCCACCCCATCCCATCCCATCCACCCCATTCCACCCATCCACCCCATTCCACCCACCCACCCTGTCCCACCCACCCCATCCCACCCACCCCACCCCATCCCATCCACCTACCCTACCTCATCCCATCCCACCCCATCCCCTCCCATCCATCCCACCCCAGGCCACCCCACCCCATCTCACCCACCTCACCCCATCCCATCCACCCCACCCCATCCTATCCCACCCAATCCCATCCCCATCCCCATCTCATCTCATCTCATCCATCTTATTTCCTCTTTTAGTTTTTGATCAAGTAAGTTGACTTTACAACCCGCTTTTGGGTTCTGACCCATAGTTTATGAACATTGCTTAGGTGAACAGTGAATGGACAGGTCCCCTTTGCTATGAGCCCAGGGCTGTGGAAAGGCAGTGAGGTCATGGGTGGGACCTGGGAGAGTGGAGGACAGGCATCTGGGGCAGCCCGGGGCAAAGGCTTCCTTCTGTCTCCTTCCCCTCTGCAGCCTTGGCGGTAACTCACAGGTTGGTCAGGGGAGTGTTTGCCATGATGGGGAAACATGTAGAATGGTATGCCTTCAGTCTGATGAGAGCCCCGTGTGGCTGGGCTGGGAGGGGATGGGGAGAGGCAGGGAGCTGAGGGAACAGCATATTGTCCTACCTTTTCGGTGACCTGGGAAGGCCTTTAGTGTGGGAGTGGGCTCCATGTGGGTCAAGAGTACTCTCCCCTGACGTTCCCCATTCTCCCTCGCTCTTGCCCATAGCAGGCAAGATTACACGAGGAGAGGAGGAAGGAGGGATGGGACCCAGCTGCTTCAGATGGGCTGGACACAGTAAGAAGTGGTTTTCGTTGCAGATGACTCAGAGGCTGGAGCTAAGCGGCCCCGGACCACCATCACAGCAAAGCAGCTGGAGACGTTGAAGAACGCCTATAAGAACTCCCCTAAGCCCGCCCGGCATGTGAGGGAGCAGCTGTCCTCGGAGACAGGCCTGGACATGAGGGTCGTACAGGTGAGGCCCCAGCCACCCAACCCCTGGGGCTCCTTTGCTGACCGGGGATCCCAGGCTGGGCACCACGCGGTGCCGGGCCTGGCGTGGGGGTGGCGGGTGTCCTGTGGGTCCCCACATCCGCGCCGTCCACAGGAGGATGGCTCCAGGTAACCATGGCGCCTCAGCAGTGTGGTCCCTGATCCCCTCGGGGCGCTGGGCTCAGGGCTACGGCCCCAGGAAATCTGCTGAACCAGAGAGATGTCTGAGGCCCAGGCCAGGGGAGCGATGGGCACAGCCCGTTCCTCGCCCACCTGCTGTGGCTTCAGGCTTTGTCTCTGGTCTCGGGGACCCCGGGGGCTTTGGGCTCGTGGCGGACAGCCCCGAGCGTGTCCGTTTGCTTGTGGCAGGTTTGGTTTCAGAACAGAAGGGCCAAGGAGAAGCGACTGAAGAAGGACGCGGGGCGGCACCGCTGGGGGCAGTTCTACAAGAGCGTCAAGAGGAGCCGGGGAGGCAGCAAGCAGGAGAAGGAGAGCTCTGCGGAGGACTGTGGGGTTAGTGACAGTGAGCTGAGCTTCCGAGGTGAGCGGGGCTGGAGGGGCGAGGCCGAGGCCCTAGGAGAGGCCCCTGGGAAACAGTGACCCCCGACAGGCAGCCAGGGTCTTTCTGGAGGCCTTGCCAGCTCTCTCCTGAACACAGGCCCCACCCTGTGGCTTGGGGTAAAGGGTGGGGGGAATGGTCATGGCCCTTCCAGAGGGGACAGGGCAGAGGAAACCAGAGCTCTGCGGCTGACCCGTGGAAGCTGGGCTCCCAGGCCTGCGGGCCCGAAGGCCTCCCCTCCTTGCCCACTGCCCGGGGCTCCCTCATCAGCCCACACAGCTGCAAAGGACCCCTGTGTCTCAGTCTGTGCCCCAAGCCCCTCTCCTGCATTTCTCCCCTCAATGGGGGCAGTGGTCTTCCTCCCGTGACCCCCTAGAGTGAGCCCCCTCCTCTGCTGGTGGTGGGAGGATGTGCGTCACAGCCCTCAGCCCTGGGGAGTGAGTACTGTGAGTGCATGTGAGGTGGAGACTGGCCTCATCTGAAACCCCTTCCCCCACCGCTCACTTCATCTTGTCCCCAGCACATATGCTTTGCTGCATGTGCTACATTCAAATTTTGTGCGTCAGCAGAATTGCAAATGGCTGCATGTTTTGGATCCTTTGGTTGTTTGCAAATAGCCATTCTCTTGTATCAAGTCCTCAAATGTGGAAGGCCTTCTGTTGTGGCAGGAGAAGGGAAGAGGCCTGAGTTGGGGGAATCAGAAATCTGGTTTCCAGTCGTGGCTCTGTCAAATTGATTTACTTTTCTTGAGCCTCAGTTTACCCATCTCTAAATGGGTATAACCATATCCTTGCCCATCTCCCAGGGGTCTTGTGGGAATCCGTAAATACAACTGACTGTGGATGAGTTTGGAGAGAGCTTAGCACATTTTTGCGCTTGGGAAGACACAGCCATTCTTAGGCAGCTTGTGGTTCCCACAGAGGGCGCTGTCGCTTGGGATGACAGGTGTAGGCAAGACGCCAGTGAATGGCCATTTTACAGTAGAGTTGAGCCTTCACCTCCTGCCCCCTTTAAAGGGCATGACTCATCTCCCCCTTTTCATTTTCATGGATGGGATGCGGGACGACCTAAGGCAGGTTGTCAGAAGGGATAGGTGTTGAAGTCCACTCTGGCCTTGGTAGGAATGGACACACAGGCCCAGTGGGAATAGAAAGGAAGTCTGTGGGGCAGCAGATGGCAAGATCTGCCTGCGAAGACCATGATTTCCTGAGAGGACCGTAGGTCAGCCCAAAGGTCTGCCCACAAGGCCCTGGGGCATGTTCAGGGGCCTTATGCTCACCTCCCAGGACTCTTGGCTGGGGACGTGGGGGTGGAAAGCCACTCAGTCTCCTCTCAGCTGCTGAAATCAACATCCGGAGCATACAGGATTGTTAAGTCTTGTTTTGTAGCTCCTTTCCATTGGGTGCAGGTGGGCCCCCAGGTTGACATATCACTGGTCTCTCCATGTAACTATATAATCTTATTTTTCTTAAGACTGAAATTGTTCACCTCCATTGGAGAGATGAATTCTTCCAGGTGGCAAAGATTCCACGAGATCCCCTTAAAGAAATTCCCCAAGAAACAAGAAGTTCCATTTGCCTTAATCAATGCAATGCTTTGTCCCCAGTGAAGAACTTATTGATAGAGAAACCAAGTCCTTTGACACTGAACCTCTTTCCCAGGTAGAGCAGAAAGCTTTTGTGGACATGTCTTGAGTCCTCAGCTCCCTTGACCCTATAGCCCTGCTTGTTTCCCTACAACTGAATCAAGCACTTTTTTTTTAGCTCGAAAGCTTTCAGATTGAATCTTGTTAGCACAGAGTTCCTTCCTTCTGTGCTGTGATGACATGTGATGCAGGAAACCTCAGGCATTCGTATTCCATAGCCGTCAGTGTAGCCATCTTCCTACATGAGACACCTGAGACCAACAAGCTCACGAAACATTTGTCCAGCCTTCTGGGACCTGGGCATGTGGTCTCTGGAGGTGTTTGTTCTGTTTTTCCCCTTGACGTGGGTCAGTGTCTGGATGCCAGGATGACATGTTGGTGTCTGGTTCATGCTCGGGCTTCTTTCCTGGTCATGTGTATTCCTAGGTTGTGAAGAACAGGGGACCACTGGAGTCCTGGCGGCTGACAATAAATCTCCGTTCTTTTGTCCACAGAGGATCAGATTCTCTCAGAACTTGGCCACACCAATAGGATTTATGGCAACGTGGGGGACGTTTCAGGCGGACAGTTAATGAATGGGAGCTTCTCCATGGACGGGACAGGACAATCCTATCAGGACTTGAGGGATGGGAGCCCCTATGGAATCCCCCAGTCTCCATCCTCCATCTCGTCCCTGCCATCCCACGCTCCTTTGCTCAATGGGCTGGATTACACGGTGGACAGTAACTTGGGCATCATTGCGCACGCAGGGCAGGGAGTAAGCCAGACGCTGAGAGCCATGGCTGGGGGACCCACCTCTGACATCTCCACAGGAAGCAGTGTAGGCTACCCCGACTTTCCGACTAGCCCGGCCTCTTGGCTTGATGAAATGGATCATCCTCCTTTTTAAACACTTCTCCTCCCCACCCTACCTGTCCTTCTGGCTTGAGAGAATATCTTCAAGGATCGAAAGACACTTGCCTTTTAAGGATCGAAAGTGCACCAATGTGAATTTCCATTATTTTCAATGGAAGTCCTCTGCCGATCCCAGGGAGGTCGCGGCGGGACCCCACTGGGGCTGGCTTTCCTGGGAGGCGGTGGGAGATCAGCCGCCTCTTAGAACACAGCACAGGGGGGCAGAGCCCAGAGCGCTAGGGTGCAGGCTGGTCGGCTCCTCCCCTGCCCCCGTCCTGCTTACAGGCTTTGGCTGCTCAGTGCTTGGTTGATGGGGTGACTGTGTCAGGCCACCTAAGCCTTCGGGAACTCTGCTCCAACTGGAGAGTCTCATGAGATGTCTCCCGAACCACTGCTCTCGCCAGAACCGAGATTCCCGAGGTGGAGGCCTCATGGCCCTTGAGTATCGATAAAAGTGATTTCTGGACCACCCTTACTTAACCCCAATTTTCAAAATTTAAAAAAAAAAACCGTCACTTATTAAAGATCAGTGGAAAACTTTGATGACCACAGTTTGATGTTGAAAACATGCTCCCTCCTCTTTTTTTGTTTTTGTTTTGCTGTGAAAAAATATTACTTTTTCCCTACCCAGAACTACACGCCAGAGACAATTTTGTCAGTTTTGGTTTTTATGAAATTCCATCCCAATCACTGAATCCCTGATGGCAAGAAGTGGTTTTCATTGCAGGTGACTCTGAGGCTGGAGCCGAGTGGCCCTGGACCATCCCAGCGACTGCCTGACAAGTCCCCCTGGTGCACAAATGTGCCTTTTTAATTTGCTTGTATTATTTATTCCACAAGACAGGCTATGGGTTCCAAAATGATCAAAGCTAAAATATGGAGAGAACAGAACGACAATCAGTGAACACATTTGTAGACGTTTGGATTCCAAACATGCAGTCGGTTTAGCCAAATCAGCAGATGCTAGTCTCCCAGAGTTCTCATCCAGTAGGGCAAAATGATATTGGATCTGTTTGGAGGAAGTTGGTTAGATGAGACTGTAAGCCCACTGCCCACCTGCAGCCAACCGTCCTCAGCCCTTTAAAAATGAGCGCTTTCTCTGCCGCACTAGCTGACTCAGCAGGAGGGCAGTCTTGGCCTCTTCCGAGTACTGGCCGTGCTTCTTGGCCCATCTTGGTTGGGAGGAATCATCTAGGGAGCGGCCCTTGAGTTGTCCACAGGGTTCCAGATGACCCTTGGGCTGCATCCCTCTGGGTTGTTGGCTGGGCTCATGCCAGGCCCTGTGGGTTCTAGTCCTGTGCTCAGAAAGGCAGAACTCTCTGGCCCCTGGCAGTGCAGAGGCTCTCAGCTTGCAGGTTTGCAATAGCAGGTCACCAAGCCTGGGACAAGGGCAGGGCCCACCCCTGCTGTATGAGCTGCTGTCTCTGCAACAGACTGCGCTTCCACAGGAAACGCCGTTGTGGTGGTGCTGCAGGTCCCGCCTTTGGTCACACATCTGTCCATACAGAAGCTTTCCATGTGCATATGGAACTTAGCCAGGTAGAATCGATTCCAGTCCCCTTGGGAGACGGTGGTTTGCTTCTGCTGGCCTCCCATTCTCTTGAACAAGATCAGCAGAGTGGGAAAGGGTAAGAAGGCATTGCCTTTCTTTCACAGCAAGTGATGGGGCCAGAGCACCTGAGGACCCTTCCTTCCAGGAATGGTTTTGAGGACCACAAAAGTTTAGGTATACAGTAGGCAGACTAAAGAAAGAAATCAGTACTTCCTTTCTGGATGCTGCATTTTTCGTAAACTCCTTTCCAGGACTAAACTAAGGTCAGTGAAGCTTCTTTAAAATAGATAGTAAATTCCTGGATCAGCCTTCAGGCCATCTTTTTTTCTGATCAATTTTGTAGTGTACCCTTATTTTTTGATGTGCTTGATTGTCGTGATTTTTTGCTTGGGGAGTCTGCAAATGTAGACTCTCTGCCCATGATTCCAGGTGTCAGGATGACAACGGTGTGTTAAGCCTGGCCAATTCTATGTGCTATTGGGAATTCCCCAGTAATGTGAATATTCAGGGTGGGGATGGAGACACAAATGCAAGATAACAAGCCATGTGAAGGAAAGGAAAATGCAACTGTCTTTTTGGAGGACAGATTCTTAGGCACACTGTTCTTAGCAGGCTGCTTACAAAACACAGGAGAAAGACTGCTGGATTAAAACCAGTTAAAAACTGCCCCACTTAGACCACTGTCTCAGCCTAATTACTTGGAGTATCTCATGGGATCTCGGAGATCCTTTGTATTTTCGCTGAGTGCAGTACTGGGAGAGCAGGCTCTTTAAGATGGAGGGGGGGTGGTTGTTGCATCCCCCTCTGTGTAGCCCTGCTTTTGGTGACTAGATGAAATTGACCAGTTTTTGTTTCTGTAGGTGGGTTCATCAGGCTCCCTCTATTCATTCAGAGGAGAATGGAAGGCCTCCCTCATTCATGCACTCCAGTGAGGAGTGCAGGTGACACTGTGTGGGAGGAGCTCCTTTGGTTTGGTGGGGTTGACTAGCCAGGAGGGCTCTTGAGCAAGCCCTGATCAGAAAGCCAGGGGAGCTGAGTGTAAGTTCCCAGGGCCACCAATCACTGGTGCCGCCATCTAGAAACACAGTCACAATTGGTCTCAGATTTTTAGTGGGTCTCTGTGCAAGTGGGGTTAGCATTATGGGGCTAGTGCCACCCATAAGCCCATAGGCCAAGACAGTTCCTTGGCTCTTCTGAGGCTCAGGGATGGAGAAGAATGAAACTGTCCTGAGATTATGGTCCAGGCACTCCGCTATTGCTCAGTAGTCTGTTATGGAGGTATGCTACATGGGAGCTTTTCTCCCCCTTGCGAAATGACACGGATGAATTTTAAAAATGAGATGACACCTTCTAGAGGCACTTACACCACTTGGACCTGTCTTTGGATCTAGGAGAGCAATTAACTAACAACTGTTATCTGTGGTGCCTGGCTGATAGACCTGAGGGTAGGAAGCTTCTGAATCCAGGAGCAAATTAATACAATGAAAAAAAAAAAAAAAACACCCAAATTTCTGGTGGTAACTGATAAAAGCAAAAATGGAATCTACAAGGCAATGGAAGAATGTGCATTTGCTGAAAAGTAGTAAGACCAGGGAGGAAATCCCAAATGCAAGGGCTAAACTGGCTGCTGGGTAAACCACACTGTGGGAAAGCCTGGACCCCAGTCCTTCAGGAACTGCCAGTGCCCCCTGAAACCAACTCCTTCCTGTCCTTGTGCTTTTCTTTCTTGCCTCATCTGACAGTTATAAAATGAAAACCAGCTACCAGATTGATAACATTATTCATGTAAACTAATACCATGAAACACCAGGGAAAGAGGACAAAATTAAGACAGAAGAAAAGCATTTGGCAGTGTCGTTCAATAAGGTGTTTTTGTTTTTTTTTGGGGGGGCCAGTGTAAAATATGAAATCTGATAAAGATCCCTGGGGGCCGTTAGATCTTTGCAGTGAAGTTCACTTTGCAAGAAGTATAAGAAATCTGACAGACAAAAGATGTTAGCGTCTCTGAAGCTCGAGCTGGTTATTCTGATACAACTGCCTCCTGGCCGGAGGGGTGGAAGGCTTCAGCTTAGCAACAGCTGTGCGCTGTGTGACAGGCCACGTCCACCACCCGCACCCCTGCTCGCCCCCTCCCTCTGACCACTTGGTTATAACCATGGAAATAATGACCGTACCTCCTCAGCCAGCAGGGTCTGGAAGGACCGAGGAGGCTCATTTTTAAACGTTGCACTTTAAAAATTGGAAACCGTGAGATGAAGAAAAATTCAATTAAGCGGAAATGAGTTTTGTTTTATTGCCTGCTGCTGAAGGGCGCTGGGCATGCTGAAAGCTAAATAAAAAGCACATCACTGCCTCTCTCTTTCTTGGATTGGTCGATGGGCCCTTTTTGCAGTCATTGCTCCAACTGCTCTAACACGGTGACTGGAGCCAAAAAGAGAGAGTGCAGCAAAGTCACCCCATCCCCACTGCTTGGTAGGACCACACGGAAAGCACAGTTTCAGCTGCGAGCTCTGGTGAGGAGTCAGCTGCAGGTCTGGGAGGTGCGCCAAGCATCCCTTTGCTTCGGGAGGCAGAGCACAGGTGGACAGAGCCGGACCCCCCACGCTCACCCGCTGCCCACCTAGAGACAAGAACCATTTGTAAGTTTCCCCCTTGAGGACTGTGTTTAGCCAAACACGCAGGTTCAGTGCCGCAGCATCTCAGAAGCTGCTCTGAACTTGCATTCAGACCTCAAAGCCCCAGATCCCCTAAGCTCTGGATTGTCGCCCTCACCCTTCGCAGTGTAAATTTTGTACAGTTAAAATGAAATGGAGTCTCATTTCCTGGGAAAAAAAGAAAAAGAAGAAAAAAAAAGGACCCACCCATCCTTATTTATGGCCATGTGACTCTGGAACACAGAAGCTGGTGCGTTTGTTTGTATGTGCCTCCTGTGTGTTGGCATGATGAGATGTGTATGGTAAAACTATGTCAAATAAATATGGAAATTCTTTAGAACCCTGTATGTCTTGCTTTTCATTTGGCTTTCTGGAATGTTTTTACATAATAGAATACAAAGCTGTGCTGACATAGATCCCTTTCATCACCAGAAGGGAACCCAAGGTATAACTCTGAATGCAGAGATACTTACAACTGCGAATACCTGTACTATGCAATAAAGGGTTGGGTAGAGGAAGTTCTCTGATTTTTCTGATAATTTTTCTTTTTTCAGTTTTCTGGGGCCCAGTCCTCTGTTTCAAGGCTTAAGGAATGGGCAGAGAAAACTAGCTGATTACATACATTTTAGTTACCATTTGTCCTGTTGCATTTTTTAAATAAAGATCTCACATATTTATTACCGAGCCACACAGGGCACTAGTGAGGAAACAGGAAACTTTAGGAGTCAAGCTCCATCTCTTGCATGAGCTCTTCAGAAAGCAGTCACGTTCTTACTACTGTGATTTGGTTGGTTGAGGATGCAGGTGACCTTGACATAGCATGAATGTGTGCCCCTTCATATGTGAGGCCCTTATAGACCCAGCTTGGTTCTTCTCCAGTGTCTTCTTTTGGAGTTATACCCAATTTTATTGCCAGTTTTCATTCGAATCTATTGGGGAAATGGGAAGATTCTGCTATTGTTTCTTGGCCAGGAATTGCATGATCCTGAAAAGTCTTGTGAGAAGACAAGAGGAGCAAATTCAGCCGCACATGGTGATGGTAGAGAAGAGAAAAGAGCTGTCCTGTTGTGTTTTTAAAGCCCTTCACATGTATACGTTTTCTCCTGAAGGATGTACAAATGTCTGTATTTGGGTGAGAGGTGAACAGAGGGATAGAAACACCTCATCAGGGCTCCTGGACAAACTTTTCCAGGAAAATCTTCGGGTTTTTTTTTTGTTTTGTTTTTTTTTTAATCTGCTGGAGACTTTATTAGTATGCAGGACCTGAAGTTTTGCTAGCGTGGAAAGAGCAACAGACATTCCTTAATAAAAAAGTTTGAAGTCATGACATTTCTTTAGAGCTGGGGTTCCATCTAGGAAAAACTAGTGCTTTTTGCATTAGTGATTAGATTTGCTTGTTTGAAGAGAAGATCCAAACAGAGGTGCACTGAACTATATGGTAACCATTGGCCACTTGTGGCTATTTTACTTTAAATCGATTAAATAAAATTAAAAGTTTAGTTCCTCACACCAGCCATGTTTTAAGTGCTCAATAGCTATTTTAAGTGTCTAGTGGTTACTGTATTTGTACACACAGATATGATATGTTTCTATCATTGCAGAAAGTTTTGTTAGTACAGGTGGAGTCTGGCTAAGAAGAATGGGCAGAGGTAGCTTATTCATCAACTGTTTAGCTACTAGTTATCCTGGAGTACTTTGTATTCTCAGCCTCCATAGACAGTGGTAGCACCAACTTTTTTTTTTTTTTTACTTTTTTTTTCCTTTGGTTTGGTCCCTACAGACCAGCTCCTGAGCAGCATGATTCTCTTTCTGACAGTGGCCTTTCAAAAGGAGAGTTGTCTAAAGAAGAATAAAGAAAAGAATTATAAAGAAAAGAAATCACTGGCTAGAAAGAATGAAATGAGACACGAACTCAGGAGGTCAGACTTAGCAGTCAGTGTTTTCCACCTCTTTCCAAGCTATCCAGCTAAAATCAGAAAAGGATAAAAAGCCATCAAAGGCAAGTCAGTATGTTGTAAATTTTAACCAGTTGCCAAACTAGAAGTAAAATCATAAGAAAGGTAGGTGATCCTCAACGTCACTGAATGTCTCTTCCTAGATTTGATATTTGAGACCTAGTTTAAAAATTGGCCTGTACAGTCTAAGTGGAAAATTGTTGCCTCCTTGTGCCAAGTCTCCTAGAAGGCTATTTCAGTTTCATCATTTGGAACTCCTGATGAATCTCCTCCTTTGCAGACTGTGCAGTGAGCGGGGAGCCATGCAACTGGTCCAGGTGCTTGTATGGGTCTTGCCTGCCTCAGGGAAGTAAGCACTGTCAGCTCAGCCTCTGCTGCTGGGGAGACACTGAGTTAGGAGGGAGGGTATAAAATGGGGCCAAATCACTCGGAAGAGGGAACTTTTTATTACTATAATTCTAAAAGAAATAATAAAAGCAACCCATCCAAACCATTAAGGTCTTCTAAATGATCAGCTGCTGCCCTAGGCACCCTGTCAGAGAAAGCGGGCGTGGCTTCTCCACGGAACATTTTTCCCTTTGTCATTCTTTCATTCGTTTTCTTTTCTCACTTTTGTCTAATATGACCTCAGGATTTTCCTTTAGAATTCTTTCCTTTGGTCATCTCTCCCGTTAAAACACAAAAAACTGAACTTAGGTATGTTAATAAGTAGTAGGTTATTTTGTAACTAAACTAACGAGGCACAGATATCCCTGACAGAATGCATGTCTTCCCTTCCCATGGAAGGGACTCCTAGGAGGAAAAGGTTTCCATGGGACTTATTCATCCTTCAGGTTGTTTAGCAGATCACTGAAATGGGCAGAACTTTCAAGACTGATACAGGTTAGGCTTTCTCTAGAGTTGGGGGAGAGTTTATCATCTATCTGTCATCACCTATCTATTCATTTAACTGAAGTATGGTTGATTTAAATGTGCCAGTCTCTGCTGTATAGCAAAGTGACTCGGTTAATATGAGTGTGTGTGTTGAGAGTTTTTTCTTTTTGTTTTTCTTTTGTTTGTTTTTTAAGATTTATGTTTCTCTCACTTGCGTGCCAACCCTGGACCAGGATCTCCTGTTGGTTGAGAGGGGCTTGGGGGTTTTGGAAAGGCTGGGAATTGCTTCCTGAAAGATAAAATATAAACCCCCCAAAATGGTCTTGGCACACATTTGGAGTTGGAAATAAGCAGGTTTTTTTTTTTTTTTTTAAAAGGCCATAAAAATGGTAAATAGGTTTCAACAGATGGCTTCAGCACAGCAGTGGAAAGCCCAGGCAAGGACTTTGGGGTTAAATCTCATATTTTAGTCACCTGGGACAAACATTTATAAAGTTGACAGCTCTCTCCTCATCTCTAAATAGAGACGGTGAAGGCTGCCTGCTCCCTGGCCAGCTGATGGGGGCCGCCTGTGACCTAGGGAATTGAATGTCACTCTTTTTGACACCTGTCACACTTACAGCTCCCCCAGTCTACAGGAATATGATAACCAAGAACCTATATCGTGGATGGGCCAGGACTTTTATACTCAATATGTGTGCTGGCTTTATTATTTTTTTCAGAATCATTTTAACATTTAATGCTTCTCAATTAAAGTGATTTCCTGGAGTGGATGCCAAGCTTCGTTTAGAATGCGCATTAACCACTTTCTGTATCGGTAGTTAAAGGCACTGAGGGATTTAAACAGCAATCCACAAGTCTGTTCAGTCAAGGTTTGGCGGAATAAAGCAGATTATAAACAATAATATATGTCTTTCTCTTCTTTTTTTGGAAGGTTTCCAAACTCACAAACAGAGCTAAAGTGCTGTAAACATATCCAGGAGTAAGCTTTGGGCTCTGCAAATGTACTCCATGAAAGCCATGGCCACCGATGGTGCCGCTTTTTATCCTGTGTGTGTACGTGTGCACGTACTTTAAAAGAGCTTTTTATTACACAAAATGTCCATCAACCGAACTCACCTTCTAAATATTAAAATGGAAACCGGGATTGCTACACAAGTGAGAGGAAAAATAAATCCTGGCTGCAGCGTGGATGATGAATTTGCTGCTGCTGCTGCCTAGGGCGGCAGTGGAAAGGCACCTCTCTATTCCTCAATGCCCTCACAGTCTCTGAGGTTCAGCCACTGCATCTAGTAAACTTAGGTTCAAATGGTCTTCTTCTGCTTCCCCCCCCCCGCCCCCCCCGCCGGTGGCTCAGTTGGTAAAGAGTCAGACTGCAATGTGGGAGACCTGGGTTCAATCCCTTGCTCAGGAAGATCCCCTGCAGAAGGAAATGGCAACCCACTCCAGTATTTTTGCCTGGAGAATTCCATGGACAGAGGAGCTTGGTGGGCAATGGTCCATGGAGTCACAAAGAGTCGGACACGACTGAGTGACTTAACATTTTCAGTCTTTTCCAAGAGAAACCCACACCAAGTGCTTTGAGTCCCGTCTTGAGGCAGATGCATGAACTTCGGTGTTCCAGGCAGGACTCATGTTCATTCCTTCTAAGATATGTAGGAAGAAAGTGAGAACGAATCTGTTCTGAGTGTAAACTAGCTTGTACCTTGTGACCATCTTAATCTGGTTTTTAGGGCCTAGGAAGCTTTCTATTGCTAGAGGAAGGCATACTGCCCCCTCAGAAATGACTCCAATTCATGAATTTCCAAGAGAAGAGAAAGTAAAAATGTACAATAATGACATTTATTTTATAACTGTGCAAAGGAGAAGTGATATAACAAAACATGGAAAAATTTGAATGATTTACATATAAAAGTAAAAATAGTAATAAATAAAAAGCCATGAACTCCCAATAACTATGATGATCCATACAAGGATTAAGCCATTAAGTTCTGCTTTTTAGGTAGGAGCATGACAAGAATATTTCAAGGGTAAGTGAATAAAGATGAGATTAAATAGCTTTTCCTGTTCAATCCTTTAGTGTAATGCCAATTAATGCATATTTGAAAAATTGATCATACTTGGTGCATAATAAACGTTAGATGATAAGTATAACAAGGAAGCTTTTTTTCCCCTTCATTCTAATAATCACTGCACTTTGACCTAAATCCCTCTGATGAAGGAACTGTGAATAGTTTCTGAAATAATTAAAGATGCTCAAGGTAAAGCTTTAGTAATGATCATAATAATTTTTCAAATCACATGATTACAAAAGACTGCACTGAAGTCTTTTTATGCTACAAGGAGAAAGTCCAACATGTGTATATAAAATCCACGAAGAAGATATTAAATCCTCAGCCTCTGACTGTGGTTACTTTTGGTTTTGCTTTAGCTTATCCTGATAAGGTGGTACACGGAAACTTGGGACTTGGTATCACAGGCTTGGATAACCACCCTGATTGTGGAAAAATAGGATCGTGTATACTGAAGTGCTTGATATATAATAAAGCCTACATAAAGATGGGCATTTCCACTTTTATACTTGTATAACCTCGGACAATTTCCCTAACAATTCTGAGTTCAATTTCCTCAGTTGTAAAGTAGAGAAAATACCAATTATTTCTACTTTTATAATTCTGAGTCTTATTTAAGATGCTTGTGTATAGAGTCCTATACAAGGTAAAGTGTAATTACTGTTACAACATGTTTAACATGTTACAACATGTTAAAATGTATTGACTTTAAGATACAGTAGTTTGTGTTACTAAGAAAAAATGCTGCCAAAGCAACTATGACATTGTTTGTAAAAGATATCCAATTTTGGATACATTAAAATGTGAAAAAATGTGCATCTTAAAATTCATCAATTATAATATTATGACTACTATTAAAACATTTGATCCCAAATGCCTTAGGGATTAGGATTTAAAATTCACTCAGTAATATATTTAAACTTGACATTTTCATTATTGGTGGGTTACACACTTTTTGTGATAAACATCTACTTATGAAGGTGATCTTTTAGGGACCTGAAGTTTGATGCAAGCCTTCATGTTTCAGCTGTTAAATGCTAAATAAACATTTGAAAGTCTTCATGTTCACCTGAAGCATATGTTAGCCTGGGCACTAACTCTTCTGCAACCCAGGCTCAGCTCTGCTTCAGTGACACACCTTGTTCATTAATCCTCAAAGATGCCATATTGTACATGGAATAATAACCCATAGCCAAGTAGTTAAACCTTGCAGAAAGCGAAGAAATACCTATTTAATAGAAAGGTTCATTGGATTATGACAACCTTTCATCCAGAAAATGCTGAAACATTTTAAAAAAGATAGAAACAATTCTAGATACAATACTTTGGTTGTTACCCTTCTACCTAACAAGCATCAGAGATAACAGTATGTGTCCAGTTGGCTGACTTCTTGTCTCTTTATTAGAAACATAGTAGGTTTAAATGATTTAGTTTTTTATTACTAACTTGTGACTTTCTATGAGACTTTTCAAGATAGTCCATGCAATATCTTTGAATGCGTGTGCTCAGTCATGTCCAACTCTCTGCAACCGCATGGACTGCAGCCTGCCAGGCTCCTCTGTCCATGGAGTTTTCCAGGCAAGGACACTGCAGTGGGTTGCTATTTCCTCTTCCAGGGGATCTTCCCAATCAGGAATTGAACCTGCATCTCCTACATTACAGGCGGATTCTTTACTGCATAAGCCATCAGGGGAGCTCTAAAATAAGACAGCTTCTAAGATCTCTGTGGGGCTTCCCAGGTGGTGCAGTGGTAAAGAACCCACCTGCCAATGCCAGCATTTTGAGATAACATCATATAAGCAATTTTAAATATCCACAATAATGGGAAAAGGGAATGACAGTGGCCTAGAACAATGCCTGTCATTTAGAAGGCTCTCAAGAAATATTTATGGATTGAATGGAGGAGGAACTTCAAAACTTCACATAAATTTTGAGGACCAATAAAGGGCTGAGATTCAGCAGATTTGGTCTGTTACTGCTCTGTAATCTTGGGCAATTTAAGTAACCTGTTAATATCTCAGATTCATTCTCCTTTAAGTGGCCTTAAGAGCCCTTGTACTCTACAGGGTTACTGTGGAGGGATGACAGATTAGATAATGCCCAAGAAAGCATTCTGAAAAGTCAAATGATCTAATGCATATAAAAAGCCATCACTAGTCACATAGAATTGGACACATGGGCTCATTTCTACCCTGCAGCAGAATCAGATGTCAAACAAAGTTTAGGGTCCAACTTTTTGGCTCAGACTTCTTCAAAAATTTCTGACTGTGTGATTGGTGATATAACTGTAGTCTAGGTATATTGTTGAAATCGTGAACATTTTTTTTAATAATAAAAAAAGACAAAGCAAGACCTCATACATCATCCAGTAGAAGCACTTAAAAACCATGAAAATTGGTTCAAGAAAAGATTTCTCATTCTTGAAGTATGGTAACAAGAAGACAGAAAAGAAGGGGTTCTAAATGGGATTCACAGACCCCACGGAGTTCAGAGATGGGCTTCAGGAGACCTCAAGATTTCATGTACAACACTGTGTTCTAGGGGAAGAATGAGCCGGAACTCCACAAGAGTTAAGAAGACTGGTTTAGTTGACTCGAGCTAGAGTTCTGAAGGTTAACAGTGATTCACATGCTTTCTTTTGCCTCTTCTATAATGTTTGTTTACATGATTCTCTCTTCATTCCTTGTTCTTCCCTAGTGTGTATCAAGACTACTATAATGGCATTCAGGGGCTTTTACGTGAGTTGGTTGAGGGCAAAGTAAATGACAGTGTTGAATAAATATTAAATACCGAGTTATTAACATTGTTCTGATCACAATATCTTCAGAAAAGAAGAAGAACAAAAAGCAACACATTTCCTTTTTCACTGTATTAAGGACATATGAAAATGCGGCTGGGCATGCTTTTATGTTTAGACACACATCTACAGAGGTGGCTAGGGGACAAGATAATAAAATAAATGTGGAATTGAGAATGAGGTGAAAGTAGAATGGCAAACTGTAAATAGTCTAGAAAATGATAGCGGTAAAGTAGCAAAAAGCAACTATTCATAACTCTGACGAATGTCTCTAGTTACCCACTACTTTATGAGGCCTCCAAGCCAGCTGGCTTCCAGTTTGGGAACACAGTGGAAACAATTTTTAAAATACTCATATACACACTGCTATATTTAAAATAGATAACCAACAAGGACCTACTGTATAGCACAGGGAACTCTGTCAATGTTATGTGGCAGACTAAAGGGGAGGGGAATTTGGGGGTAAATGGATATATGCATATGTATGGCTGAGTCCCTTTGCTGTTCATCTGAAACTATAACAACATTGTTAATAGCTATACTCCAATATAAGATAAAAACTTAAAAAAAAATACTCATGTACCCTAAAAATAATAAATCAGAGAGCTCAAACCAAGGATAAGGTAAATGAAATCCAAATCCCAGTAAACATTGAGGAAAAAAAAAGATTGAACAATTACTCTGAAGTTTTTGTTGAACCATGATTAGAATTGAACTTTTAGGGAATTCCCTGGTGGTCGAGTGGTTAGGACTCCTTGCTTTCACTGCTGAGGACATGGGTTCCATTCCTGGTAGGGGAACTAAGATCCCACAAGCTGCTTGGCATGGCCAAGAAAGAAAGAGGAAATGAACCTTCAGAAAATGGTTTTCTAGAATATTTTCAAATGCTAATTGGCTTGAACATCACTAATCTGTCCAGGAAAAAAAAAATCTGCAAAACAAAACCAAACTTAGACTAAAATAAAGTATGTCCTAGTTTTATCCTGCTGAACTATAGAAAAAATGGTTCACCACATATCTGAGGAAGTTAACCAGCTTTCTGGTCCAGTAAATTTGTGTTCTTTGATGGTAAGCACTGCAGCTTTGGCAATGGAACTCATGATCTGGCTGACGTGTGTGTGTGTTTTAATCGCTCAGTTGTGTCCGACTCTTTACAACCCTGTGGACTGTATCCCACAAGGTTCCTCCGTCCATGGGATTTTCCAGGCAAGAATACTGGAATGGGTTGCCATTTCTTTCTCCAGGGGATCTTTCCAACCCAGGGATCGAACTCGGGTCTCTCACACTGCGGGCAGACTCTTTACCATCTGAACCACCAGGGAAACCCTCAGCCACCCGTGAAAGCTGATGTGTGATGCACTAAATAATTGTTCAGTAATTTAAGGGAAATGAAAACAAATCAAGATCCAGTTTTTTCTGACATTTATAGGTGAAACCTTCCCCTTAATAAGGCACAGGGAGATGATCCATAGATTGTTATATATGACAGCAAGGTTTTTGAAAATTTAGATACTGGTGACAAAAGCATAGAGATTTTGGAAACTGATTTTATTTTATTTTCCCAGTTATTTTTATTAGTTGGAGGCTAATTACAATATTGTAGTGGTTTTTGCCATACATTGACATGAATCAGCCATGGGTTTCCATCTGGAAACTGATTTTAGAATGTACTTGAAAATGTTAAGTTGATGACTGTTTTTAGTGATAGCTTTCAGTGCAAATTTGAAACCTGTAAAATCAAAGTAATAAAAGCCAAATTACATTCTTTATTTAAAAACAACTATATAGTTTTAGATGTGGCAAAAGAGCTTATTAAACACTTGTCTAAGAAATATCAAGGTTGAATTACAAAAAAGAGATGAAAAAAGGAGTTTCTTGATAGCCTCTTGCTCAGATAACTACTCTGTAAATCGGAAATGAATGAACACTTTTTGATTTGCTAATGTCCTAAAAATGCACAAAGTACTATCAGTTAAAAGCTGTATGCAACGTCTTGGTCGCTTTTACTGTAAATAATGAATAATGTTTCTTAAAACACATTCAATTAATGTGGAACATGAGGTTAGCTGAACAGGAGGTTGCCATGTAGCTGGGATTGTGGGAAAAGAAGAGATAACAAAGAGAATGCTCTGCTAGAATTACAGTAACATTTCAGGATGTACTAACGTGCATATCTCTTCCACAGATAATTAAGAAGTCATTTTAAAAATGAATAATCTTGGTGAATGGTTTTGGTTTACATCTCATTAAATTAGAGATCAGAAAAATTACAAAATAAGCAGCCTTATTTAATATGCCTCATTTCTACTCTGGAGGGGCTGGTTGAGCTAACTCAACTCTTGTCCATTGCTGAGGGCACCACTAAGCAAGTTTATTCCTTGTTATCTTAGGAGTGATATGTTAGAAAAATGATCTTTTAAATGGTCATCTCTGCATCTCAACTTGTTTCTTCATTTCTCTTCCTCTGACAACTATCTATACTTTCCTTATACAATAAGAAATGTTAAGGAACTCCCCAGATGGAGTTCTTGAGGCTTAAAGGGAATCCAGTTTCAACAGTGGCACACTTGTCTGTCCTTTAAATAAAATCTGTGGTGTAGTTGTTTATGTTTTTAACAAAAAATAGAAGCTTTCCAGACATAACTTCAATCACACCTAAGTATTGGAGCATTATGGCTATTTCATGTTAGACCCCAACAGGCCTAATAGTTGAGGCCTGAGCTAGTTACAGAGATTGCTGTCATATGCAACAGGAACATTACAGCCAGTGAAAAGGGCTTGAGGGATGTTCCTCCCTGTTTTGTGAAGGTGAATTTAAGTAATCCTGACCTAACCTGTGAATTGTTCAGAATCTGTGTTTCCATCCTACAATGCCCACGATTCTTAGGTTTTCAGTGAATCTGGTTGTTTTAGCTTTCCAATTCTGCCTAACAAAAGAATAGATACTTTAACTACTTATTCAGACCAACTGTACCAAATGCCAGGAACTGTCTGAGCTCCATGCCAATATTGTGATTTCATGGAACTTTCTCTAATTGTCAGTGTAGTACTGCTGGGTCTATTTCCCTTCTGTATGTTTTTTTTTTAAAGAGAAGCCATGTTTAATATTGTGAAATATGACGCATCTCCTCCTCTCCCAGCCTCTAGAACAGTGATAAATTTCAGAGCACGCTCAGCGGAATTGGATTGTATTATGCACAGTACACATGTTCATCACCAAAACGGAACTCGCCAGAATGTATGCAAGTAGAATGAATTGCTGAGACTTCAAAATTCCAGTTCCTCACAACTGATTTTATTAGCCAACATATACCAAAGATGGACGGCAAAAGACGTGTCATTTTTGCAGTTTTTTTTCACCACTGGAGCCCTGTGCTGTTGTCGACTGTAGTTTTCCAGTCTTTTGATTAAGCCTTGCCTGTCGTGTGCTGCTGTAACATCAAAGTAACTGCTTTGCACCCTGTCACCTCCTCTGGCAGGCAGCCGTCCTGGTCTCGGAGTGTGGGGTCGGCCCCGGACTGGAGCAGCAGCTCCACAATGTCCAAAAACTCACAGGCAGCAGCTGATAGGGAAATCGACAAATATGGAAACCAGGTTACTGTGAGACAAAGAGAAACCACTAGACTTCAGCAGGAAAGGCAAGTGCTGAGCAATAAGAAATCCTGAAAAATGAGCAATGTGACAGACTGGGGGTGGTCAGGCCTTGGAACGAAACAGTGCTGTGAAAGTGGATTTGCTAGTGTTAAGAAAACCAAATTTACCTCTGTGTTTGCCCAGAAGCCAATAGACAAAGACATTTTTTAAGATTGTGAGGCTTTTAGACTCTATTCTTCAGGATGGGAATGAAAGGAAGGAACAAAAACTAGTTGAAGTATTTCTTTTACTTTGATCAAAATAATGATATGTTTGTAAGCTAAGTCAAAAGGCTAAAAATACTGTAAATGTAGAAGAAAAAACTTTTGTCTTTGAAGAGGGAGTAAGATGGTAACTAACTGAACTTTAAAATTAGTTAAACAAAAACAAAAACAGTGGCATAGTAATCAGACTGTCCCTCTAAAGAAAACAAACCAAAAAAAAAAAGGCACCAATAAAACAATGTGTGTGAAAAGGAAAAGGACCCACAGACATCAAAACTTATCATGAAGATGGTACAGTATTGCCCCCAGACCAAAAGGCTAGAAGAGAGCCATCCTCTTGTGCACATGTAGAGAAACTTGACTTATGACAATGCTGGCATCGAAGATCAGTGAGTAAATGAAGTTCCATTAAATCAGACGGCCCCGAGACAGCGAGGCTAACGGCAGAAACGGCATTTCACAGAGGATCAAATGTAAGTGGCAATAAACATATGAAAAGATGAGCAACCACACTAGTAATCATGGAAATAAAAAATTTCATACCCACTAGACAGCTGAAAATCAAAACCTGAGACAATACAAGCATGGAGGAGGCCTGGAGCAAGGGGCGCTCCCCTCTGGACCGTGGGGAGCGTACACTGTGCCTCACTTTGGACACCCAGTTGGCATTGCACGTTAAACCTAAACATGTGCCCACCATTGGACCCAGCAATTCTACTCCTAGTTATATACTCTTCAGAAACCTTTGTGTGTGTTCTCCAGGACATACCTATAAGAAAGGACGTACAGTAGCCCTATCTGTAAAAGACCCCAAATGTAAACAACTCAAATACACATTGAGAATAACATGTAAAAATAAAATACTGTTTACATATACAATGAAATCCCCATACAACAAGGAAAACTAATGAACTACAGTTTCACATGACATGAGTTCATCTCCAGATCTTAATGTTGAAGGAAAAAAAGCAAGTCAGAAGAACATACACAGTATGCTTCCACTTAAAATTTTAAAAGCAAAGCTAAACACCATTGTTCAGAGACACAAATAGGTAATGAAACTATAAGGGAACACAGTGACATAAAATTTGAGTGTTAATCTGGGGGCCCTGTAGGGAAGTCCATGTAACTGGATAGGCATACACAGGGTTTCAAAGATATTGGCAGTGTTCACTTTTTTTTCCACTTTCTTAAACTATGTGGTAGGTACAATTTTTCAGAGCTACACTTTAAAATTTTCCTATCTATTTTACATACAATTCTGTAGTGTGATATATGACACAATGGCAACAATAAAAGGTTTTAAAACAAGGGGAGAGCAAGAAGGGTAAGGGGTTTGATTCAATGAGTATTTTATTGAATACATACTATACCAGTTCTATAAAAGATACAGGTAAGACTCCAGCTCTGAGGAACTTAGAAGGATGACTATAATAAACACTGTGGCAGGCAGAGGTGACAGGTGAGGTGGGTGGAGGAGAGGAGAAGGAAGTTGAAGGATCAGGAAAAACACTAGTAGGTGGTATGTAAGCTGAACTTTGAGGACGGAGTAAAATTCCAGGTAAACTGAGAAGGAAAGGCATTGCAGGGTGAGAAAACAACATTAACGGAAGGAGGAGAGGATGGGGAATGCTGAGGAAACTGTCTGCTGGCCCAGGGAAGCAATACAGAGAGTTAAAAGCACAGAGTCTGGATTTAAGTCCAACTGTACAAAGCTTTGAAAGCCACACTGAGAAGTTTGGCCCTTAGGAGGAGAGGAGCAGCATTATCTCAGCTCTGAGTTAGGATGATGATTCTGGAGTGACCTGGAGAACCTAAATATCTGTGGCAGACAGAACCGTTAAGGAGACTGTGGTAGTCCTTTAGGGTGCTTGAAATTAGCTAGTGTTGGCAGGAGTATAAATAAAGTACTGAATATGAGAGCCACTGAAATTCAGGCAGGACACAGCAAAATACAAATGTACTTCAAAAAAAAAGTTTGTGAACGATAAATTTAATAATTAATGAGGTTGATATAATGTCATATATGTAGATACCTAGTTAAACATTTAACTATATTTTGCATTTTTTTTTTTCTGGAGCGAAAATATTTTGTTTCAGATTTCAAGTATTTTTATAGACTTTTGAAAAGTTCTTAATGTTTACTGAATGAAACAGTCTGATAGATAAAGAAAAATTACTGATAAATTTGATTATATAGAAACCTAAAACTGATAAATTTGAACACATAAAAATTTAAAACAGCTATACCACACACACATGAAATTTTGATATACAAAAATAAACCATAAACTGGGAAACATTCACCTATACAACACAGACAAGAGCTAATGTCCTTAATATTTAAAAAAAAACAACTTTAAAAAAATCAATCCAAAAGAAAAATGGGCAAAAGAATTAGAAGAATCAAGAAGATACCTATGTTTCTAGTCTGGGAGAACACATAGATGGAGCTGACATCTCTAAAACAAGGAATCAAAAGAAGGAAAAGGAGCAGTTTTTGGAGAGAAACAGAAGCAGAAAATTATTGAGGGGGAGAAATAATATTGGTTTGGGATATGATAAACATGTGGTGTTGGGGGATGTCTATATTGATAAGGTCAGACAAGAAGGTAAAATTTGAATATGAAAAAAGAAACCAATAACCCACCCACCCCATACACACTGCTACCTCCATTTTTTGGAATTTGGAAAAGCCCTGATACTGGAAAAGACTGAGGGTGGGAGGAGAAGGGGGCGACAGAGGATGACAAGGTTGGATGGCATCACTGATTCAATGGACATGAGTTTGCGCAAACTGGGAGATAGTGAAGGACAGGGAAACCTGGCGTACTGCAGTCCATGGGGTTGCAAAGAGTCGGACACGACTTACTGACTGAACAACAACCTCCACTTTCATCGTACTGTGTGACTTTCTGAAGATGCATGTTTTTGGATCAGGATTTTTAGCAATTTTTCTGAATACCCTGTTACATGTTTGTATTACATGACTTGCTTGGCTAAAGAGTTACCTACCTAAGGTGGCTTCCATTACCATGCTAGAGAAATACTTCTGAAAGAGACAGTGTTCTTACCAGTAGACACATTTATGTGTCTGGGAAATAAAAAGCTTTAAAGGCAAAGATTGTTAATGCCAGTTATTACATTTTCACCTGTATTTTTTTTTTTACTACAATTTACATTCATCCACATTGGTTTTTGTTGTTGTGAATCACTGAACATATTTTATTATTATTCTACATTATCTTTACTGGGTTTTTTCCTTCCTGTAAACAGACTTTACTCTTCACTAGCTCTTTAAACGTACCATTAGCAAACCTACTTACAATGATCGTCCTTTACCACACCTGGCCTTATCTCTCCACCATGCTTTCAACAGACTACTGCAGTGAGCTTGTATCAGAATTACCTGGAGACACTACCCCACAGTTTCTGACTGGTAGGTTTGGAGCAGGACTGAGAATTTACAGTTCCTAACAGGTTCCCAGGTAATGCTGCTACTGCAGATCTGGGACCTCACTTTCAGACTCAGGGCTCTACCAGCGTGCCTCCTCCCTCATGCTATTTGCCAATTTTCACAGCTAGAGCCACTTAACTCACACGTGTAGGAATACAGGCCTCTCATTGGTTCCGTATGACGTAACTTGACGTCGGATTTGATGCGGGTAGCAGACATAACTCTGTCTGCCTTTGCTGAGTTTTCCAGCTCCCACACCTCATCTCTTTTTGGATTCCTTGCTGGACATGCTATTTCCTCTGGGACTAGGACACTGATTTTGCTTGCTCAGTTCCTTCTGGAAGCTGAAGATGAGCAGTAAGTTCACTTCCTACTTCTGGGAATCTACCTGGTTGCCTTCTGGACATTTGCTTTACAGTGTTGGTTTGCCTGCGCTGCTTTCTTTCCGTTGCTTGTTGTTAAGACTTTGACGTTTGCCTTTTTCTGTGCCTGAGTCTAGTGTCTTGAGTCTGGCGTTCCCAGGACTGGCTTCAAATATCCAGGCTACCCTCTCTGCTTTTCAAACAAGGGTTACTTATTAGGTTGAACAACGTTGTTGCTCTTTCTATGACTGCTGCCCATTCTTTCTCTATTTTCATTTCTATAGAGGACCCTGGAGGGCTACAGTCTGAGGTTGCAAAGAGCCAGACACGACTGAGCAACTAACACAACACACATGTGTTTCCAGACCCCTCAACTCCAGGCTCCATCTTCCTCATGTTCTGAGTCTCAGGACTGGCTTGGTCTTTTCCCTCTGTAAATGATTACTTTTCTGGTAAGATCATGCACCTTGGCTGGCAGGTTCTAACGCCAACTACATGTATGGCTTAGATCCAAGTTAGTCAACTCTATTTTTTCCTTTTTAAACTGGTATCAAGGAGGTCTATGAGTTTGCCATGCAAAGTGTAGTCTGAGGATCAGTGGGCTTTTAGCATACTAGGGGAGCTTGTTAGAATCGGATGAATTGCTCCCACCTGAGACTAATCGTGACTCAACCTTACCAATCACTACTTTTTCCAACTTCCTTATCTCACCACTGATGTAATTTTACAAACCTATGTTGGGTGAGTTTCCTGATGACAGTGTGAACTATAACCTATAATCCATGATTCTCTAGGAACCCAGAATTTGTGTACATCTCACATTTGTTGTTTCTTAGTGTATCTTTTGACCAAGCCCTTTTCAACTATGTCAAGACACCAAAGGAATGTTTGTTCATGTTATTGGCCATGATCTGATGAGGGTCCAGGCTGGATGAGTACCACTCAAATTCAACAATAAAGTTTAAGTGCTTAATGTAATTCTGGCCCACAGTAGATGACCATCCAAATATCTCTCATTGAAACAGAGCAGGACCCCGTGACACTTGCAGCCCCTCCCCGCCTTGTCCTCTGCCTGCCTTTTACCTGTGGAAAACTTTAGTCAAAGAATACGTTTAATCAGAGAAATGTGAACATGTGGAAACAAAAGGAAACAATCAAAGGAGACCAAATAATAATAATGTACTCATGAAACATAGTCAGGGACCTTAGTTCCTTTTCAAGGGCTATAGATAATATTCTGAGCCATATCCTGTGAGTTACCTTATAGATACCGAAACCCACCCCCCCAGGTGGAAGAAGTTAATTACATGATGACCAGGTTGTAGCCATGACAGGTGTGCCTGTGTGCGTGCTCAGACCCTTCAGTTCTGGCCAACTCTTTGTGACGCTGTGGGCTGTAGCCTTCCAGGTTCCTCTGTCCAAGGGATTCTCCAGGCAAGAGTACTGGCCCTGCCTGTCTCTATAAAAGCTCTTGCCCCCTAATTGCACTGTGGCGAGGGGTGGAGGGGAGTCAGCCTTTGGACAGATGTCTGCCCTCCACCCACTCCAGGTTGCTGGCATCCAAACCCAAGCAAACTTTCCTTTCTACCAATCTGGTCGCTTTATAGGCTTTTGAGAGTGAGCAGCGGGACCCCTACTTCCAGTAACGGTTTTCTGTCACCCAACATGGGGCTGACTGTTGCAGCTCTTGTGCTTTGATGACACCTGGCTCTCCTGGGTTTCCCAGGGCCATGACAACAACGTATGAGCCCGTTGCTCGTGACTAGCTGGCTTCGAGAAGGGGGTTTGGGGGACGTTCCTAGCAGCTGTCAAAACCATTTGTTTTGAGGATCCTCCCTGTTTCTCCCCTGTTGGCACTAGCTGCCAGCCTACACTTTTCCTTAGTGGAATGGAAACATGCATTGGGGATGAGGTGACAAGCTCCAAGATGGGATAAGCCCATTGCTGTGTACCGGGCAACCTTCCCACTTGTGAGTATGAAGTGCTATTTGGGCATTCTTGCCATTTGGTTCTGACATGTGCATGACATTGAGAACTGTGTGTGGGCACCAAGAGCTACTTGGGCATTTTGCCAACTGGTTCTGACATCTGTCTACTGTTGAGGACTGCTTGTGGGCACTGAGTGTCATTTGGGCATTTTGCCAATTGGTTCTGATGTCCAACTACCACTGAGGACCATTTGTGTCGGGGAAGTGTTTTTTTGGGATTCTGTACTGGTCACTCTCAGATGGTTTGTGACACATCTGTTTTTTGCTGTGTGAATATGTATTCCATCTGTGTGACTGGTATCTTTGTCTTTTGTAAAATGAGAAATTCAGGTTCAATTTATTAAGAAAAATTCAAGCTTTGAAACTATGACTAAAGGTTTTTTTTTGTTTTGTTTTTTAAACTAACGTATGGCAATTGTGTTCTTTAGATTTTGGAAAAAACTGGTTAAGATGAAATTCTTTTCAAATTCTAAAACCTGGTTCTTTTTGTATATGCAGTTAGAGACAGTTAGATTTATAGAATTTTTTTTTCCCCTCCAGAACTCTGATCCTGAGAAAACAAAAATATGCCTAGGAGAAAACTTGAAGTTAATTCATCATGCCCTTGAAATACAAACACAACCCACTTTGCCTGGGACTTCAGCCCTGGGTTAATCAGAAAACTTCAAGCCAAAGTGGGGAGGGGGAGAAGGAGGAAAAAGAAAAAGCAGGATTTTTAAATCGGCTGTATAAATTTGACTGTTCTGTTATTCATAAACTGATAAGTTTAACTGCAAAGGCTAATTCATGAAATATAAAAAGATGAAACAATGAGATCTCTGGATGTTTGTCTCAAGATGTGTTTTTGGATAATACTGCTGAGATTAACTTGTAAAGGAGCTCTATTTAATTGGTTTAAAAAAGGTAAGTGTTCACATATCAACAAACCTAAATTTATCTATTTTTGCCTTCTTGCAAGACCAGGAGGGAAACTAAAAGTGCTTGGAAATTGTGCTATGAAAAATCTATGTCTTTAGAGGTTATGGAATATGTTCTCAAGTCTGCCAATCAGAAAATGCTGGTATAATATTTCAATCACTTGTTTCTTGGTTTTGTTACAGTTTTCAAGGGTTAAAATTTGTGATACATAAAAATGATTAGGGAAGCATTTCAATGTATAAAGCAAGTAGGATATATGTTGTTGGTGAAGGGAAGGAATAAAGACTGGATATATTGTTGTTAAGGAAAAATGATGATTTTGTCCTACAGTTGGTTGTTGGGGAAAAGAGGGAAAAATCTGTTTGGACCCAGAAAATAATAAAAGGTTTGTGAAAAAGGAACTTTGAGAAATGACTTTTGTATGCTATCAGGATTAAGATTAGACTGAATTTAACTGGGTAAATGAATTTTGTTACTATTAACAGTAAACTGATGCAAGACTAAATTTGTTTTTTTCTGTTAAGAAAACAAAGTTCTCCTGGAATATTGAACTGACTTTGGTAACAGTGACTTCTAATAGAAAGTTATTGTTTTGCTTTTAACCATACTTTTTTTTAAATTTATTTTTATTAGTTGGAGGCTAATTACTTTACAATATTGTAGTGGTTTTTGCCATACATTGACATGAATCAGCCATGGATTTACATGTGTTCCCCATCCCGATCCACCCTCCTGCCTCCCTCTCCATCCCATCCCTCTGGGTCTTCCCAGTGTTAACCATACTTTTGACCCCAATGTTCAGGATGGAAAAAAATTGTGCAGTGAAGTTGTCACAGAGTAAAACTACCCATGATGTGTAGCACTGCTGGCTTTAAGTCGACTGCTTAAAGCATATGTACAATGTTTGTGTGACAGTGGGGTATAAAGAATAAAACATATGGCCGATAAAGCGTTTCCTCATTAACATATCTCTGAGCCTCTTCATGATGAGTGTTCCCCCAATGTGGGCAATCAGGCAAATACATAAACAAAAAGGAGGCCTATCACTGAGGGACATGGATGGACCGAGAGCAGTAAGTGAGCCATTCTGGGAATGTTGGAAAAATATACTGCTCATCAATGCCTAATATGGAAAGATTTACAGCTAAAAGGGGAAAATGATCTAAGAAGTTTCTACATATTGAGGTATGGGGATATTCTGGCTTATACATGATTTAATTTGAACTTTAGGTTAACCAAAACAGCCTATTTGTGGTCTATTAAATATACATAGTACATCTGCTTTAACCACTGGGGAAAAAAATACATCCAGAGAATAATACAAAGATGCATTTTGATTACTATCCTCATTGTGTGTCTAGTAATTTTCAAATGTTTGTCCAGGTACTATGAAAAAATAATCAAATACAGAAATAACATGTTCATAGTATCTGATTATTTCCAGTCTGTGTCCATTCCCCAAATTAGGCGGGACTGTGTCCCACATGTGAGCCTATGGACCTCAGGGCTGCTCCAGGTTCTTTGGATTCTGCCCCGATTGGCTGGAGGGTTGGGTAGCTAGTGGAGTACCTTGTTCAGGATCTGAGCAGAAGGAAGCATGAGTGCTCAAAAGCAGAAGTGCTTAGCTAGGTGTACTGAAGGACTGTTTTCCTTCCTTTCCTCTTTTCTCTTGTGATTTGATAACCAACTTCAGAGTTGTTTGGATTCCTTTTTGTGTATGTATCTATTGGACTTATGGTTTGCAGTTACCATGAGGTTCAATATAGCAGTCTATGTATAAAAAGATTGTTTTAAGTTGCTGGTTTCCCATTTCAAATGCACTTCCAACATCCTGCATCTGTGCTCTCCTCAAGATTGCTGGTTTTGATACCATGTTTATGTGTAGATGATTTCCTACCTTTACTAAGTTTGCCTTTACTAGTGAGCTTTTCCCCTCATAATTTTGTTTCTAGTTGTGATCTTTTTCTCCTAGAGAAGTTTCTTAAGCATTTGTTGCAAAGCTAGACTGGTGGTGCTGAATTCTCTTAGCTTTTGCTTGTCTGTAAAGCCTTGATTTCTCCATCAAATCTAGATGAGAGCCTTGCTGGGAAGAGTATTCCTGATTGTAGATTTGCCCCTTTCATCACTTTGTTACCCCACTCCCTGCTGGACTGCAAAGTTCTGCTTAAAAATCTGCTGCTAGCCTTATGGGAGTTCCCTTGTGTGTTATTTGTTGCTTTCCTCTTGTTGATTTTAATATTTTCTCTTTAATTTTTGTCAGTTTGATTACTGTGTGCCTTTATGTCTTGTTTCTTCTTGAGTTAATCCTGTATGGGACCCTATGTGCTTCCTGGACTTGGGTGAGTTTCCCTTCCCATGACAGGGAAGTTTTCAGTGATTACCTCTTGAAATATTCTGTCAGGCTCCTTCTCGGGCCCCTGTAGTGTGACTGTTACTATGTGTGATGTTCCAGAGGTCTCTTAAACTGTCTTCATTTCTTTTTTCTTCATTCTGGTCTATGGCAATGGTTTCCACCACTGTCTTCAGCTCACTAGGGCTTCCCTGGTGGCTCAGATGGTAAAGCGTCTGCTTGCAATGCAGGAGACCCGGGTTCGATCCCTGGGTTGGGAAGATTCCCCTGGAGAAGGAAATGGCAACCCATTCCAGTACTCTTGCCTGGAAAATTCCATGGACTGAGGAGCCTGGTAGGCTACAGTCCATGGGATCGCAAAGAGTCGTACACAATTTGTTCTTTTGCCTCATTTATTCTGCTACTGATTGCCTCTAATGTATTTTTCATTTCAGTTATTGTATTCATCAACTCTTTGGTTGTTCTTTATATTTTCTCTTTGCTGAAAACTTCTTAATCTGTGCATCCATTCTTTTCCTGAGTTCTTGGATCATCTTTATGATCATCACTTGGAACTGTTTCTCGGGTAGATTTTCCTATTTCCACTCCAATTCTTAGTTGTTTTCTTCTTTTTTTGAGAGGTTTTATCTTATTACTTCGTCTGGAACATATTCCTTTTCTATCTGTGGTAGGTTACATTTCTCGACCTTGGAGAAGTGTCCCAGCAGTGCATTCCCCTCTCATCACGCAAGGGCAGGGACCAGCTGTTCCCAGGGTCGATTCTGACCTGAGTTTACAGACTCAGTTCTGCAGACTGCAGAATCATAGTTTTGTTTCTGGTGCCTGCCCACTGGTGGGTGGAGCTGGGTCTGGTGGGCGGGGCTGTGCCAAGGTGGCCGTGAGCTCAGGAAGCTTTGAGGCAGCCTGTCTGCTTGGCTTGAGACATCCCAGCACTGGTGCCTAACGGGCTGTTGGGTGGGGCTAGGCCTTGGTGCTTATGACCCAGGCAAGATGTCTGCCTTCCATGAGCATTCATGTAGATGACATCCTCCAATATCTCTGCCACCACCACCAGTGGCCACATCCCCAGGGTGAGCTACAGCTGCCTTTCCCTCTCCCTACCTCCTCAGGAGACCCATCAAGATAGGTCTGGCCTAGGCTCCTACAATGTCACTGCTTTGGCCCTGGGTCCTAGTGTGTGAGACCCTGTGTTGTGCCCTACAGAAGTGGCCTGTTTCCCAGTCCTGTGGAGCTCCTGCAGTCAAACCCTGCTGGCCTTCAAAGCCAGAGTATTCTGGGGGCTCCTCCTCCTCATGCTGGACCTCTAGGCTGGGGAGTCTGACATGAGGCTTAGAACTCTCCTGTGGGAGAATTTCTGTGATATAATTGTTCTCCAGCTTGTGGGTCACCCACCTGGGTGGTATTGGAATTGATTGTATTTCAAGTATGCCCCTCCTACAGTTTTGTTGGGGTTTCTTATTTGTCTTTGGATGTAGAATATCTGTTTTGGTAGGTTCCAATCTCTTTTATCAATAGCTCTTCAGCAGTTGTGATTTTTGTGTGCTCATGAGAAGAGGTGAACTCAAGGTCCTTCTACTCTGCCATCTTGTCCCTCCCAGATTCTTCATCTGTTTTGGATTGTGCTGGTTAACATATAGAGCAAGATTCCCTGCCCCACCCCCCATCTTTTTGTCTTATTGAAGTTAATATTCTTCATAAAAATTGGGTAAATTCTGGCAAGTGTAGCTACTAAACAACAGAGACAGAAGACGTGTTCATAACCTGTGAAAGTTCCCTCCTGCCTCTCTGCAGTCAGTCCTCTTATCCCACCCATAGCCCCTGGCAACCACTGACCTGATTTCTGCCTTTCGGTTTTGCCTTCTCGAGAAATTCAGAAATCATAGAGCATATCGTCTTTTGTGTCTGGCTGCTTCCACTGAATGTGATGCTCTGGAGATTCATGTATGTTGCTGCATGTATAAGTAGTACTCTCCTTTTTATTGCTGCATTCCATTGTATAAATATATGTAGGCATGTGGGTTGTGTCCAGTTTTTGGCCATTACAAATAAAGATCCTGTGAACACTTGGATACATGTCTTTGTGTGCATCTTTTATGTTTTCACATCTTTTGGGTAAATATCAGGAGTGAGATTGCTGAGTCACATGGCAAATGACTAACTTGAATACGAAACTACCAAACTTTGTATTTCCACCAATTGCTCTGTATCCTTGTCAGCACTTGTTACTATTACTGAAATTCTTTTTAGCCATTCTAGTCAGGTTTATAGTACCTACAGCATAGATACTATGTAGTATAGTCAGGGCTTCTTTTTGCGGTTTTTAATTTCTGTTTCCCTAAAACCTAATGATGAACATCTTTTTATATGCTTATTTGCCAATCACTTATCTTTGGTGATTTATCTCTTCAAATCTTTCATCCATTTATTAATTGGAGTTTCTTTTTATAAATTTAGAATTATTCTTTTAAAATTCTTGGATATAAAGTTTTCCCCCAAATGTTTCATAAATAGATTTCCCACTCTGTGACTTGTCTTCTATTAAGAGTATCTTTTGAAGAGTAAGAATTTTTAATTTTGAATGAAGTCCGATTAAGTTTTTTCTTTTATGTTTTATGCTTTTTGTGTCCTATATAAGAAGTCTTTCTCTATCTCAAGATCACAAAGATGTCCTTCCACATTTTCTTCTAGTCCTTCATATTTTAGCTCTTATGTATTGGTCTCCGATCCATTTCAAGGTAATTTTTGTGAAGGGTATGAAGAACAGCTGAGGCTTGTTTTCAGCCCAGCATGTATGTGAATGTCCAACTGTTACAGCGCCATTTGTTATACAGCCAATCCTTCCCTCCACTGACTTACCCTGACACTTCAGTCACAAATCAACTTACCCATGTACAGGCTGGTCTATTGGAGAAGGAAACGGCAACCCACCCCAGTATTCTTGCCTGGAGAATCCTCTCGACAGAGGAGCCTGGTGGGCTGCTGTCCATAGGGTCGCACAGAGTTGGACACGACTGAAGCGACTTAGCGTGCATGCATTGGAGAAGGAAATGGCAACCCATTCCAGGATTCTTGCCTGGAGAATCCCAGGGATACAGGAGCCTAGTGGGCTGCCTCTATGGGGTCACACAGAGTCAGACACGATTGAAGGGACTTAGCAGTAGCAGCAGCAGGCTGGTCTATTCCTAGGTTATTTATCATGTTTCATTGACCTATATACCTTATTTACACCAATACTATACTGTTTCAATTTCTATATCTTTATAGTGAAACTTGTAGTAAATAATAATACATTTTTCAAACAAAAAAATCAAAGAAATTAAAAATATTTTGAACTAATGACAATGAAAACACAACTTATCAAAGTATGAGGGATACATCAAAAGCAGTGCTTAGAGAGAAATTTACAGCACTGAATGCAGGTATTAGACAAAAAGAAAGATATAAAATCAGTAATCTAAATTCCCACCTTAGCAAACTGGAAAAAATCAACAGCAAATTAAATCCAAAGTAAGCATAAGAAAGAAAAAAAAGAATTATACCAGAAGTCAGTGAAATTGAAAACAAATCAATAGAGAAAATCAATACAATCAAATAATAGTTCTTTGAAAAAGACCAATAAAAGCAATATGACTCTTGTTATTATTCAGTCACTAAGTTGTGTCTTTTTGCAGCCCCATGGACTGCAGCATGCCGGGCTTCCCTGTCCTTCATTATCTCCCAGAGTTTGCTCAAACTTTTCTCTATTGACTCAGTGATGCTATCTAACCATCTCATCCTCTGCTGCTTGCTTCTCCTCTTGCCCTTAATCTTTCCCAGCATCAGGGTCTTTTCCAGTGAGTTGTCTCTTCGCATCAGGTAGCTCAAGTATTGGAGCTTCAGCATCAGTCCCTCCAGTGAATATTCAGGGTTGATTTCCTTTAGGATTGACTGGTTTGATCTTCTGGCTGTTCAAGGGGACTCTCGAGTCTTCTCCAGGACCACAATTGGAAAGCATCGACTCTTCGGCACTCAGCCTTCTTTATGGTCCAACTTTCACTTCCATACATGACTACTGGAAAAACCAGAGCTTTGACCATACAGACATTTGCTGGCAATGTGATGTCTCTGCTTTTTAATATGCCATTTAGGTTTGTCATAGCTTTCTCCCAAGGACCAAGTGTCTTTTAATTTCATGGCTGCAGTCACTATCCACAGTGATTTTGGAGCCTGAGAAAATAAAATCTGTCACTGTTTCTACTTTTCCCCCATCTATTTGCCATGAAGTGATGGAACCAGATGCCATGATCTTAGTTTTTTGAATCTTGAGTTTTAAGCCAACTTTTTCACTCGCCTCTTTCACCTTCATCGAGAGGCTCTTTCGTTCCTCTTTGCTTTCAGCCTTTGGGGTGGTGTCATCTGCATACTTGAGATTATTGATATTTCTCCCGGCAATCTTGATTCCAGTTTGTGATTCATCCAGCCCAGAATTTGCATGATGTACTCTGCATATAAGTTAAATAAGCAGGATGACAATATACGGCCTTGAGATACTCCTTTCTCAATTTTGAACCAGTCTATTATTCCACATAAGGTTCTAACTGTTGCTTCTTGTCCTACATCAGGTTTCTCAGGAGGCAGGTCAGGTGGTCTGGTATTCCCATCTCTTTAAGAATTTTCCATAGTTTGTTGTGATCTACACAGTCAAAGGCTTTAGTGTAGTCAATGAAGCAGAAGTAGATTTTTTAAAAAATTTCCTTGCTTTTTCTATGATCCAGTGGATGTTGGCTATTTGATCTCTGGTTTCTCTACCTTTTCTAAATGTAGCTTGTATATCTCGAAGTTCTTGGTTCATATACTGTTGAAGCCTAGCTTGAAGGATTGAGCATTACCTTGCTAGCATGTGAAATGAGCGCAACTGTACGGTAGTTGAACATTCTCTGGCATTGTGCCTCTAGTCAAGTTAAATAAGAAAAAAGAGAGGACACAAATTATCAACATCTGAAATCAAAGAGGGGGCATTACTACAGGTCCAATAGATATCCGTTCAGTTTTGTCCAACTCTTTGTGACCCCATAAACTGCAGCACGCCAGGCCTCCCTGTCCATCACCAACTCCCAGAGTCCACCCAAACCCATGTCCATTGAGTCGGTGATGCCATCCAACCATCTCATCCTCTGTTGTCCCCTTCTCCTCCTGCCCTCAATCTTTCCCAGCTTCAGGGTCTTTTCCAATGAGTCAGCTCTTCACATCAGGTGGCCAAAGTATTGGAGTTTCAGCTTCAAATCAGTCCTTCCCATGAATATTCAGGACTGATCTCCTTTAGGATGGACTGGTTGGATCTTGCAGTCCAGGGGACTCTCAAGAGTCTTCTCCAACACCACAGTTCAAAAGCATCAATTCTTCGGTGCTCAGCTTTCTTTATAGTCCAACTCTCAGATCCGTACATGACCACTGGAAAAACCATAGCCTTGACTAGAAGGACCTTTGTTGGCAAAGTAATGTCTCTGCTTTTTAATATGCTGTCTAGGTTGGTCATAACTTTCCTTCCAAGAGTAAGCGTCTTTTAATTTCATGGCTGCAGTCACCATCTGCAGTGATTTTGGAGCCCCCAAAAATAAAATCTGCCACTGTTTCCCCATCTATTTGCCATGAAGTGATGGGACCGGATGCCATGATCTTAGTTTTCTGAATGTTGAGCTTTAAGCCAACCTTTTCACTCTCCTCTTTTACTTTCATCAAGAGGCTCTTTAGTTCTTCTTTAATTTCTGCCATAAGGGTGGATCTGCATATCTGAGGTTATCAATATTTCTCCTGGCAATCTTGATTCCAGCTTGTGCTTCCTCCAGCCTAGCGTTTCTCATGATGTACTCTGCATATAAGTTAAATAAGTAGGGTGACAATATACAGCCTTGACGTACTCCTTTTCCTATTTGGAACCAGTCTGTTGTTCCATAGACATAAAAAGGATAATAAAGGAATACTACAAACAATTCACTGCCTACAAATATGATCATCTTAGACGAATTCCTTGAAAGAGACAATTTGCCAAAATCTACTAAAGAAAAAGTATACAATCCAAATAGGCCTGTTACCTATTAAAGAAATTTAATAAATGATTAATAATAACCTTTTATACTAGAAAGTACAAGGCTCATATGGGTTCACTGGTGAATTCTACCAAACATTTAAGGAAAAAATTATACCATTTCTCTACAATCTGTTTCAGAAGATAGAAGCAGAGAGAATACTTCTTAAACCATTCTATGAGGCCACTATTACTCTAATAATAAAACCTAGACAATGACATTATAAGAAAGGGGAAGGGGAAACTACAGACTGCTATCTCTCATGAACATAAATGCAAAATCCTCAACAATATATTAACAGATTGAACCGAACAGTATATGAAAAGAATTATACACCATAACCAAGTGGGATTAATCGCAGGTGGGTAAGGCTAGTTCAACACTTGAAAATCAGTTAATGTAATCCATCATATCAATAGGCAAAAAATAAAAATCACATGATCATATCAATAGACGCAGAAAAATAACTTGTCCAACACTTATTTGTTATCTTGAAAAAAAAAACAACCAAAAACTCAGGTAACTGGAAATAGAGGGGAACTTCTTCAACTTGAGAAGTTCCTGATTATTTCTTTAAACATTTTTCTCCCTTTTCCCTCTCTCTACTTCTGGGATACCTATTATCCTAATGGTGCTCCTCCTAAAACAGACAGAATTTCCTCATTTTTTAATGCTGTTTCTCTTTTCTACTTATAACATTTTTTAGATTTCTATTTTTGAGCACTCTAATTCTCTATTTTATGTGATCTGCTCTGTTTCCAATGCTTTCTAATACATTCTTTATTTCATTTATTGAATTCTTCAGCTTCAAAACTTGTGTTTTTTTTTTTTTTTTTTTTTTAGAGTTTAAATCTCTTTGACAAAGTATTCCTTCTGTTCATTCATTTTATTTCTGAGCTCACTGAACTGACTTTTCTCAATTTTTTTGTTGTTTGCTGAGTTTCTTCATGACCACTATTTTGAATTCTCTACCAGTTAGATTGCCGTATTCCATGACTTTAATCTTGGTTTCTGGAGAATTGCCACTTTCTTTCTGTGGTACAGTGTTACTCCAGTTCTTCATGGTGCTGGATGAGTTGGTTCTTCTGCCAGCAAATCGGAAGTATTTATAGCAACAGGTTAGAAGTTAGAGGCTTTGTTTTCCAATAGGTGGCACTATAGTGTAAGTTTTTGGTTTCTTTCACCTGAGCTGCCTCTTGTTAAATTTGAGTTAGCACTTTCTACCTTCTACTACCTCTTAGCCGTGGACCCCTGCCCAGGTTATAAGTTCTTGTGTCTCTGGGGTCACTGGTGCCTTGCTTCTACCACTGCTCCTCGGATCACCGCCTGGGGCACCAGGATGGTAGGCTCTTCCCTTGTGTCTGGGATTCCCTGAGCCACAGACTTAGCCACTGGAGGGGGAGAGTTAGGGAAGGTGGAACGCAGCGGTTGTGAGGGCACTTCTCTGTGTCCAACACCATAAGGTTAGTGGGCTCTGCCACTGCAGTTTGGGGGGCAGGTAGCCAGAGCTGTGGGCGCATCAGCAGCTGGAGGGATGGGTCCTAGGCCCGACTCCTGCTGCCCCGTTACCTGTGGCTTACATGCGCGCTGGAGGTAACTGCACTGCTTCTCCTGCTGCTGCTGGATCCCCTGAGGCTGTGAGCTCAGCTGCTGTGGTGGGAAGGCCAGGACCTGAGGTACACCTCTGCTATCTGCTCGACTCTGCCTCCTGTATTCCACTCCACTGACCTTTAGATGTCAGATACTAGGAATTCTCTGGCATCCTGGTGTATTGAGCAGGGAGACCTTTGCTGAATTACGGATGTTTTACTGGTTATAGATTGCAAGGGAGAGAGAAAGGTAGCTTTTCACTCCACCATGTTGCTGACATCACTCCTCAGGAACTTCCTCAACTAGATAAAGAACTTCTACAAAAAACCTATAGCTAAAATCATACTTAATGTTGAGAAACTAAAAGCATTCACATTAAGATTGGGTATAAGGCAAGGATATTCCCTCTCACCACTCCTTTTGAACACTGCACTGGAAAGTTGTAGGTAATGCAATAAGACAGGAAAAGGAAATAAAAGATATACAGATTAGGAAGAAAGAAATAAAAATGTCTTTGCAGATGACATGATCATAGAAAATCCCAAAAGAACTGACAAAAAAACCTCCTGGGACAAATAAGCAATTATAACAAGGTTGCAGGATATAACACTAATGTACAAAAGTCAATTGTTTTCCTATACACCAGCAATGGACAAGTGGAATTTGAAATTAAAAAAAACATAATACCATTTACATTAGTATCCCCCAAATGCAATACTTGAGTATAATTTTAACATGATATGTACAAGATTTATATGAAGAAAACTATAAATCTCTAAACAAAATCAACAAAACAAATAATTGGAGAGATAGTCTATGTTTATAGATAGGAAGATTCAATATTGTTAAGATGTCAGTTCTTCCCAACCAAAATCCCAGCAAGTCAGGCTGTGGATATGAACAAACTGTACAGTGTATATGGAGAGGCAAGAGACCCAGAGAAGCCAACACAGTATTGAAGTAGAAGAAGAAAGCTGGAGGACAGACACTATCTCACTTTAAGACTTATGATAAAGCTAATAAATATAAAAATAATTAAGACAGTGTGGTATTGGCAGAAAAATAGAAAAACACGTCAATGGAACAGAATAGAGGGCCCAGAAACAGACCAACAGAAATATTCAATATAAAGATCATGGAGTAATTCTCTCTAGGAGGGCAGTAAAGGGTGTTGGAACCTTTCCTTTGCCTAATACACTGGCTAAAACTTCCAGTACAATGTTGAATCAAAGTGGAGAGAGTGGACATCTTTGCTTTGTTCCCATTCAGAAGGAAAACATTCAGCATTTTACCATTAAGGATGATATCAGCTAGTGATTTCTTCAGGTTGAAGCAGTTCCCTTCTATTTCTATTTTTCTGTGTTTTTTTTTTTTTTTCTCTCCAAATCATGAAGGAGTTTCAGTTTTTCAATGGCTTCTTCTACACATATGGAGATGATCATGTTTTAGTTTTGGTTTTGATTTGTCTGATAGGGTGAAATACAATGATTTTCAACTTCTGAACCAACCTTACATTCCTGGGATAAACACATTGGGTTATAACTTATCCTTTCTGTATATTGCTATGTTCAATTTGCTAACATTTTAATAAAAGATTTTTGCATCATATTCATGAGACATATTAGCCTATAGTTTTCTTTTCCTGTAGGGTCTTTTTCTGGTTTTGGTGTAATGTTGGCCTCATAGAATTCGTTGGGCAGGGTTCTCTCCTCATTTTCTGGAGGAATTTGTGTGTAGAATTGGTATTATTTCCCCCTTAAATATTTAGTAGAATTCAGAGTGACGCAATCAGGGCCTGGGGATTTTGTTGTGGGAAGTTTTCAGTGACAGATTCAATCTCTTCAATAGGGGTATCTAGCTTTTAAGTTTCTTTTTGACAGAATTTTGTTAATCTGTCTTTTGGAAATTTGTCCATTTACTCTAAGTTATCTAATTTATTGGTAAAAATTGCAAATAGTGTTCCCTTATTTGCTTCATAATATCTGCAGGATCTGTGTTGATGCCTCTCTCTCATTTCTGAAGTTGGTAATTTGTTTTTCCTCTTCTAAACTGGTCTGTCTAGAGGTCAATCAGTATTATTGACCTTTTCAAAGGTTTTTAATGGTTTCATTGATTTCTGCTTTGATCTTTATTTTATTACTGTATGTACTTTGAGCTTAATTTGCTTTTTTTTAAAAAAAATTTTAAGGTGGACTCTTAGATCACTCATTTGAAACCTTTCTTTTTTTAAATAAAAGTATTCAATTTCCCTCTAAGCACTGCTTTAGCTGCATCTCACAACTTTTGATAGGGTATTTTTATTTCATTCAGTTCAAAATATTTTTTTAATTCTCTTATTTACAAGTGTGTTTTAAGTTTCTCACAATTAGGGATTTTCCAGATATGTGTCTGTTGATTTCTAATTTAATTCCATGGTGGTCACAGAGCAAACTTTGTATGATTTCTTTTATATTTTTTAAAAGTTTGTTTTATGGCCTAGAGTATGGTCTATCTTGGTAAATATTCCATATTTATATTGAAAAAATGTACATTAGGTGTTAGCATCCTTTAGATGTCAATTAGGTCAAGTCAGTTGATGCTATGGCTCAGGTCTTTCATATCCTTGCTGAATTTTTATCTACTTGTTCTATCATTACTCATTTATTGCATGACAATGGGTTATTTCTTCCTTGCTTTTTTTTATGCTTCACAATTTTTGAGTGCTGAAATTATGTGCAGGAGGGCAGTGGAGGCTGCAGTAAACAACACTATTTACAACCAGAAATGGGCATACTTTTTCTTTCATCATGCCATCAGGGGGTGTTGAGTCAGTCTAGTCAGCCATTGGACTGGGTTTGATTTTGTTGTTGCTATGGATAACTTTAATGCATCAAAGACTTTAAATTCCTCCAGCTGTGGGCTGCTGCTACCTTATGCTTAGTTATAAGGTTTGGGTGCCAGAGGGTATTTTCAGTATTCTCACTCCACTCTCAGCTTTCAGTAGTCTGAAATATCTAGTCAGCTGCATATCTACTCTCTGTATTCTTTCTCCTCCCTATCAATAAGACTGCTACTGCTTATTTCTCAGAGGGAGGCTCACGGTGAGAGTGGGATAGAGCTCTTCATGCTTTTGGGTTACTCTGTCTTAGGCAGGCCCTCAGAGGCAGAAATTTCTCAATGTTCCTGCATCCTCCCGGCTCCCCCAAATGTCAGCCAAACCCTGCCTCGTGTGAGAGAAAATATGTCCTGAGTGGGAACTTCCTGTCCTGCCCTCCAGGGGCAAGAGACCTCTGCTTTGTGACAGTGCAGGGTCCTAAGCTCAGGGGTTCCCTGTCCTTCCCCAGGGGCAGACAGGTTTTACTTTCACTCCTCCTCCAAAGGCAGTGGGTATCTCCCTAGGCCCAGGACAGGAGGAGAGAACAGAAAAGCTTTCTGCTCTTCCCCTGGTGGCTTAAGGATTTTTCTTTGTATGAAATAAGGGTCTGGGGAAGTGGCAGACTTTCATTCCTGTGTACTAATGAGGAGGGAGCTCTCTCTCCTCAATTTGTCTAACAGTACCCAGTTAATGAATGAGTACATGAGTGAAACGCATTCTTGGGTCTGATGCTTAAATGTCACACCAGCTCACTTTTAGAATTTGTTAATTTTAGCTGTTTTCTTCTTATCTGCATTTATGGTGGCTGCCTCTTCCTCGGTTGTTCTATCAAACGCAAAACAGTTGGTGTGTCTTACAGGGGCTTGTCATTCTTTGGAATCTGGCTTGCTTTGCTGACATGCAACTTCTGCTATCTGATGGTTTTTTAAAAAAGTAAAATTTTGCAGATTATTTAGCATTTTCCTTTTGTTAGTGTGGGAGCAATATTCTGTTGCTATTTTCTTTATCTTAAGTGGAAGCAGAACTTTCCGGGAGTTTGGTTTTAAATGATTTACTAGGGACATTTCTTCTTTTGCTCTTTGTTGGTACTCAGATAAAGAGGTTTGCATGGCTCCCTTGATGGGTGTCTTCTCTCCCCTGGTGGGTGCTTCAGGGTTCCTTGGTTATAAGGAACCTGTGGAAGTGGGCATGGAGCCAACAGCTGAAACCAGGTTGTTATAAGTCTGGGAGAGCTTTGGTGATTCTTTGTATTATCCATCCTGAAAACGTAGGTACCAAACTCTAATCCATAATAGCACAGACTCAGGGATGGTTCCAAGGGAATACAAATGGAAGACAGAAATTTTTCTAAGCTAAAGTCAGACCACTTGGGAACCCTATCTCTCTGCCTTCAGTGGGAATTCTTAAGATGCTTACTAGAATTACAAAAAAAAAAAAAAAACCTACAAATTACAAATTCTAGATGACTAGAATTACAAATATTAAATTAATATTTGAATAAATGAATAGAGCGTAGGAGAAAAAGGTGTGTGTGTACTAAGTCATGTCCAACTTTGCGACCCTATGGATTGTAGCCTGCCAGGCTCTTCTGTCCATGGAATTTTCCGGGCAAGGATACTGGAGCAGGATGCCATTTCCTGACCCAGAGACTGAACCATTGGCAGGCGGATTTTTTACCACTGTGCAACTTGGGAGGTCCAGGAGAAAAAGGTACAGAAAGGCCAATTTGCCTATTCTAATCCTGGGACACGTGTTAATGGGTTGAGATCATCTTTGGGGATATGCCTCAGACAGGGAGGAAGGCAGAGACAGAATATCTTTACCAATAAAGTGTTCAGGATTATAATATTCCTTTGAGAGTTTAAAATTATCTCCCCAAATGAACACTTTCATTTTACATTTTTGAAAGGTTTTTTTTTTTACCATGAAACACTGTATATACCAAGTTAGATTCCAATGGAAGACAGTCTCTTAGAAAATAAAACAAAGTTAAGGACACATTGCCTAATATCAGGGAGCTGTGAAAGAGGATATTTATCCTGCACAGAACTAGCTACATGACATTTATATTTTAAGGAATAATCATTTAACCTTTTTGCTGCAGCTATCACTCTCAACTCATTGTGAGAAATACTTGGTTAGGTTTTAAAATTGGAACTTTTAAAGCAGTATCAGAGGAATAAATTTCCCAGTGTATAAATCTGTAATACAGGGTAATAACTACCACGGTCTGTCAGATCACGCTTGAGCTCAAATCTAACCCAATACTTGAGACTGCTAAGCATAAAGATCAAGGCTCAGTAGATGTGGACTATGGCTGAAGACACTAAGCTGGCTATGTCAGGCAAAGGGGCATTAATTTCACACAACCTGTAGGATGATGTGACTTTTCCAGCAGTATGACACAAGTTGTGAGTACCAACCCAGAAATGGAGCTTAAAACTGTTTTACATACGGAGAATTACAGCTAACTGACTGAGAAAAAAAGGCTTAACTGGTTTGTATAACAATCCTCTAACCTAACACACATAAATGAAATTTTAGCTCAACTGTAGCTATGAAGTGAGATTTAAATTTGGAATTTAAGGGTTACAAAACAGTAACTTCAGAGTAAAAGATACGTTACCCGCAAGGAAAGGAGTTCTATTAACAAATTCCTGGGGTTTATGCAAAGACTGGTACAAAAGCATAAGCAGTCACGAAGTTGCAGTAGGAAGAAAAAAATAAAGGACAAGAGGAGAAAGATTGATTTAAAGGACAAGAAGAAAACACACAAATGAATCTTACCCTGGAATGAAGAAGGCACTTGTAGTACCTCTTGGAGAGTCACTGTTGATAGGCATCAATAATGTTTACATTTAGCACGCAACCTCCTGCATGTAGAGATGCCCAACAAACAGCTTTTGAAATTATATGCTCTGTGCTCCCAATTAGATGGTGAGCCACTTGATTGTATGCTTTTCTATATTCTCCTCTTCATCTAACACAGTATTGGGGATTAGTATTTGTTCAAAATTCATTAGTTAATTGACTTCTCTGCCTTTGGCATCTTCGGTGAAGCACAATTCACAAGGCAGAGTCGTCTTTCAGAAACATGTGAGCTGCTCACCGTCTCAAAATGGACAAAGACAAAGAAGATGAGAGGGAGATGAGAAGTAAGGGGTGCTAATGTTTTACCAAATTAATGAGGGGATACTAGTGCCTACAGTGTGCTGCAAAATACAAAAACAGTCGTAAGCTCATCTCGGAAAGGCTTGAGCTAGTCTATAGGGATTAGAATAGCTGCTGGATTTATGGTACCCTGGGAACCTCTATTTGTCAAGTGCCATGGAGGCAGCCCTGACACTGGCACAGGTGAAGATGAATTTTCATTCAGAGCAGTGAGCCTTCTGACTCCATTAATCCTCAGGGTTTTGATGATGAATTTCTTTCTTTTTTTATTTTATTTATTTTCACTCTAATGCCTCCTCCCACTGCCCTGTAACAGCGTGCAAGGAACAGAACAGATGGTGCTTTACGTGGAAGATCGAGGGCTCATGAGGATACAAAGCCTGCCCACTCTGAAATCACATGACTGCACATGCTAGGAAAAGCCTTGATTTCCCCTGGGAGACACAGATGCAATGATGTTAGTATTCCCAGTAGAGCAGGAGGAGGAGAGGACCAACAGGCCATTTACAAGGAAGACCACACTTATACTAATACACTCCTTAGCAAAGACCATGTTTAATCACAAAATAACAGGAGGACAGATACCTGAAAGTTCAAAAACACCAAAATAAAATGAAGGCAAATGAAGGTTTAGTATGCCACTATGCAAAATGCATTTTGAACAAACCAGTAAGGACATACAGTAGTAGAACACTGGCCTCTAGTTAACCCGCCATTGGCTCTGACCCAGTTTTAATCGGAAGAAGGCAGGATTTACAACCTGCTTAAGGATGGAGTTTGACAACTGCTATAATCAGAAGAGCTGTCAACACAAGGACAGCTGTCAAGCCAAACTGTAATTCATAAAAAATAATAGCTAAGCCCCCAAGACATCCCTAACATTGTGTGCAATCACTGGATTTAACCATACTTAGAGTGTTATGAAAGTTCTAACAACAGGTTAAGGGTCCTAAAATAAAATCAACAATAGCTATTGAATGTCTATTAAATAAAAAAATTCAATAATATTAAGTGACTAAATGGATAAAATATGCTCAGCAGATTTTATCTGGCATATAGTAGGTGCTTAATAAATTGTAAGTATTAACATTATTATTACAAGCAAACTCTGTTTTGACAGTCTTAATATTGGGCAAAAGTGTAGTGACCTAGTAAGAAAATCTAAATTAAAAATTAAATCGCACCTTTAAAGTATTAATTTCATGAAATATTCCTGAATTATCAGAATATTTTAGTTTTATATATTTGTAATGCCAAAACCTCTAATACTATTTGAGTGTTTAATTATCTTGGTTATAACATATATGGTATTTGTCTTGTTATTTCTACAATAATATGAGAGAAAAAGATCATTTTACTAGATCAATCTTGGGTAGGATTCCTAAATCAAGGAATAATAATTTTTATGATTATCTAAACTCTTAGTGAACAGAAATAGGAATATAAAGGCACATAAATGAATATATATGTGTGTGTTTACTCACAAGTACAGTCTTGAAAAACAGCCTGACCCACTGATTAGGTTGACCAACGATAAAAGATTTTCCTTTATTTCTATAAGAGATTATCTTCCAAAAAATTATGTGTGCTTTAAAAGGATACTAGGACTATAATTATTTATGGAGTTATGAAAAGAAGACTGGAAGTAGAATTAGAAGACCTGGACAAGTATTTTGGCCCTACCACCTACAACATGTTACCCTGTCAAGGTCACTTCACCTCTCTGGACTTCAGTTTTTATCTGCAAATGTAGGAAAATAGGGCCTAGCTAAGGCATCTGTTGGAAACATTAAGAGGTTGTATGTATGAAAACGGTAACACTACCATCTTATCTGTCAAGGTTTGAATGTGTGTGTGTGTAAGCTTTATTTGAGTATAAAACACATACAAGAGTACCAAAATCAAAAACTTTAAGATGAATTTATGCATGTAACTAACTGGCACACAGATCAAGAGTCAGATCATTATTAGAATCTCAGAAGCACTCTCACCCTGTTCAACCCTTTCAAATGCTACCTACCCAGTTCCCCAAGGTGACCAATATCCTGTGTGCTAATGCTGGAGATGAATTCTTCCTGTTTTTGATCTTCATATAAATGGAAGCATACAGTACATACTTCTTTTGTGTCTGGCATCCTGAACTCAGTATGTTTGTGAGATTCATCATTTTACACTCAGTGTTTCTTTTGCAATTCCATTTTGTTCTTTCTGCAGTGCCTTTTAGAACTACCTTTCAGTTCACCATAGTTGTTTTTTTTTTTTAATTTGTGCCAATTCTGCACTTTAACCTATTCATATTGTAAGATTTCTGTAACTTTTCATTTATTGAAATTCTATTTGATTCTCTTTGAAATTCCCTTGTTCTTCTTTTGGAGAGTCTTGTTCTTGTGTTTTTGAATCTTTGATTTTACACAAATTTTTTTCTGATAATTTCTATCCAGTAGTTTTACTTAAATTCCTTAAAGTCTAATCCTGTGGTTTACTGTGTCTGCTGACATTCACTCAAGTGTATTCTGTAAGTTTGGACTGTGAGCTCATTTTCAGCAGAACTTCTTTCTGTAGGAATTTTGTGCTGTATTAGTTAAGGGAGAGAAGTTTAGCATTTGCTTCTGCCAGGCCCTTTAGGGGTAACCAGCTGAGTGTATTTACTATGTTAATTTCTCAACATGAGAATTTCTGAAACAATCAATATAAATTTAAACCCCAAACTTGCTTGAGATGGGGCTTTTTTTTTTTTCCACCCAGATTCTGGTCTGTGGCAGATAACCTTGTTGTCCTTCCTTACACCAGAAGGTCAACTTTTTTTAAGCTAATTTTTTTTTTTCCTACTGGGGATGCAGTCCTTAGAGGGTCTTGGCTTATGTGCAGGGTCTCAGTTCCAACTTCCCATTCCTCATGAAAGATCATTTCCAGGGTTTGCTGGCACTGAAATCCAAGCCCACAGTTTCCCCAGACTAGATACAGTGTTGACTCACACACTACCACTATGGTTACCAGGTCCTTATTTATTTAGGGTGGGAGGTGAAGGACACCCAATGTCCAGGGACATTTTCATATATTTATCCAGCAAATAGTTGATGCTCATTAAATATCTGAATGAATCAATTACAACTAAGAAGTTAAGTGGTGTTTACAATACTAATAGAGCCTATATAATATTTAGATTTTAAATCATTTAAATTTACTTCAAATAGGTAATATATGTACATGGTTCCAAATATAGAAGTCATTAAAGGGTTTATAGGAAAATACTTCTATTCTGTGCTTGTATGTGAGCTCCACACTTCCTCCCTTAGGCAATCAACATTCACTTTTGTGTATCTTTCATTTACTAGCAAATATGTACAGATATATTCATGGCAGCACAGTATATATACTGTTCTTCCCTTTACTCCTTTCACTTAACAATATATCTTAGAGATTTTTTTCGTATCAGAACAAAAAGAAAATATAGCTTATTTTGAAGCCAGTCAGAAAGACCTTAGAATAATGTCAACCCTTTTACTATTCATAAATGAAGTTTACACATATCAAATTAAATGGACACATTCTCACATCGGTAAAGGCATTTACCCCTAATGGTTAACTATGGATGACAGAATGACTCATCTACATTCTCAAGGGCATATTTAGTCTGGTGTAACTGTTTCTACAGTTTCTGGATGGAGAAATGAAAGCAAAACACAACACATGCCACAGAGAAGGCATTAAAAAATGTCTACTGAATGAAAGAAGGATTGAGGGGATGGAAATAAGAGCTAATAATCTGCTTTCTTTTAAGGCATGCCACACATTTCCTAAACTTGTGTATGTATAAACTAAAGAGTAGTTTTTTTAAAAAGTTTTTTGTTAATTATTTTGAATTAGAGGACAACTGTTTTACAATATTGTGTTGGTTTCTGCCCTATTTCAACATAAATCAGCTATAGGTATATGTATGTCCCTTCCCACCTGAGCCTCCCTCCCACCTCCCACCCCATCCCACCCCTCTAGGTAGTCACAGAGCATCGGATTTGAGCTCCCTGCATCTGATTCAATCTCTCACTTTAAATTTTTGATCCAATGAAACTTGTTTAAGAAGAGAGAAACTAAAACACATTTTCCACATATGAGGAGTTTAGAAGGACTAGGATATTGTTCCCAGGACAGTTTTGTTTCCAGCTGAGGATTAACAGAGCATTTAACGGCACTTCCCTGTAGCTCAGAGGGTAAAGAATCTGCCTGCAATGCAGAAGAGCTGGGTTCAATCTCTGGGTCAGGAAGATCCTCTGGAGAAGGGAATGGCAATCCATTCCAGTGTTCTTGCCTGGAGAATCCCATGGACAGAGGAGCCTGGCAGGCTATAGTCCATTGGGTTGCAACGAGTTGGACACGACTGAGAGACTAAAACTAATGATATGAGCATTTAACAATATGATCAATCTCAGATAAAATTAACACAATATCTTTTTCCTTCTTAGATGAAGTGTTTCCTTCCTTCTGCTCCTGATAAGCAGATCTTGCGTTTTAAGCAGTTCTGTTTCGCTTCACTAGGAAGCTGAGTGGTCCCTTCACACCTGCACTTTGAGTTGTCAGTCACCATGGTCCCCAGGCCCTAATGCAGCCCTTGAATGGCTCACTGAAAGCTGATGAACCTCAAGCATATTCATAACAGTTCCACTGAAGTCCCATGAATCCACTGATACTGCTTATGCAACACACTTTTAAAAGAATTTTAGTGTGTGGAACTCCCTCCTTCTCAAAGGAGGTTGCATTGGTGGAGTTGTCTGGACCTTATGGCACATATTTTGAAATAAAAATCAGTTTGCTTCTTGAAGCCAGGCATCAGGAATAAGGCGCAGCCCCGAATTTTTTGCTGAAGGCCTCACAACTACTGTTGGAGTGTCTGACTTAATACCTGGTTCAAACAGGTAAGAAGGAAGCTGAAAAAAATTTTTTCCTAGATGGAAAATCAGAGTTCAGAGTAGCTAGGATTTGGTGATGTTAGAGGAGCTATATGACAGACTTATATGAACATGTTTGCAGAGTGAGAGATGTGAGCACTGTGGAAAGTGGGTGGGGAAAGCATTTGTTTTTCTCTCCTTTCCTGGTAAATTTAGAGATGACGGGTTTGAATTTCTGGCTCTGTTAGGTAAGTTTACTAACTTCTTTGAGTTTTGATTTCCTCATTTATAAATTGGAGAAAACAATAACTATTTCAGAGGGCTGTTTATAGAAAGGAGCCTTGAGGTTTCTTGAATACTATGATGGGCACACCTTCCAAAGGTATTTGGTAACATAAAATGTACATGTATGGATATATGTGTGTGTGTGTGTATGTGCAACTTAACTATTTTAAGTACAGAAACAGAAGAATATAACGGCTAATAAAACAAGTTTTGGGCTATTACAAGTAACGCTGCAGTACATGTCCTTAATTATGTTTCCTTATACACATGTTGGGGAGTATTTCCAGGGAATATACTAGAAGTGAAATTGCCAAGTTGTAAGGTATGTGTACCGGTAGCTTCAACTTCACTAGATTTTTGCCAAATTCACCTCCAAAGTGATGCAATAGTTGATGTTCCCAATAGCAGTATATGAGTGTTCTTGTTCCTCCACATCCCCGTTCTATTCTTTGCACATGTTGGGTGCATGCTATGTGTATGCTAAGTCGCTTTAGTCGTGTTCGACTCTTTGCGACCCCATGGACTGTAGCCCACCAGGCTCCTCTGTCCATGGGATTCTCCAGGGAAGGATACTGGAGTGGGTTGCCATGCCTCCTCCAGGGGATCTTCCCGACCCAGGGATTGAACCTGCATCTCCTGTGGTTCCTGCATTGCGGGCGGGTTCTTTACTGCTGAGCCACTGGGGAAGCCCTGGTGCACATATTTACAAGTTGCCAATCTGTGTGAACCAGTCAAGTTGCTCAGTCGTGTCTGACTCTTTGCGATCCCACGAACTGTAGCCTACCAGGCTCCTCCATCCATGGAATTTTCCAGGCAAGAGTACTGGAGTAGGTTGCCATTTCTTTCTCCAGGGGATCTTCCCGACCCAGGGATCACACCCAGAAGTTATATCTAAATGTTTTAATCTGCATCCCCTAATTATTGTTGGGAGACATTTCTCCAAGGGATTCTCATTTTTCTGTACATCGTGTGACCAGAGGTGAAGATAGCTTTTATGCTAGACTATCTTTCAAAAGATGTTAATATTGTGAATGACCTTTGTCAACGGAGGTACTGCTTCCTTCTAGAATAGAAGGCAGGTTTGTTTATTGTCCAGTATAATAAAGACATGTGTTCTCCAGGGTAAAGGTTGGGCAAGTCTGCTGGCAGCTTATTATAAAAGACTGGAGTTCCCTAAGCTTAGGATTTCTAAGCTATGACACTATGTGTCCAAGATCTGCTGGGGCTTCTCTTTGTAGCTCCCATGGGATTCAAGGGCAAATGACACAAACATGAACCTCATGCTGCTTACTGTGCTGTGAACAATAGTCTTTTTGTCTCTGATCCATGAGTTTTGTGTCTTTTGCCAGCATCCATAAAACTGCATCAGGCTAACTGGTTAGAGTTCAAGTTGTGTATAATCTCAGACTATTCATAGTTCTTGGAAGTTATTGGTGAGGGTGAGTATCTTGTTTATTGGTTATTTGGCTCTTCTCATTTGTGAGTTATCTGTTTTTTGGGGTCTATTTTTTCCATTTGATTGTTTCTTATTGACTGGGAGATGTTCTTGATATATTCTAGTTTAAATATTGATGGCTGTCTTTTATTCAACTGTGTGTGTGTTTGTGTGTGTGTGTGTGTATATGCACGCGCACGCTCAGTCACATCCAACTCTTTGCGACCCTATGGACTGTAGACCGCCAGGCTCCTCTATTCATGAGATTCTCCAGGCAAGAATACTGGAGTGGGTTCCCATTCCCTCCTCTAGAGGATCTTCCTGACCCAGGGGTCAAACCCAAATTTCCTGCATCGCAGGAGGATTCTTTACCCACTGACCCACCTGGGAAGCCCTTATTCAACCATGTTCATATCCAAATAGAATAAAAGTAACAACACTTTTTCTAGTACGTCACAGTTTTCAAAGTACTTTATTATCTCTTACCTCACTGAAATTACCCAGTAGCCCCTTAAGAGCCATATTACTTCCACTTTACAGATTATCCTCTATTTTACAGATTAAGTGAAAATTACTTCACGAGGCTAATCAGTTAATAGAAGAAATAAATTAAAAAATCAAGTCTATTTTTCTTTACTTCAATCACATCAAGAAAGTATTTCTTACAGGAGAGATTCTAGCTCCTAAGTAACAATGATTAGAATCTTTGTTGTCACTGATAATAACAGGAATGAAATAATGAAGTTTCAAAAGGGGATTGGAGGAAGCTTCATTTCTGTTGACTGTGTAGAAATGCTCAATTCACTATGAATGTGTCCATAAGAATTTTAATATACAATCAACCTTAGAGGTTATTAATCTGTTTTTTAAACATAAAGTTATTGTAGCTCTGCTAGTGGTTGGCATTTTTCCAAGCACAATGTAGGGTTGGACAAAGCTGAGATAAGCAAATAAAGTCAAATATAATTAGTAATAATTTAAAAACATCTTACCATAATGTAGAGCTGTTTGACCTTCATTGTCCTATAAAAGAAACAAAGAATCTAAGTTATTGCAAAAGTATGAAAGTATATAAGCTATAGCAAATATCTGATATACCAAAGTTCCATAGGTTTACCGGCTACAGGAAAAGAAGCCAGCTCTTTGAGCCTCACAGTAACCTCTGACCAAACTCTCCATCTCGGAGAAAAGGAGAAGGTTGAATGGTAACTTGTGCACTGCAGCAGCCACAGAGTGACAGGATGACTAGATCTGCAGATATTAAACCAAAGGGAATCCTTTAAAATGTGACAGTTTGATTACCCAATTAGTGGCAGAAAAACGGCCATTTATCACGGCCAGTATTATAATGTTTTTTTTTTTAAAGTACATTCCCAAAATCTATCTAAGAAGTCTATGATTTATAGTAAGAATTAGTAGCTTTTTAACCCATTTTCAAAGATTCAGATTTCAGGCTTATAAAGTTTCCTAATCATATCAAATATCATACAGAAATGTGATTTCAAGGCACACAAAGTCTCTACAAGTTGTTAAGTCAAAAATTCCCACACACACAGGAAAATCCAACTGTTCAGTTAAATTTTTATTCCTTTAAAATAAAAATATTTTAACTATATAAACTAATTATCGATGAGTACTTTTTCATGATGCTATTTCTTAATTCAATTTTTATTTTACATTGGAGTACAGTTGATTTACAATGTTAGTTTCAGCTGTACAGCAAAGTGATTCAGTTATACATTGTCTATTTTTCAGATCCTTTTCCCATAGGTTATTATAGAACATTGAGCAGTTCTCTGTACATACAATAGGTCCTTGTTGGTTCTCTGTTTTATATATAGTAGGATGTATATGTTAATCCCCAAACTCCTACTTGACCCCTCCTCCAATCTCTTCTCTTTGGTAACCATTAAGTTTGTTTTCAAAGTCTGAGTCTGTTCTGTTTTATAAATAAATTCATTTGTATAAGTTTTCTAGATTCCACATATAAGTGATATCATATGATTTTTGTCTCTGTCTGACTTCATCCAGTATGATAATGTCTAGGTCCATCCACGCTGCTGCAAATGGCATTATTTCATTCTTTTTTTATGTCTCAGTAATATTCCACTGTACATATATATCATATCTTCTTTATCCATTCCTCTGTCAATGGACATTTAATTTGCTTCCGTGTCTTAGCTATTGTGAATAGTGCTGCAATGAACATTGGGGTGCATGTATCTTTTTGAATTGCGGTTTTCTCTGGATATATGGTCAGGAGTGGAATTGCTAGATCATATGGTTGCTCCCTTTTTAGTATTGAAAGGAACCTCCATGCTCTTCTCTATATTGTGCTCAGTTATGTCTGACTTAGGGACCCCATGGTTGTAGCCTGCCAGGCTCCTCTGTCCACCACTTCCTACTCCAGGGGATCTTCTTGACCCAGGGGTTGAACCCATGTCTCTTGTGTTTCCTGCACTGGCAGGCAGCCTCTCTACCACCAGGGCCACCTAGGAGGCTCCGTTCTCCAAATAGTAGTTGTATCAATGTACATTCTCACCAACAGTGTAGGAATGTTGTCTTTTCCTCTGCATCCTCTCCAGGATTTATTATTTGTAGATTTTTTGATGGTGGCCATTCTGACTGGTGGGCTTCCCAGGTGGCTCAGTGGTAAAGAATCAGCATGCCAATTCAGGAGACACAGGAGACACAGGTTCAATCCCTGGTCAGGAAGATCCCTTGGAGGAGGAAACGGCAACTCACTCCAGTATTCCTGCCTGGAGAATCCTATGAATAGACGAGCCTGGTGGGTTACAATCCATAGAGTCACAGAGTTGGACATAACTGAGCACACACATATGCATTCTGACCTGTATGAGGTGATACCTCTCTAGTTTTGATTTTCTCTACTAATTGGCAACGTTCAGTATTTCTTCATGTGTTTTTAGACATCCATAGCTCTTTCTTAGAGAAATGTCTATTTAGATCATTTGCCCATTTTTCAATTGGTTGTTTTTGGTTTTGTTTTTGATACTGAGTTGCATGAACTGCTTGTATATTTTGGAGATTGATCCTTTGTAAGTTGCTTCATTTGCAAATATTTTCTCCCATCCTGTGGGTTGTCTTTTTTTGTTTTCTTTATGGTTTCCTTTGCTGTGCAGAAGTTTTTTAGTTTAATTAGGTTCCATTTGTTTATTTTTGCTTTTTATTTTCATTACTCTGGGAGGTGGACCTATAAAGGTACTGCTGTGATTTATGTCAAAGAGTGTTCTTCCTATGTTTTCTTCTAAGAGTTTTATAGTATCCGGTCTTATATTTAGGTCTTTAATCCATTTTGAGTTTATTTTTGTGTATGGTGTTAGAGAATATTCTAATTTAATTGTTTTACATGTAGCTTTCCAGTTTCCCCAGCATCATTTATTGAAGAGAATGTGTCTTTGCTGTTGTATAGTCTTGCCTCCTTTGTCATAGATTGATCATAGGTATGTGGGTTTACTTCTGAACTTTGTATCCTGTTCCATTGATCTATATTTGTTTTTGTGCCAATATTATACTGTCTTGATGACTGTAGCTTTGTAATAGAAAGTCAGGGAGCCTGATTCTTCCAGTTCCATTTTCCTTTCTCAGAATTGCTTTGGCTTTTGGGGGCCTTTGTGTTTCCATGCAAATTAAAAAAATTTGGTTCTAAAAATTTTGTGAAATATGCCATTGATAATTTGATAGGGATTGCATTGAATCTGTACATTGCCTTGAGTAGTATAATCATTTTGACTATATTGATTCTTCCAATCCAAGAACATGGTATATCTTTCCATCTGAGCAGTGCTATTTCTTAAGCTGAGGGCACATGATCACATTACATGAGCAATACATAATCAGGATGATATACAGGTGAAAAGTATGATTTAGATTAATTTGATAGGCATTTAGTATGTGGATGGCCATTCTGGAGCCCCTGGTAATTAAGAATAAATGATTAACCATTATTGTAAATGAGACAGATTGGTATTATGATTTAAATCAACTACTCTTAGACAAACCATATCTACCTTTCCCATTTCCTAAAAATTGAATATGGGGGTTGGTTCCCAGAAGGTTTTGGGTGTGGTTCTATTTAATCTCCTAAGAAGAAAGGCAAAAAGCTGCCACAGAGAGCTTATTTTCTGGTTCAGATGGGTAGTTAGAAAAAAGTAATTCCTTAACACCTAGAGAAGTTCAGCAGGGATAACAGCCGACGGGTAGAAGACAACTTTCAGGCAATATAGTTTGATTAAACTGTTTTCTCGCCAGAAATTGGAGTTCTCACTGGATTTGGCGGTAACATGTGGGTGGATAGGTTGGAGGAGATATGAAAGATGTAATTTTGAGGAACCTGGTGAGTAGGGTAGATTCAGCTGAGGTGCAGCACTGCTTATGTTTGGGATGCTCATTATATATCATAAGGATAATAATAAACTCTAAGGGGAGTAAAAGATGGACAGCAGCACCATGAAGTCAGAAGAACAAGAGATTACTTTTGCCTACTTCTTTCTTGTATTTTTCAATACAGTCCCTGCTTTGCTCCTAGTTCCTCTTTGCCTTGCCCTGCCTGTGAGATTAATGACAGGTAGGGGAAGAGAGCTGAGGCAGCTACAGTAAACAAGATCCAAGAGATGATAATGAGGGGTGGCATGACAGTGTGAAGTTGTGTTCCTGAGTATCTGGATTCACCTGGCTACAGCCAAGGGCAATTTTGAAAGAACTGCATTGCCCACTATGGCTTTAAACTTGTATCTGCTTTGCTAGTTTCCGAAGTTAACCAGTAAAAATGTATGTGTGTGTGTTTGTGTACACACACCTGATGGGTTTATACATTCACATTTACGTGCAAACACACCTGATGGACTTATACATTCACATTTATAGTTTAAATGCTTGCCAACAGAAAACAATTTCAGAAAGGGTTTAATCTATTGAAACTTCCAGACTCTAACCTATGCATCCATCATGCAAGGTTATATGTTCTACAATTATCCATTTTTAAAAAGTGTAATTTTCTTGCTATTTGTGCGTTAAGTTCCTTGTTTAGTTACTGTGTTCATATAAATATATATGCAGAGTTCAATTTCATTCAATTTGTAATTCTTATCTTCACAAGAGAGGTAGAAGCATAATTAATTTCTTTTAATCACTTTTACCAATGAGTACTAAATCTATATCTCCACCTCAATCTCTAACTAATGAATTAATTTAAAATGTTTATTGAGCTCCTACTATGATCCAGGCATTGTTCCAGGTATTGTGAGCACAGAGGTGAGCAAGAGAGAGAAGGTCCCTCATGTTATAACTCTTACAAAGTGGTAGGGGAAGTAATAAGCAAATAAATCTTTTCTGTAATAGACAGTAATAAGTGCCCCCCCCCCCCAAAAAAAAGCATAATAAAGTGTCTAGATGATGTGAGATGCTATTTTAGATCAAAAGAACAAGGAAGGGCTCTTTGAGAGGGTATGTAAACACAGAGAATTGGGGAAGATTCTAGGGTGGTCATGCAACCTCCTGAGCTGAGCACATCATAGCAACCCATTATCCTCCTGGTCTAGAAGTAAGCATGTCACTCAAGCCAAACCAATTAGAGTCTTCTCTCAGGATTTTCAAAATAGAGCAAGAAGATAGAAGCATGTGTACAGAGAAAGTCTTTTTCTTCCTGGTCAAAGGAAAGTGGTGTAGTGAATAAAGACAGATACAAAAGGGTAAATATTGTATTATTCCAGTTGTATGAACTACTTAGGAGTAGTAAAATTCAGACAGACAGAAATAGAACAGTGGTTACCAGGGGCTGCAGAGAGAGAGGAATGAGGAGTTATTGTCTAGTGGATACAGAGTTTCAGCAGGGGGGGCTGCCGTCTATGGGGTCGCACAGAATCTGACACAACTGAAGCGACTTAGCAGCAGCAGCACATGAAAACATTCTGCAGATGGATAGTAGTGACAGTTGCACAATGTGAATGTACTTAATACCACTGACTTTACACTTAAAAATGCTTAGTTAATTGTATCATGTATATCTTAGCACAATTTTTTAGAATTAATTTATCTTAATTGGAGGCTAATTACTTTACGATATTGTAGTTTTTGCCATACATCGACATGAATCAGCCACAGGTGCACATGTGTTCGCCATCTAGAACCCCCCTCTCACCTCCCTCCCCATCCCATCCCCCAGGGTCATCCCAGTGCACCAGCCCTGAGCACCCTGTCTCATGCATTGAATCTGGACCAGCGATCCGCTTCACATATGATAATATACACATTTCAGTGCTACCCTCTCAAATCATCCCACCCTTGCCTTCTTCCACAGAGTCCAAAAGACTGTTCTTTACATCTGTGTCTCTTTTGCTGTCTTGCATATAGAGTCATTGTTACCATCTTTCTAAATTCCATATATATGCATTAGTATACTGTATTGGTGTTTTTCTTTCTGACTTACTTCACTGTGTATAATAGGCTCCAGTTTCATCCACCTCATTAGAACTGATTCAGATGCATTTATTTTAATGGCTGAGTAATATTCCATTGTATATATGTACTACAGCTTTCTTACCCATTTGTCTGATGACGGGCATCTAGGTTGCTTCCATGTCCTGGCTATTGTAAACAGCTTAGCACAATTTTTTAAAAAAAGAAAGTAAAAAGTAAAAGATATGAATCAAAAACTAAAGTGGCATTGTTCTCCACTTTTTGGAGAAAACTGGTGTGTGGTAGGTGAGAATGAAGTATTCACAAAGAAAAGAATAGCAATGAGAGGTCCAGAAAAAATGAGAGTCTCTGATTCTTATCATCCCAAGCCTGTCCTTGTCCTTCTTGGTTAGGTGAGCCAACAACAAAATACTCCCGAGGCAAAAGTGATCTTCTTGTCACTTGCAAGAGGAGTCCTGAGTAACACAGAACACAAGGTTATTTATGACCCAAGCCTTGGTCACCTTCCTCCCAATTTTGTGACCTCTGATTCCCAGTAAGAATACCTATATGGACACTCACAGCTATAAATGCGCTTCACTCTGCTTGAAATCTGTCCTCCAACCTTACAGGGTCCTGCTCTTTTCTCATGCTTTAATATCCATCTTTGACATATTTGAGCCTTTTAAGCAGACGTTTGATCCCTGCAGTTCTTTTATTTGAGCTCAGGGAGAGGGGCAGGTGGTGGTACATGTGATACTTGTGCTGCCTGAGATCCATGTACTGTTGATTACTACCTGTGTGCTTTATAAATTCTGGACTGTGAATTCAATTTAAGTGGGGTTTTATCTGGGAAAAATTCTGTGCTCTGTACCCTGAATTGAGATTCTGCCCCTCTAGAATGATTTTGCTTTTGTTTCTGACAGTCACCAGGGAAATATCAGTCTGAGAGCCCTATGTTGAGTTCTTAGCTTGGGGATTTTTGAATACTTAGGTTTGCCCTTTTAAAATTTACACTATTTCTCATCCCACCTCCCCTCCTGGGCTTGGCGTGCAGGCTAAGAAAAATTCTCATGTCAGCTCTTTGTTGGAGGGTAGATTTTTAATGTCTACTTTTCCTTGATGGTGGCTGCTATTTTTTGAGAGATTTCTACCTCATAGGTACTGGGACTGTCATATCCTTGCTTTCAGGACAGTCAGCTGTTGGTTTAAACCTATGACTTTCTTTTTGAAGCTTTGGGCTTATTAAAAAATTAAGGCTTACTATTTTGTTTCTTAGCTGTGTTTGTTTTGGCCTTTGGAGGCCAACTTTACTTTTTTGTAAGCTCTGCTGTGCATTTTTGTTGTTATTCAGTCGCTCAGTCATGTCCGACTCTTTGTGACCCCATGGACTGCGGCATGCCAAGCTTCGCTGTCCTTCACTGTCTCCCGGAGTTTGCTCAAACTCATGTCTATTAAGTCAGTGAAGGGATTTTATTCTGCATTCCTGGATATTTTGTGGTGGGAGAATTTTCAGATGAGTCTGGAATCCTGTAAGAAAAATAAATCCCCTCAATCGTTAAGACTCAGTTCATTTTCTTCAAGGGTCCCTCTTCTCTACCACAGCAACATAGCTTACACTGTATGTGCTTATCTAAAACTGTAAACTAAGACAATAAACTTCTCGTATGTAAGTACTATGTCTTTCATCTAGTGCCTATCACGGTGTCCTGCATAAAATGTGCACTCAATAAATGTTCATGAAATGAGAGAATGAATATATTACTGTAACCTTTCCTTATTGGTTTATTCTTTAATCTCTTTTAACCAACCTTTTTTCTTTTACCTGAACTTAACAAAAATCCTGACATATTTCCTACATTGTGGAGCATAAATGCCAGATGCAATTATTCTATAAGAGCCCAAACAATCATGAACTTAGTTCACAGTTAACTCAAGTGAAAAATAACTCTTTCAGTTTGACTTCCAGATGCTTTTTTCTCCTGTGTGTGCAGAGGACGAGTTGGTCTCTATTGAATTTATACAGATTATTTCTTTCCCCACATGTATTCTACACTAATTCTTTCTTTATAATTTTTGATCATTATTTTCATTTTATTAGTAATTATTTCCTTTAAGGACTAGATTTTCTTCTCTCCTGAGATGGGGCACCCTGTCAAATGTAAGAAGTATGTGTGTGTGTATTTAAAATTGTATTTATTTATTGAAGTATAGCTGATTTACAGTGTTGTGTTAATTTCTGCTGTACACCAAAGTGATTTAGTTTTACATACATATGCATTCTTTTTTTATGTTCTTTTCCATTATGGTTGATCCCAGGAGACTGGATACAGTTCCCTGTGCTATACAGTAGGACCTTGTTGTTTATCCATTCTAAACATAATAGTGTGCATCTACTAGCCTCAAAATCTGAGTCCACCCCTCTCCTTCCCCATCGGCAGCCACAAGTCTATTCTCTATGTCTGAGTCTGTTTCTGCTTCATAGATAGGTTCATTTGTGTCATATTTTAGATTCCACATTTAAGTGATATCATACAGTGTTTGTCTTTCTCTTTCTGACTGATTTCACTTAGCATGATAATCTTCAGTTGCATCAATGTTGCTGCAGATGGCATTATTTTGTTTTTATGGCTGAGTAATATTCCATTGTATGTATGTACCACATCTTCTTTATCCATTCCTCTGTTGATGGACATTTAAGTTGTTCTATGTCTTGGCTATTGTGAAGGGTTCTGCTGTGAACATAGGGGTACATGTATCGTCCTGAATTATAGTTTTGTCTAGACATGCCCAGGAATGGGGTTGCTGGATCATATGGTAATTCTATCTTTAGTTTTCTGAGGAACATCTATACTGTCTTCCACAGTGACTGCACCAACCTACATTCCCATCAACGGTAGGAGAGTTCCTTTTTCTCTACACCCTCTCCAGCATTTGTTATTTGTAGATTTCTTAATGATGGCCATTCTGAATGGTGCGAGGTGGCATTTCTTCGTAGTACTGATTTGCCTTTCTCTAATAATTAGCAATCTTTTCATGTGCCTGTTGGCCATTTGTATTTCTTCTTTGGAGAAATCTCTGTTAAGGTCTTCTGCCTATTTTTCAATTGGATTGTTTGTTTTTTGTTGTTGAGTTTTAGGAGCTGTTTGTATATTTTGGAAATGAAACCCTTGTTGGTCACATCATTTGCAAATATTTCCTCCCATTCTGTATGCTATCTTTTTGTTTTGCTTATGACTTCCTTTTCTATGCTAAAGTTTGTAGGTTTGATTAGGTCCCATTCATTCATTTTTATTTCTATTGCCTTGCTGCTGCTAAGTCACTTCAGTCATGTCCGACTCTGTGCAACCCCATAGATGACAGCCCACCAGGCTCCTCTGTCCCTGGGATTCTCCAGGCAAGAATACTGGAGTGGGTTGTCATGTCCTTCTCCAATGCATGCATGCATGTTAAGTCACTTCAGTTGTGTCCGACTCTGCAACCCCATAGACGACAGCCCACCAGGCTCCTCTGTCCACAGGATTCTCCAGGCAAGAATACTGGGGTGGGTTGCCATTTCCTTCTCCACTCTTTTCTTGGGGACTGACCTAAGAAAACATTGGTACAATTTGTATCAAAATGTTTTGCCTATGATCTCTTAAAGGCATTTTATGGTGTCATGTCTTATGTTTAAGTCTTTAAGCCATTTTGAGTTTATTTTTGTGTATGGTGTGAGAGTATGTTCTAATCTCATTGATTTACATATGCTGCCCAGCTTTCCCAATACCATTTGCTGAAGAGACTTTGCCCCATTGTATACTCTCGCCTCCCTTGCTGAAGATTAATTGACTGCAGGTGTGTGGGTTTATTTCTGGGCTGTCTGATCTGTTCCATTGATCCATGTCTGTTTTTGTGTCAATAACCATGCTGCTTTGATTACTCTAGCTTTGTAGTGTTGTCTGAAGTTTGGGAGGGTTATGCCTCCTGATTTGTTCTTTTTCTTCAGGATTGCTTTGGCAATGCTGGGTCTTTTATGGTTCCATAAGAATTTTAGGATTATTTTAGTTCTGTGAAAAATGTCATGGGTACTTTGGTAGTGTTGTGTGCTCACTCATGTCCAACTCTTTGAGATGCCATGGACTGTAGCCTACCAGCATCCTCTGTCCACAGAACTTTTCAGGCAAGTACACTGGTGTGGGTTGCCACTTCCTACTCAAGGGGCTCTTTCCAACCCAGGAGTCAAACCTGCATCTCTTGTATTTCCTGCATCAGCAGGTGGATTCTTTACCACAGTGCCACCTGGGAGTAGGGATCTCATTAAATCTGTAGATTGCTTTGGGTAGTATGGCCATTTAAACAATATTAATTAGAAGTATTTTTAAAAAAATTTACCAAATGAAGTATTGATGAAAATATTAACATTAAGTCATTGGTGATATTGCTGTTTTTTGCACATAAAACTCTGTAGCCATGTGGTGATATTTTTCTACTGCTAAATGCATTTTATCAAACTGAATCAAGAGCCTCATTTCCAAGTCCAGATCTACCTACCTGTCTGTCTACACACACACACACACACACACACACACACACACACACACTTCAGTCAGTCAGTTCAGTTGATCAGTCATGTCTGACTGTTGTAGACCCCATGGACTGCAGCACGCCAGGCCTCCCTGTCCATCACCAACTCCTGGAGTTAACTCAAACTCATGTCCATTGAGTTGGTGGTGCCATTCAACCATCTCATCCTCTGTCGTCCCCTTCTCCTCCTGCCTTCAATCTTTCCCAGCATCAGGGTCTTTTCAGATGAGTCAGTTCTTCACATCAGGTGGCCAAAGTATTGGAGTTTCTGCTTCAGCATCAGTCCTTCCCATGAATATTCAGGACTGAACTCCTTTAGGATGGACTGGTTAGATCTCCTTGCAATCCAAGAGACTCTCAAGAGTCTTCTCCAACACCACAGTTCAAAAGCATCAATTCTTCGGCACTCAGCTTTCTTTATAGTCCAACTCTCACATCCATACAAGACTCCTGGAAAAACCATAGCCTTGACTAGACGGACTTTGTTGGCAAAATAATGTCTCTGCTTTTTAATATGCTGTCTAGGTTGGTCATAACTTTCCTTCCAAGAGTAAGCGTCTTTTAATTTCATGGCTGCAGTCATCATCTGCAGTTTTTGGAGCCCCCCAAAAATGAAGTCTGTCACTGTTTCCGTTGTTTCCCCATCTATTTGCCATGCAGCAATGGGACCAAATGCCATGATCTTAGTTTTCTGAATGTTAAGTTTTAAGCCAACTTTTTCACTCTCCTCTTTTACTTTCATCAAGAGGCTCTTTAGTTCTTCTCTTAAGGGTGGTGTCATCTGCATATCTGAGGTTATTGATATTTCTCCTGGCAATCTTGATTCCAGCTTGTGCTTCATCCAGGTCAGCATTTCTTATGATGTACTCTGCATATAAGTTAATTAAGCAGGGTGACAATATACAGCCTTGACGTACTCCTTTCCTGATTTGGAACCAGTCTGTTGTTCCATGTCCAGTTCTTAACTGTTGCTTCCTGACCTGCATACAGATTTCTCAAGAGGCAGGTCAGGTGGTCTGGTATTCCCATCTCTTTCAGAATTTTCCAGTTTGTTGTGATCCACACAGTCAAAGGCTTTGGCATAGTCAATAAAGCAGAAGTAGGTGTTTTTCTGGAACTCTCTTGCTTTTTCAATGAACCAATGGATGTTGGCAATTTGATCTCTGGTTCCTCTGCCTTTTCTAAATCCAGCTTGAACATCTGGACGTTCATGGTTCATGTGCTGTTGAAGCCTGGCTTGGAGAATTACTTTACTAGTGTGTGATGTTTAAGTCATGGAAATAACATGCTTCCAAGATGTTCTGTGTGAGCAGAAAATTCTCCTGAGTGTCACTGGATTTCTTTTTTTTTGTGACCACAGTGATACTGATACTCTAATTCAGATTTGATCTACTATTTCTACCAATGTTAGTTCTAAAGATACTGTACACAGCATGAATCATTAAAAGAGTAATAAGCGAGCTGCATAGAGGGGATGCATTTTCCCATGTGGGTAATGAGAGATTCAGTTCTTATCCAGTAATTTGACATCTGAAATAAAAATTCTGTTTTAGTATTTCAAGTGAATAGATGATAAGGGAAGCACTCAAGAAAATTAGTTGTGAGGAATTAGAAGTAATGATAAAAATTATGAGTTAGTAATATAATTTTGGGTAATTTTCAATATTATTTCTAAGCTTGGAATGTTTTGCCTCTCCTAACCTGTGAGATCTGTGACTCTATTACAGAATATGATTAAACTAATCTGACAATTTGCCATATGTTAGGTGTTGGCAAACATTTTATAATTATTTTTCTAAGAATTTTTCTGATACATGAGTTAAGTCTTCAGTTGGTTATAGGCACACTCCTTTCCTTCTAGAGGAAAAAAAGGTAGGTATAGTAACACCTCATTCAACTGTTAATAGCATCTGTTAGGAAAATCCCATGGATAGAGGAGCCTGGTGGGCTACAGTCCATGGCGTTGGCAAAGAGTGTGACAAAACTGAGCAACTAAATAACAACAAAGTGCCTGTTAGAGAGCGAAAAACCTGTCAGCACATTTTAAAAATAATTGGCACATTACTCTTTGAATATGCAACCATTAAAAATCACCCTTATAAACTCTCTAAGGTATCTTACTTCCCCTTATCACTCAAGATGGAGAACATGGGAGATTATTTAATCTTTTCCTGATGATTCAGTTATCATAAACTAATTATGTCCCTCAGGGTCTTGCATCAAGTAAATGTCTGGGCATATACATGAACAAAAAATCATTTGTTTTATCAGTGTTAGTCACTCAGTGATGTCTGACCCTGTGACCCCATGGACTATAGCCTACCAGGCTCCTCTGTCCATGGAATTCCCCAGGCAAGAATACTGGAATGGGTTGCCATTCCCTTCTCCAACGATCTTCCTGACCCAGGGTTCGAACTCAGGTCTCCTGCACTGTAGGCAGATTCTTTACCAGCTGAGCTATGAGTGCTGCCTTTGATTGTTTTCCTTTCAGTTATTTTCTTAATCATGTTTCCCTATTTCGTGGTGGGTTGCACAAGTTGGACACAATTTAGTGACTAAACCACCACTGATCATTCATCCCTTTTAAGGCAGCCAAGCAGATTCACATCTATACAGATGTTCTCAAGAACAAGTTTGCTTTGGGAACTGAAGATAAGATGACTGCATTGACATGTTACTAAAATGGCTGGCAAGAGGGATAGAGTAGGCACAGAATAAGTGAGCAGCTGGAACTAAAGGATCAGTAATGTATGTACTATGCCCACAAGGTGGTTGTCTTTGGCTCGTCTAATTATTGAGATTCATGAGACTACCACTGAATACACCTGGCATCCATTTATTCAGGAGGATTTCAGACAGAAGCCATTCAGAAGCTGCCATCAGAGCAGTGTCAACCTTGAGTTCTGTAGTAATTCATGTGACAGCTTGTCCAGCCACCCAGGTGCTATCTTCTCTCTAGGAGATGTAGCTCAAGTGTGAGGAGAAATTCCATTTTGGTGTACGTGAGGGTATATCTTGGATTAGAGGCCCTGCTGCTTTATAGGAGCCACTGTATCTTGTAACAACAGCTTCAAGGGCCACATAATAGATACGCCGATTATAAGAAAGTCAGGACAGTCCAAAGTACAGCATCCCCATCAGGAATTTATCATAACTTTGCAGTTCCTTCCATTCAGATATAACATAACAATCAGGCAGGAAGTCATTTTTATCATAAGTTGCTTAATAATGTAACTGACATCCTTAACCTTATCATGTTACCAGGGAACTTACAATTTTACCTAAGGTCTACTTTTCATCCAGTGGGAGAAATTGTAGTCAATCCCATAAGATCTTATTAAACTCAAATAGCCAGATTTCTTATCTAGAAGTTTAATTTGAAATACTTTGGGATCTCATTGAACTTTGCCAACACTTACTGTTTGCCCCACTTTGATTATGAGAAGTTCTTTTATGGCAAATGTTCTCTCTTCCTATTTTTATTTTCTTTTTGCATAAGGTCTTTGAATTGATCTACAAGATTTTACTATATCTGATTGTTTAAATCAGGAGGCTCTAATAGAATAAACCTAAATAATATTAAAACAATATGAATAAAGCTAAAACATATCTAAAATAAATGGATGGAGATACTTAAGGAAATGGAGACCTAGCAATTTCACTTCTGGGATTTTATGCCCCAGGAAACATGGTCCTATTCCCAAGTGTTGATGTTAAAAAACTGCATGTCATTTGGCTCTACAACTTTTTAAAAGTATTTTTAATATTTATTTTTAATTGATTGCTTTACAATATTGGTTTGATTTCTGTCATACATCAACATGAATTGACCACAGGTGTACACATGTTCCCTCCCTCTTGAACCTCCCTCCCACCTCCCACCCTTTCCCACCCCTCTAGATTATTACAGAGCCCTGGCTGAATTCCCTGAGCCATACACCAAATTTCCACTGGCTATCTATTTTACATATGTTAGTGTATATGCTTCCATGCTACTCTCTCCATTCATTTCACCCTCTCCTTCCTCTCCCCCGCCCTTGTCCACAAGTATGTTCTATATGTCTGCATCTCCATTGCTGGCTTGCAAATTGGTTCATCTGAACCATCTTTCTAGATTTCATATATATGTGTTAATATACAATATTTGCTTTTCCCTTTCTGACTTACTTCACTCTGTATAATAGGCTCTAGGTTCATCTACCTCATTAGAACTGACTCAAATGTGTTCCTTTTGATGGCTAAATAGTATTCCATTGTATATATGTACCACAACTTCTTTATCCATCTGTTGATGGACATCTAGGTTGCTTCCATCTCCTAGCTATTGTAAATAGTGCTACAATGAACATTAGGGTACATGTGTCTTTTTCAGTTTTGGTTTCCTCAGGATATATGCCCAGAAGTGGCATTGCTGGGTCATATGGTGGTTTTACTCCTAGGTTTTAAAGGAAATCTCCATACTGTTTTCCATAGTGGCTGTATCAACTTACATTCCTACCAACAGTGTAAGAGGGTTCCCTTTTCTCCACACCGTATCCAGCACTTGTTGTTTGTGGATTTTTTGATGATGGCCTTTCTGACCAGTATGAGGTGATATCTCATGGTAGTTTTAATTTGCATTTCTCTAACAATGAGTGATGTTGAGAATCTCTTCATGTGTTTATTAGCCATCCATTTGTCTTCTTTGGAGAAATGTCTGTTAAGTTGGCTCTACAATTTATCTAGCTTCTAAAGTCAGAAATGTGAGTCCCATCCTTGACTTGTTTCATCCTTTATAGATAATCCATAAGCAATCCTACTGGTTCTACTTCTAAAATATGTATATGTCATTTCTCTTCACCCTCATTGTTACCACCTGTTACAAAGTGTCCCCCCAAAAAAAGACATGTTGAAATCCTAATTCCTGGCACCTCAGAATATGGCCTTATGTAGAAACATACTGGAATGACGCATCCACAGGTCAAGGAATGCCAAGAATTGCTGGCAAACACTAGAAGCTTCAAGAGGCAAGGACAGATTCTCCCCTATAGGTTTCAGAGGGAGAGTGACCCTACTGACAACACATTTCTACTGTTCTAGGCCACTCAGTCTGTGGCACTTTGTTATGCCAGTTCTAGGAAACATACACCCCCTCAGTACAAACCTCCATCATTTCTTACCTAGACAGAGGCAGTGACTTCATACTTGTTCCCTTCCCTTCTCCTATGGTCAGCCTACTCCAATCTATTCTTCACACAGCAGTGAGAGCAGCCTTTTCAAAAGTTAAACTAGATCATTCATTACTTTGGTTTAATGCCTTTTAGTGACTTCCTAATGCTCTTAGAATAAAGTTCAAAACTCTTACCATCATAGCCTAGGACAACAGTTCTTTACCTTTTTGATCTCGGCACCCTTTTATAGTAAGTCTTCAAAATTACTGAGGACCCCAAAGAGTTTTGGTTTATGTAGTTTAAATCGATCAGTACTTACTATATTAAAGTTCAGACATTTAAAAACCATTACATGTTACTGTAAGTAACTCAATTTCAAAAATAAATGTATTTTCTAAAAGATAAAACAGAGTGGCATTGCTTTGCTTTTTTGCAAATCTCTTTAAAATCTGGACAGGAAATAACTAGATATCCATTTCTAGTTCTGCATTCATCTACTGTCACACCATGTCATGTGGCCTCTGGAAAATGCCACTGAAGGCTCGTGAGAGAGTAAAGTGTGAAAAGGGAAAATAATGTCTTAAAACTGTTATGAAAATAGTTCTGACTTTATGGACCCCAAAAGATCATAGAGACCCCCCAGGGGCTCCCATTCCATTCTTTGAGAACCACTAGGCCAGGAAATCCTGCATCATTTAGCCCCGCCTAACTTTCTAATATGAGCTCATAAAATGTCTACTCTTTAGATGACTGTCTCCTTCCTCTTCCTTCAAGTGCCAGTCTTGTCACCTATTTAGACAAAGTTCTCTATATTTGCTTCAAAGAGTCACCTGCTATTGTTATTTTTCAGTTCAATCTCCTTGTTGTTTCTTCAATAGCGTTTATTACAATTTATATTCAAAGGATGTATTTATCTGTTATTTTCATTTGAGTGTGAGCTCTGTAAAGTTAGGGACCATGCATAACTTTGGACTGTTATATTCCTAGCAGCTGGCATAGAGTCTGGTATATAGTAAGCACTCAAACATTTTACTGAATGGAAAAAAGGATCATGGATTTGTGCAAATATCATCTGCTAAGGACGTTCACTGCTTACATCCACTCGTTAACAGATATTTACTGAGTATCTACTATGTGCCAGGTACTGTTAAAATGCAATAAATAAAAATAGACAAAAATCTTTAGTTTTGGAGAAGGGGGATATAGAAAATAAACCAAGTAAGTCAAAGATATGTTTGATAAATGCTGTAGAGAAAAATAAAACAGGAAAGAATGAGGAATGCTGGAAGAGGGTAGAATGAGTTTCAACTTTAAGGGGTTAGTGTAGGTCTTACTAGAAAGGTTTCGGATATATTAGTTTGGGATATTTATCAGATAGATAAGAGAGGGGTCAAGAATTATTTTTGTTGATCATTCACTAAGTCGTGCCCCACTCTTTGTGACTCCATGGACTGCAGCACACCAGGCTTCTTTGTCCTTCACTATCTCGCAGAGTGCCATCCAACCATTTCATCTTCTGTTGCTCCCTTCTCCTCTGCCTGCCCTCAGTCTTTCCCAGTACCAGGGTCTTTTCTAAAGAATCAGCTCTTAGCATCAGGTGGCCAAAGTGTTGGAGCTTCAGCCTCAGTCCTTCCAATGAATATTCAGGACTGATTTTCTTTAGGATGGACTGGTTTGATCTCCTTGATGTCTAAGGGACTCTCAAGAGACTTTTCCAGCACCTCAGTTTGAAAGCAACAGTTCTTCGACACCCAGCCTTCTTTATGGTCCCACCTCTCACATCTGTCTGTGACCACTGGAAAAACCAAAGCTTTGACTAGACAGACCTTTGTTGGTGAAGTGATAGCTCTGCTTTTCAATATGCTGTTTAGATTTGTCATAACTTTCCTTCCAAGGAGTAAGCGTCTTTTAATTTCATGGCTGCAGTCACCATCCTCAGTGATTTTGGAGCCAAGAAAATAGTCTGTCACTGTTTCCATTTTTTCCCCCATCTATTTGCCATGAAGTGATGGGACCAGATGCCATGATCTTAGTTTTTTGAACGTTGTTTTAAGCCAGCTTTTTCACTCTCCTTTTTCACCCTCATCAAGAGGCTCTTTAGTTCCTCTTTGCTTTCTGCCATTTGATTGGTGTCATCTGCATATCTGAGGTTATTGATATTTCTCCTGGCAGTCTTGATTCCAGCTTGTGATTTATTAAGCCCAGCATTTTGTATGATGTACTCTACATATAAGTTAAATAAGCAGGATGGCAAGATACAGCCTTGACATATTCCTTTCACAATTTTGAACCACTCCATTGTTCCATGTCTTGTCCTGTTGCTTCTTGACCTGCATACTAATTTCTCAGGAGGCAGGTCAGGTGGCCTGGGATTCCCATCTCTTGAAGAATTTTCTACAGTTTGTTGTGATCCACACAGGCAAAGGCTTTAGCGTAGTCAATAAAGCAGAAGTAGATTTTTTTTGGAATTCCCTTGTTCTTTTATGATCCAGGGGAAGTTGACAATTTGATCTCTGGTTCCTCTGCCTTTTCTAAATCCAGCTTGTACATCTGGACGTTCTCAGTTCACATACTGTTGAAACCTAGCTTGAATGATTTTGAGCATTGCTTTGCTAGCATGTGAAATGTGCGCAATTGTACAGTACTGGACATTCTTTGGCATTGCCTTTCTTTGGGACTGGAATGAAAACTGACCTTTTCCAGTCCTGTGGCCACTGCTGAGTTTTCCAAATTTGATGACATATTGAGTGCAGCACTTCACAGCATCATCTTTTACTATTTGAAATAGCTCAACTGGAATTCCATCACCTCCACTAGTTTTGTTTGTAGTGATGCTTCCTAAGGCCCACTTGACTTTGCATTCCAAGATGTCTGGCTCTGGATGACTGATCACACCATCATGGTTATCCAGGTCATTAAGACCTGTTCTATACAGTTCTGTGTATTCTTGCCAACTCTTCTTAATATCTTCTGCTTCTCTTAGGTCCATACCGTTTCTGTCCTTGATTGTACCCATCTTTGCATGAAATGTTCCCTTGGTATCTAAATATCTTGAAGAGATCTCTAGTCCTTCCCTTTATATTGTTTTCCTCTATTTCTTTGCCTTGTTCACTTGAGAAGGCTTTCTTATCTTTCCTTGCTATTCTTTGTAACTCTGCATTTAGATGGGTATATCTTTTCTTTTCTCCTTTGCCTTTTGCTTCTCTTTTCTCAGTTATTTGTAAGGCCTCCTCAGAAAACCATTTTGCTTTATTGCATTTCTTTTTCTTGGGGATGGTTTTGGTCATTGCCTCCTATACAATGTTACGGACTTCCGTCCCTAGTTCTTCAGGCACTCTGTCTATCAGATCCAATCCCTTGAAACTATTTGTCACGGGAGATATAAACTAGAGATCTGAAAGGCAGATATATAAAGCCCAGAGACTGGATGAGATCACCAAAGGAATGAGTATAGAGAAAATAGATCAGACAATTGAGCTCTGGGGCATTTCAAGATAAAGAGGATAGGAAATCATTTCATCACTAACTAGTGTCCGACTCTTGCAACTTCATGGACTGTAGCCCACCAGGCTCCTCTGTCCATGGGATTTTTCCTGGCAAGAATGCTGGAGTGTGTTGCCATTTCCTCCTCCAGGGGATCTTCCCGACCCAGTGATCAAATCTGTGTAGCCTGCATTGGCAGACGGGTTCTTTACCACTGAGCCACCAGGGAAGCCTGAGGACAGGAAAAGGAGCAAGCAAAAGGGACAGAGAAAGAGCTTCTGAAGAAGATTGAGCAAAAGGGACCTTACCAAGGTCAGTAATGGAGTAACCAAAATCACTGTCCTGGAACACAAGAGAATAAAGCATTTAAAGAAAAAGTCATTCAAATGCTGCTGATAGGTCAAGAACGGTAGGGACCAAAGAATGGTCACTGGATGTAGCAGAACTGAAGTGAAAAACAGAAAGAATGTTAGAAGTAAACACCTAATTCAAGTGGCTTCAAGAAATAACATGGGAGGAGAAATTAGAGTATAAACAACTCTTTCACGGAATTCTGAGGAAGAATGAAATGGGGCAGGAGTTGGGCAGTTAAGTAGGGTAAATAGATAGCAGTATATTTATATCTGCTGGAACCTATACAGAAGAGAGGGAAAACTGATAATGCAAAAAAGCATAGACGCAGTAAAAGCTTGAGTGGGATGGCACCTAGTGCATTAACAGAGGGGCTGGCCTTGGGCGCACAGATGGTTCATATGTACTAATGGGGGGAAAGTGGGCTATGTAGGTACAGATGCAGGCAGGTAGACGGATGTGATGGTAGAACTTGTGGAAGTTTTTTTTTCCCACTGACTCTTATTTCATCTCAGTTTAATGGGAATGAAGGTCATTAGGAGAGAATGAGGATGAGGAAGGAGGTGTTTGAATTTTGAGCAGAGAAGAGAACGTATGAAAAGAGTTATCTAAGAGAGGGAAGAGATAGCGGAGTAGGGAAATGTAGTCACCGCTGGGCAGCAGTGAGGGCCCACTTGAGATCAGTGGTTATAAACCTGAAGTGGACATAGATATGTACGTTTCTCCTGTCATGTGTCTGCATAGGTACAGACATGGAAGAGTAGAAGAATTAATTTAAACATCTATTTTCTGAAAGCCTATCAGGGACCCAATGATAAATAAACCAGTTATAGTCCATGCCTTAGTGGAGTTTACAGTTTAGTTTATGTACTGTAAAAGAGAGCAACCTAAACAGAGAAATGGCTACAGCATAATATACTTGGAGGACAGAATATTAGGCAAACATTCTAGAAACTGTGCTGAAGAATATCTGATATGCATATGAGAAGATGTTCAAGACAAGTAAATAAAGTAGGATATAAAACTATATACAGTATGATCTCATTTTTGTTTTTAAAATGTATTATCTACCTATAGAACAAAGAGAGAAGGAAAGCATCCAAAGTGATAAAAGGGATTCTCTCAGGGGTAAGATTGCAGATGACTGAAACCTTTTTCTTTATACTTATTATTTGTAAATATTTTGTAAAAATTTCAATAATACATTGTTATCACTTTTACAATAAGAAAAAGTTACTGTTGATTTGTATTCTTTGAATTTAAATACCATCTATATATTTACAAACATTTTTCAGTGATTATTACTTGGCTGTACCAATAAAAACTGATCAAACCAATTAAAATTATGGTTAGGTATAAATGTTTATTTACAGGTACAAGCATGACAGGGTTACCTGCCTGCTGCCCCCCAACCCCAATCCATTTCTTGTTTGCTGTGCTCCTCAGATCACCATGACTAATTTGAGGCTTTTGAGTTCAGATGCTGTGGGCTGAAGTGTTCTTGTGTTTAATGTGAAATATTGGGATTTTTGATCTTTCAACTTAGAGCATGTCCACCTAGAAATCAATTAGAGCAGGGGCCTAAATATGAGAACCATGACTGCAATTACAGAATTGATTGGCAACTGGGGAATGGAAAGACAGAGGACAACCAGACTGTCTTCTAATTCTATTAACTTTTCTGTCTTCCAAGAGTACTAGAGAAAAGGAGCAGGCTTTAAAAAGACATGTTTCCCTCAACTCTGAATTGTTTATATGTCTAAGTACCGTGACATGTCTAAAGAGTAGGTATTTGGGTGAAACAAAAGATAATTATTTATAATTACTCTCTAGCCAAATTGTAGTCTTCAGGGGGCCAAATGTAAATTCTTCTTTTACTCATCTTTTGTATGCCTTGAACATAATAAGCACTCAAGAAATATTTGATCAAACTTGATGATTATGACTCACTTAAATACAACCTTCAGGTTTTAATCATTATTAATAATTATTTTAAATCTAATATATCTTAAAATACTTTTATGATTATGATGTTTTAATAAAACACATCATCTTGTATCTGCAAAATCTTTATCTCTGTTATTCCTCTGTGTGTGTTAAAGTGGAGTTTATATTAAAGCATGAATATGACTCTAGTTTTTTCTTTGTAACCTCAAAATAGTATATAGGAATCCAAACCTTAGTCTTTATAAACATTTCTGTTTTAAAATATATTACAAAGAATAAATGGAATTGAATGTCAAGAATGAGTAAGTGAAAGAAGCTTTTACTCATCTGGTTTACAACTTATATCAGCTAATTTTTCTAAATTTAAGTTGATTAAATTTTTTGGTTGTTTCATTTCAAATGACCACACCAGAAGAGGGTTGTTTGTCATAGTTATTTATGCTTTTCCTTTCTGTTTTAGCTTAAGAGAAATGTTCAAATTTAATAAATATGGAGTTGTTATAAACAGGAGCAAAACAATTCTAATAAATTAACATTGGTCATACATTTAAAATCTTTGTAAGGGGTTATATATTAGGATAAAATAAAAATACTCAGGTGAATTAAAAAATTCACATAATAAACTTAAAATGTAGAAATATTCAAACTATAAAAGCATAGAAATGTATAGCTCAGTGCGTGCTCAGTCGTGTCTGACTCTTTGCAACCCCGTGGACTGTAGCCTACCAGGTGCCTCTGTCCATGGATTTCCCAGGCAAGAATATTGGCGTGGGTTGCCATTTCCTCCTCGAGGGGATCTTCCTGACCCAGGGATCGAACTTGCATCTCCTGCATTGGCAGGTGGATTCCTTACCACGGAGCCACCGGGGAAACCTCTAGAAATGTATAACCCCTTCACTATACTCTCATATACTGTTTCTAAATAAATAAAAATTCATAAGAAACACAAAATAATGACAAAGTATCATAGGGAACTTAAAGACCCAGACTCCTAAATATGAAAAGAAAAAACGTACCATCACCTAAGTGATTCTTGACCATTATCTTTATTTTTTTTAATAAGGATGCTATTTTTAAAATAGTTATATTTTATTTCTTATTTATTTCTTGGCTGCTCTGGGTCTTCATTGCTGTGTGCTGGCTTTCTCTAGTTGCGATGAACGGGGCCACTCTCTAGCTGTGGGGCACGTGTAGTTGTGGCCTCTGGGCTCTAGAGCACAGGCTCAATGGTTGTGGTGCACAGACTTAGTTGCTCCATGGACATGGGATCTTCCTAAATCCAGGGATTGAACCTGTGTCTCTTGCATCGGCAGGTGAATTCCTAACCACTGGACCACCACAGAAGCCCTGCCATTATCTTTAAATGGTAGGGAATCATGAAAGCTTCCCCTTGCTCTGACCGGGTCCTGTGTCTGACTCTTGCCGGACTCTAAGCTATTACCCACTACCCAGATTCCATTCATAAGCAGCCATTCTTCTTTATAACTTGAAGTAGGACTTTGAGCCTTCACAATCCTTGCTTAAAACTTTCTTTCCCTCACTGCTCCCTCATCTTTTACCTTCTATTATCTATGAACATGTCTGTGTCTTCCTGCTTTTTTGAAAGTAAGGACCTCTGGCATAGTTGAACTTTATAGACCCCTGTTTCCTTTACCACTTCAATCTAGCACAAAACTTGGCATCAAATAAAAGTTAAATGAGACAAACATAAACTACTAGGCAGAAAAGTCAAATATATCTCACTAATCCAGGGGCTTGGTTTTTGGCATTCTCAAGTACTTAAAATAGGGCCCACAGCCCAAGGGAAGATGCTGATAACAACCATACTAAACATGTTATGACCAGCTGACTCCTTTATAGAAGGATTCTTCTAGCTGGCTTGAGAAAGCAATGAAAGGCCAGCTTTCACCTATGAAATATGAGATGCAACAGGAGGCAGAAGAGACACAGAAAGTGAAGGAAACAAGTATTAGGGAGCAGGGATGGTAAGAGGGCCAGCAGAGCCTAGTGGTAATTAGAAGAAAGAATGGGGGCAGCAACAGTAGCAGCCAGAAGAAATTAGAAGCTGTGACAGAGGTGGCAAGTTGCAGAAGACCACAGAGAACAGCCGGCCATAAAGAGGGCTGGCTGGCTGCATGCCAACCAATAGATTTTAGCAATCTCAAGAGGGAAAGAAAAGATTTGGCCCTGTGCTTCACCATCTATAAGACCTGTGGTATATATAGCACAGTGATTTAAGAAGGAGGCAATGAAGTATAGAAACTATTTAAGATTAAAAAAATTTTCATAGAAAAACAGTTAAAAACTAAAGAGCAGCATTTTGAAACCAACTATTTGAAACCAACACTAATCTAGAAGGTTTAACTTTGTGAAGTGTGCTACATTGTTCAAAACATTAAAATAAGGAAAGAAAAAGGAACGGCTGAATACCTTTTGTGTGCTGAAGTTTTATGAACATCATTTCTTTTAATCCTCACAACAACCCTTTACATAAACATGATTCCCATTTTCAAGCTAGGTAAAGTCAGGCTCAGAGAGATTATATATAACTTGGCCAAGGTCCCAGGCTCTTCAGCATCAAAGTCCATGTCTTCTCAACTGTACCATGCTACTGAGATGGAGCAAGGGGAGTCAACATAAATAAATATAATGCACAAAAGAAATGTAGTGAAAATTTTTCTTTTTGCAGGTTAAAGACAACAGGTAGCCTAAACTACAGTCTCGGATCTAGTATGCTTGTGTAATTCCTATTAACTATAATCTCAAAACTGACATAACACAGAATGAATGACCTTACTCTTCAGGATGACATATTCATTTTTACTTCTCCTCGACGTCTGTACTTTTTCAAGTATGCATATTTTGATGAGCTTCCGCTTAGTCTATATATTTTAAAAATTTACCAAGCTGGTCAAGCATCTAAAGTTAGGTACATGAGAGAACAGAACCAAACCACTGGCTCTTCTGAAGGCTGTTTTGCTTACTGTTCTATAATTCTATACAGTGAAAGCTCAACATATGTCAATCTACTTGATTCTAATTAGCTTCCTATGTAAATAATCAGATGTATAGTGGAGAAATCTAAGAAATGATTCTTTCCTACTCATTTCACTACTTTCCTACTCCTTTCACTATGAAAAAATTTTTAATTGCAGTATAGTTGATTTAAAATGTTAATTTCTGCTACACAGCAAAGTGACTAAATTGCACATGTATAGGAACATTTTTTTTTCGTATTTTTCCATTATGGCTATCCCAAGACACTAAATATATTTCCCTGTGCTATACTGTAAGAACCTTGTTGTCCAACCAATCTGTATGTAATAGTTTGCATCCACTAATCCCAAACTCCCAATGTATCCTTCCCTCACCCACCCCTTGACAATCACAAGTCTGTTCTGTCTGTGAATCTGTTTCAGCTTCATAGATAAGTTCATTTCTGTCATATTTCAGATTCCACATGTAAGTGATATGGTATTTCTTTCTCTTTCTCATTTAATTAGTATGATAATCTCTAGTTGCATCCATGTTGCGGCAAATGGCATTATTTCATTCCTTTCTATGGCTGAGTGGTATTCCACTGTACATGTGTATTTTACTTTTATCAGCTCATGTATTAACAGACGTTTAGGTTGTTTCCCCGTCTTGGGTATGGTGAACAGTACTTCTATGAACATATGGGTGTATCTGTCTTTTTGACTTACAGTTTTGTCCAGATATATGCCCAGGAGTGGAATTGCTGGGTCATACGGTAATTCTGTTTTCAGATTTCTGAGGACTCTCCATACTGCTTTCCATAGTGGATGCACCAACTTACAATCGTACCAACAGTGTAAGAGGGTTCCCTCTTCTCTGCACCCTCTCCAGCATTTGTTATTTGTAGACTTTTTAATGATGGCCATTCAGACTGGTGTCACAATGAAAATTTTCATAGTCTGGTAGGTTCGCAAAATAGTTCCCCACCCACAGAGGATGCTATGAAATAGGCACTTTCCTTTTGGTATCTGGGAAATTAGTTAATACCTTCTGCTGTTGTTCCTCAAACACAAATCCTTTATCAATTCCTATCTGAATGAACAGGATGGTGTCTTCACTGCTATTCCTCCCTATTGCCCTTCTCCCTAGTAGTAGTACACCATCACTAGATTAATTACTCTAAAATAATCCATTATGTGACTCCTTTTGAACACATACACACACACACACATGTGTGCACACACACAATAGTCTTTAAGCATCAAAGCATCCATGGTCTGGATCCACATTATCCAATTATTCTTCAAGACCAACACATCTAGATTGAGCTGATTCTGCTACCTGTCCCTGTTCTCCCTCGGTGACCATCAAATAGCACCTGAGTTTTTACTGTTCAGGGCTGGCCACAGTTCCCTCTTGATGATGTCTCTGACTGCATGGCTCATACCAGTCTCTCCATTTTCTCCCCCATGACCTCTCCCAAAACGTTTTCAGAATCTCACTATGGCACCTGATTACATTCTGGCTCCTCATTGTTCTTTTTACAGACTGAGTTTCATGTTGTCTCACTTTTAAAAAAATGCCACTGACTAATCATTGAGTCAGTTTTTCAGTAGAATGTCCCATAGTCCAGATTTGCCCACTTACTATCTTCTTATGTCATTTACATCATTATCACATGTATTTTTTTTAACAGGTTTTATTAAATTTGGGTTCAAATTTTTTTTTTTTTTGACAGGAATACTTAAAAAATAGTGCTGTGTTTCCTACTGAGACAGGGTATTGAAAAGCACATGGTATTAGTATTTGAAAGGGTGAGGTGGACTTCTGTGTGAGAGAATAAGGGTGAACATTACAGGCAAAGGAAAAGCATGCGCACACAGATGGACACAGGTAAGAGTGTGAACTGGCTAAAGTAGGTCTTCCATTCCATTCACGGCACTGGATGCACAGGTTTCATCCTATCCAGTCCTGCTAAACCAGCATGTCTAGGGCTAGAGGCTCAGATACACATTTTAAAAAATAATTTTATTCTTACTTTTGGCTAGCACTACTTTGTTGCTATACGTGGGCTTTCTCTAGTTGTGGCGAGTAGGGGCTACTCTCTAGTTGCAGTGCATGGGCTTCTCATTGGGGTGGCCTCTCTTGTTGCGGATCACAGCCTCTAGGGAGTGTGGGCTCAGTAGTTGTGCACAAGCTTAGAAGCTGCGAGGCATGTGGAATCTTCCTGGAGCAGGGATCAAACCCAAGTCCCAAATCCATTGGCAGGTGGATTCTTTACCACTGAGCCACCAGGGAAGTCCTGGATATCTTAATCTTTACAAAGTTCCTAAGGAGATTCAGATGCTTTGCTGCTCCTGAAACCCTCTGGTCTGGGGAATAGTATACATATAAGTAGTCTGCTCTTGGTATGTCAAGCTCATTCCTGTTTCAGGGATTTAGGGCATGACTTCTAGCACCTTCTCTCCACTGAAGTCTCTGTTTAACTATTACTTCCCCTCAGTAAAGTCTTACTTGATCAAAGTAAACAATCATCCTTCACCTTATTTCTTAGTGCTTATCTGGTAGTCTTATTTATTTACTTGTTTTTGGTATGTTTTCCTCACTAGGATATATGCTCTCAAAGAGTGTGGACCTTGTCTGTCTTGTTCATGGTTGGAATTCCAATGCTCAGGAAGAATCCTGGGTATAATGAAAGGTGTGTGCTAAATACTTAGGATGAATGGATAAATTTGACATATTTAGGAAATTCTTTTTAGAACACTCTTACATAATGTAGATTGTTGTTGTTGATTATTTACTAAGTTGTGCCCAACTCTGTGACCCTATGGACTGTATCCTGCCAGGTTCCTCTGTCTGTGGGATTTCCCAGGCAAGAATACTGGAGTGGGTTGCCATCTCCTTCTCCAGGGGATCTTCCCAACTCAGGGACTGACCCCGAGTCTCCTGTACTGGCAGTCAGATTCTTTACCACTGAGCCACCTGGGAAGCTGTAGCTAGGAAGCAATAAAATCATCCTTTAAGACTGTCTTCATTAAGATTGAGGTAGCAAATACCTTCTTTGAGAACTTCTCTTTGCATTTTGGATATTTTGCTTTATGATATCTCATTTCACCTTACTGTTTAAAAGGAAAAATTTGAGATAGCATTTCATAGACGAAAACTGCAACCCTGAACATCTATCTCATCAGTTCAATAATAATTTCCAAATGTACTTAATGGACTATTAAATCAGTAATTAGAAATCAAATCTTGCTATGCTGCAAAAGATGTCAAAATTATGTATGCTCAGACCAAGATATTTTAAAATTAAAATTTTATTTAATTAGCATTCCTCAGAGAAAGATATTTTAAAATTAAAATTTTATTTAATTAGTGTTCCCATAATCTATATTAAAATTTATTTGTACCCAGATGACTTCTAAAAATATAGGCAGGGCAGTATAAATACACAGAAAAAGCTCATGGTGGTTAACAAAATTCAGTGATCTCTTTAATAGTATAGTTAACAACAACCAAAAAAAAAAAATCAACAACCCAACAGAAAAAAGATTTAGGGTTTGAGGAGTAGGGAAAAATATGAATACAGTGAAAAAACTTTTATATAAGCTATTTTGTGGGGTGTTTGGAAGCATTCCTTCCTTTCAGCCACACTTTTGTGAGTTTAAGTTAATGGATTTCTATTGCACCCCTGTTGTCACTATTGCTAATGCCTTCCTATGGATGAGGCAGATACCTGGTTATTTAAGGAGCAGGATAAATGGGTCAAGACAGCGTTCCCTATCCCAATTCACCAGGGAGCGTTTGAGAATTCCACCTGACATGAGGACAGCACTGTGCTCTTAAACAATCTGCAGTTTGATCCGATTGTTCCCCAGTGGGGGACGTAGGCCACAGCTCACTCAAGAGTCATTGATTGGATTAACAGCCTAATTCCCAACAGATGAATAGAATACTGATGTCTTGTCAGCCCAGATCACAAAAGGAAAACACAATCTGCTTCTACAGCTCAGAGATTTAACCCTCTATTTACCCTGAGGCTAGAATTTCAGTTTTTCATACTGTAATTTCTTCAGGACTATTTGCCATAAATATAATGAAGTAGTGGCTTTTTAATCACCATCCACATGTTTTTGTCCTCTTTTAGAGTAATTTTTTAAATCTTTAAAAACATGGAACGATTTTTTATTTTAGTTTTTACTATCCACATTAGTCCTGCTGCCTAAATTCTTTTCCAATTTTCTAAAGAAATATTATATAAGCTGTTTCCTCAGGGAACCCAATAAAAAAGAACACAACCTCTGGGAAAAAAGGTAGCAAAATCCATACATTCAAATATAAAATTATTTTGAGCTGTTTTTCTGGCATAAGCAACTGATTTTATTGAAGGGAATGAATGACTGTATTAAGGGGAATAGAGTCTCAATAAATGTTAGCTTTATTTTATTCCCCTACTACACCTCTACCTTCCTTCAATAATTTAATAACTTTTATGTATGGTTGTACAACTAAGAGTCAAATAGAAAGGTCTCAGTGGTATAGGTTTAAAAATAAGACCAAAAGACTTAATTCAAGTCATCTATGAATTAGAATTCTATAATAAACATATACATGTCTTGTATGAGTAGCAAAACAAAGAGTATTCTGGGCAAATTTAATGACAGTTCATTTTGTGTATCTTTCTGCCTATAGCCGGCCAATATAGTAAGAAAGATGATTTTAGTCAGTTGTGAGTAAAAACAATGATGGTAGTGGCGAAGCTTGTCTACTACACTAGGCAATTTACACATGTCCTTTTATGTAATCTGCCCAACACCCTCATGAAGTAAGCATTAAGCTATCTCATTTCACAAATGAAGAAACGGAAGCTTAGTTATGTTAAGGAACTTTGAGGTCACAGGATTTATAAGATGTGGAGCCAGAATTGAGGTTTCTGGCTCCAAAGCTTATGCTCTTAAACACTACTGGGATTTTATGGGTTTCTCTACATATCTAATATTTTTCACTATCAAGGTATTAAAATTAAGATTAGCCTTCTCTTAAAATCTGTTATTACTCTTGTAAAAAAACCTCTGCATGTACAAATGTTCTCTTTTGGCTCTTTTTCTTTAGGACACTTTTAAATGAATTTCATGATAGCCCCCTAAAATCAGCCACGTCAAAAACCAGTAAACTTGTTTTTTTTTTTTTTTTTTTGCTTGTGGCTTTGGAGTCATAGTCAACTTCTGTCCATTTTCTTTACCTCTTATACTGCCTTTCATCAAGTGAAGTTGATTGAATTCTTCTATACCGTATCTGATTCTTTCTTTCTCTACAGTAATGGACCTTATCCAGGTCCTAACCTTCTAATCCACTAATCCCTACAAGAGCCTCCCTAATAATTTATCTGGTCTCCCATCTCTTTTGCAAGCATTGTCCTTAGCATGCCATTCTACTTGAAACTTTGAAGCATATTCTAATTGTCTTCAAGTCAGATAAGAATTCCTAACTATGGATTTCTGTAACTTTTAATATTGTTATGGTTTTAAACATTAACATTGTACATAGAGGAAGTTTAGATCAGTTCAAATATGAGAACATATTATATAGAATAGATTGTGTATGTTACTAAGTATTATACTATTACATTATAATCTGATTCTGTATGGTAATATGTTTCCATAAAACCTATTATTGAAAAACAACAATTAAAGGAAAGAGAATACATGTTTTGAAAAGAGACAAGGAAAAAGCTCAACTAACACCAAGACTCATTCATAAAATATGTACAGTGTAAAAGATCTTTATGCTACTCCCACAGATCTTATTTATTTTTCTATAATGTATCTCAGACATGTTTTTCTTTTTGGGCATCCCTGGTGGCTCAGATGGTAAAGAATAGAAAATAAAAATTTAACACTTATTTTAAATAAATTTACACTTAATTTTACAGAACACTTTCATATATACCAACTTTATTAATATTTGAAACCAACAGTCTGAAGTAAGGTATTAGGAGGTATTCACAGCTCTATTTTATAAATAAGGAAATTCAAGCTCAGTAGAGTTAAAATGACTTATCCAAAGTGATCTATTAAGCCAAACAACAGAATTAGGACTTTACGTATTCCATTTATATAGAAATAAGCTTTGCAATTTTAATGTCTAATTTTCACTTCTAGAGCAAAAGCAACAGTTATCATTGAATTTGGATAAAACATTAGCTACTAAATAATCTTTATAAAGATCCTGCCTCCATCCATGAACATGTTGAATGTTCATTCATTTAAGCATCCAAAAATTCAATTGGGAAAAAAGGACAGCCTAACTAAAAATTGTATCTTTACACTAAAATAAAACTGAAAGAAGTAGCTAGAAGATATTAATACAAATATCATGAACACATTCTAAATCAAGACAGGCCCTTTTAGAGATTCCCTAAAAGGTGAAAGATCTTCAGGAGGATGATTCCCAAGAAATCCCTTTCTTCAGTATGGGAAAGAAGGGGCAATAGAGAGCATGAAGAAGTAGAAATGCTTCCTTGCATATTAGAGACAGAAGCATTTCAATGGTGCCTAGAGACGTGATGTTCCCGTGCCAAAAAGGATAGTTCATAAGCTCTTTTTTTTTTTTTATAACAAATATTTTCCTTTCATATGGTGCAAACTCTTAAATTCAAGGGCTTCCCTGGTAGCTCAGCTGGTAAGGAATCTGCCTGCAATGCAGGAGACCCCGGTTCGATTACTGGGTCGGGAGGATCCCCTGGAGACGGGAAAGGCCACCCACTCCAGTATTCTGGCCTGGAGAATTCCATGGACTATATAGTCCATGGTGTTGCAAAGGGTCAGACATGACTGAAAGACTTTCACTCCACTCACTTGCTTAAATTCAAAGGAAATTTTGATAGTCCTCAAGAGCATAAATTTGTGGCAGAAACCTGTGTTCTAGATGTCCTGGTAGGCACGTCCACTAACCCATCTTTTAAGTAAGGTCTACTGTGAGTAATACCTAGAGGTTTTCACATTCTACAAGTCTACAACTTTAAATTCCTATCCTGTAATATAAAAACAGCATTTTAGCAGATATTTTAAAATAAGTCATATTAACTTTCCTCTCAAACAGTAATGTTAATAATATCAAACAGAAACCAAAATCAACCAAAAAACAAATGAACAAAAAACACCCCAACAGTTTTAATAACAAGAAAAATCAAATCAACGGTGTATCCTTTTGGTAACAGAGAGAGACTTGTCTGATTGTGGAAACCAGGTTAAAGACAAGGGCTTGGACAGTTGTGCCCTGAAACAAGCAGACTGCAGGTTTTATAAATACATACAGAAATAATTAAAATATAAGGGGTTTAGTGGGATTAATCTCCTTTAAATAATCTCTGCCACAAAGCCTGTAAAGACACTGCTGGCACCAGCCCATGTGAGACCAGCTGTCGAGTATCAGAGTGGCAGAGACGAACTGCTCCCACTTCTGCACTGCCCCTCTGTGCGGTCTTCTCTGGACCCCATCTTCATAGCTCCCTTCACCACAGGGAGAGGCCAGCAGAGTAATACCTGTGGCCATGTGGAGCATTCTCATTTGACTTGTTTGAGGAGAAAAAATAAAACACAAAAAGAAAGTTGGTGCTGGAAAGGAGTCACGAGATATACGCTCAGAGGCCTCTAGGGAAATGAAGGAGGGCTCTGGAGAAGTGCTGATTACCTGATTCCATTCATTTAACCCAGGGAAATTTCAAAGTCACCTTTAATTATTTTCAAACTGCATTTTAAGTAATGTAGATAGTACCCTTACTCCCAAAGGAAGCATAAAGCAGCTGATAACTCTTTAAAAACAGTAGCATTTGTTTTGCTTCAAACTTAGCCACAAATTCAACAAATATTTTAAGGTGACAGTGCAATGAATTAAACAAGTCAGATAGATTTGGGGGGGCTCTTCTACTTCTGTTATATGGTATTTCCATAATTCTAAAAGGAAACCATTAAAAAATCCAAACAATAGCTTCTTGAATGACATGAAATCAATGTTACATACCACTGTAAGAACAGATATACATGTACGCATTTTCATACATATTCCGCCACCAGGAGAAAATGAGGCTAAGTGCTGGACTGTCTTCTTTGAAAGTGTCTATTTGAGGTTCTTAAGTCTTTCTTTCCAGTTTTGTGTCTATGATTTTCGGACACCAGCAAATCTCTCTGCTATAATTCTTATCAAAAAGGTTTTTTTTTTTTTTTTGTCTTCTATTCACAGGTACACTTTAAGGACAAATAAACAGTATCTAACTCTACAGACACTCAAGTTAAAGCAGGCTATTAGATCAATTCTAAGTATTTCAAAGGAAATACTGCTGACAGAGCTAGAATGAAATATTCTGGATAACACAATTACCATATTTCTTATACACAAAAAAATGATCAAGTTTCAAGGAATCAGAATATCAAATGTAATTTACTTAAAAAAATAGAAGGTGCTTTGAGTTTTTACATAAAACAGGCAGAGTTCTTGTTAAAAAGAAAGTTGAATATCAGGATACTATCAACAAGACTTCCCAGGTGGCTCAGACGGTAAAGCGTCTTGCTTACAATGCGGGAGACCTGGGTTCGATCGCTGGGTTGGGAAGATACTCTGGAGAAGGAAATGGCAACCCACTCCAGTACTCTTGCCTGGAAAATCCCATGGATGGAGAAGCCTAGTAGGCTACAGTCCATGGTGTTGCAAAGAGTCGGACACGACTGAGCAACTTCACTTCACTATCAACAAAGCTTCATTCTACTATTATGCAATGAACATAGAAAACTTAATGTTCAGTTTCTAGTTTTATTCAACAACATAGAACTCCCACACTTCTTTACTGTCCTGCACTGTCTTATATGAAAGCTTCATCTTATGTTTTCCCTCCCTTCAGAATGGGTTTTAAAGACTGCCAAAGTGAAGGCCAAATGTCAAATACGCGTCTGCCCACTCAAGACTACTGATGTCCATCAATACATTTTTCACACATCAGAGTGCTCTCAGATGTTAATGACTTTCAGGCTAAATGATTAGATTCAAATTTTGAACCACTGATCCAGAGGTATCTTTTCACAGATCCCTTGGGTCACTGATCCACCCAGTGTGGGCCCTGGGACAGTGGTATCAGTTCCACCTAGGAACTTGTTAAAAATGCAAATTAGGCTCCACCCTAGACCTGTTGAACCAGAACCTCTGGTAGTTGGGCCCAGAAACTTGTTTTAACAAGTGCAGGTGATTCAAATGCTAGCATGCTGTGCTCAGTCACTTCAGTCTTGTCCGACTCTGCAATCCTATGGACTGTAGTCTGCCAGGCTCCACCGTCCATGGAGTTCTCCAGGCAAGAACACTGGAGTGGGTTGCTATTTCTTTCTCCAGGGGATCTTCCCAACCCAGGGATCAAACCCACGTCTCTTATAGCTCCTGCATTGGCAGGCGGATTCTTTACCACTAGGGCCACCTTTACTGTCTGTAAATGAGTACCATCTTTTGGACAGCAGTGAACAAATTACATGTTACAAAGTTTACTAAATTATTGAACATTTATCTTTTCCTTAATTTTTAAATTTAAACATACTTGGCAGGATTTCTTTTCATTTTCTAGGGAAAAGCTGCCCATCAGAGAGACCATTATAATCTGGTGCACTGTTTTTATAGTTCTGTAACATAAACTGACATTTATTGGAGCTTCACATAAGATTTTTCCATCAACGGATGTGTTGGAAGAGCAATAACCAAGTGTGCTGTGTTGGGCAAATACCTACACATCAGGATACTTTTCAAAGCCATCAGGCAAAGGGGGTCAGTTGAATTTTTTTTTACTGCACAGGCTAATGCTTTAAAAGTGTCTTGATGGAATCAAGGAAATTGGATTGTCCCCCCATTTGCTGGGCTAAAACAAGCCTTTTTTATTTATCCCATTAGAGGAACACAAGAGAAACCTTTTAAATGTCACTAAAAATTTCCCTGCATGGCAAAACCCAGTCAAAAGGGTTTTAATTTTCTCTGAGAACTCTTAAGTAATGCAGTATGTCAAGGTTTAATAAGTTGTAGGTGGGGATAGTTTTTGTTACAGGCAACAGGCAACTTCATTCTTTTTAAACAGGTGCTTAGACATGCTTTAGGCTTCTCTCTGTTGAGAGAGGTTAGGGCACTACCTCAAACAGCAGAGAACTCAACTTCAGTCCAAATAACAGCAACAAAAAAGAACCAACAAATAACAACAACAAAAAAAGAACGGTGGAATCTGTATAATCTGAGACACATTTTTAGAACACTTATAAAATGACAATATTTTTAAATGTGTTTAAAGTGATGGTTAATCTTTCTATATGTGACATTTTTGTATTGAGCTTCTTGAAAAATTTCTTGAAGAATCTGGCTTTGAACAAAGCCCAAGGAGAACACAGAGATTAGGTATGTAACCTTTTCTCAACAGAAAGAGGTATTGCAGAGCAAAGACTGTATTCCCAGCCTTTAATAGGGTAAAACCTCCTAGTATACAACTTCAAAATACTACAGGAACATCTATTAATAAAGACAAGTTGACTTATGTAGCATGGATTACACATTTACAGAAATTTATGATATATAAAATATACCTTCTATGACCTTATGTTTATTTTGGTGTATTTGCTGATTAGATATCACCATTAAACATTGAGATTTTTTTGGTCGATTTTTTTCCATCTTCAACAAAATATTAAAATAAAGTACTTCCAATCATAATATAGAGGGAATGCCAGAATGGAGGACTTTAAGTGGGGGAGGAGGAGGTATCACTTAATCTATAAGTAAGAGTGGTTCCTTTCTGAATCTCACTTTATTAGAAATATTGTTAACCATACTCAAATGAGAATCATATAGCTTGCTGTGTTCCCTAGCTCCCCAGATGAAGAAGAAAAAGAGGAGAAATCATGCCAAAGAGAAAAGATATCTAATATTTCAAAATAGAGCAATTAATAATTATGTCAAGTATTCCTCTTTTATTACCTGCTTTTAAACAATAATTTTAGCTCACATCAGGGTCAGATGGCATGGGGTCCAACAACAAAGTAGTTCTGTAGGGGAATCCTGCAGGCTTGACGAACTGTTTGTGTTTCAAATCGACCCTGTGACCAGCTATACCCTATGACTACAGCTACTTCAGAGGGAGGCTTAGTGAAGTATCAGCTGAAGAAAGAAGAATGTGAAGTCGTCTGGGAAAAAGAAAAATTACCCTTTTGTCATGTCTAATCAGCTATTTCTATACTTTTGATAAATATGCTTTAATTATTCATTAAAATTTGTACTTAAAAGCTAGTATTCTCTTTAATGGAAACTCCAACTTTATTACTTAAGTTCCTAACAACTTAATGTATTTCATTATTAGTTATTCTATCTTTTATATACAGTTTTTCTTTTTTTTTGAGTGAGTGAGGTCGCACAGTCGTGTCCAACTCTTTGCGACCCCATGGACAGCAGCACCAGGCTCCTCTGTCCATGGGATTTTCCAGGCAAGAGTACTGGAGTGGGTTGCCATTTCTTTCTTTTTTTAGGTGTTAGCAATAACTCAGAAGCTTTACATGAAATTCTGTGTTGTTAGGCCTTGAAAGTTGAGTCACTGAAAATCTCCCAAGTCTGTCAACATTCATAAAAGAACCATCAATTATCAAAAGACAAACTAAACAAGCAACTGAAAGACTGAAAATGGCAGTAAAGGAATGTATTAAGATTCTATAATGAATATTTAATAATTAAAAGATCCTGTCATTGGCTTAACTTTACTGTTGCTTTCATGGGAAGACCTTTGCTAATCCCAAACCCTGACATTCATGAGAATAGCAAAGTTGAGAAAATTTAGTTTTGTTTTCTTTGCTAGGATACAGGAATTCTTAATTCTGGATTCTTAGATTCCCAGAACATCTAAGGAAGGGCTTCAGCAAGTGTATGAACCTATTAAAATTGTTAGTGAAAATTCTATATCCATACCCTTTCTCTCTGGTATTTATAGCTTTCCTCATATTCTTCCTATAAAAATTAAAGACCACTGTTGTAGGGTAGCAGTATACACTAAAAGACTGGCCATGAATTGGCAATTGCTGAAACTGGATGAATATACAGAAGTTTGTTATACTATTCTACCTAATTTTGCACATCATTTAAAATTTTTGTGATTATTAAAAAAAAACTGTGAAAGAAACTCACTGTGCATACAAATCAGTTCTTGATAAAGGGCTGTGGTAAATCTAAGCAAACTGCTAAGATAAGTGATAATTCTATCTTTCCTTACACCTAGGTTTGATCCCTGGGTTGGGAAGATCTCCTGGAGAAGGGAAAGGCTACCCACTCCAGTATTCTGGCCTGGAGAATTCCAAGGACTGTGTAGTCCCTGGGGTTGCAAAGAGTCAGACAAGATTGAGTGACTTTCACTTTCATTACATCATAAAGTAAGTCAAATGAAGGTAAAGGATTTGGAGTTTTATAAAACATAAGTGTGAAAATCTTTTATGGCAAAACTTTCAATGATGCAAGTTCCTTTCCTTTTGAAATCATTATTCTGTTTCACAAAATGTCAAAATTTGACACAAAATCACAACAAATGAGAGAGAAAGGGTAACTGGTAAAGCAAAGACTGCAAAGACAAAGGAGGTGGTGGTTTGGTGCTTGCAGGGGAGGGGGGAAACTGAAAGGAATAAAGTGGTGGGCTTAATCAAATCACTTTGAAAAGCTGCAGCCTCTCAGAGTTAACCTTGCCAATCAGAGGAAGCAGGAGTAGAAGCATGTTTGCGCACATTAAACTTAGCCTGTGTCCTTGAACCTATGGTGCACTGCCTCCTCTCAAGCAGTCTGGGAAGACTTCGTAATGCTCACCCTTAGAGAGAACCTTGAATTCCATTAGAAAGCTCTACAGGAAGGAGAAACCCTCAAGTGGCAGCTTGAACCACAGAGAGCTCATACCCTTTACTAATATTAGAAGTGAGCTCATGGGATTAAGTCTGCAAGTCCTGGAAAATTAAAAGGTATGAACATACTGACAAATGCCATTATATCAGTAAGATATCTTTAAGTCTTCTTTCCTTTTTTTCTTAAAGATATGGCAAATATTTAAAATGATACCATAAAGACAGCTTACTAAGTCTACAATTAAATGCTATAGCTGGTCTGGTTATAGTCATTACGATTATAATATTTACCTCTGTATCATGCTTTGCTATAAAATCATTCACCCATGTGATGACCTAGTAAATTTTATACACAAACTATACTTTGAAATAAAAGGAAATATGAAGGTAGATACTACCTTGTCTTTCACATCACATCTGTTATTATAGTTCTACTGTTCTGTATAATGAAAATATACAATGTACAGTTTTAGTACTACATGTAGGCAGGCTCAGACTCAAGCTGTAGGAGAAATTTCTAATAATGAAAACCTTCCAAAATGGAATAGACTACTTTGTGAAGTGAACAGAAATGTTCAAACCAAGGCTAGCTGGCTTAACTACTTTCTGGAAATTGAGCAGAGAAAATTACTGCAGTAGGTGGGAAGTTGAACCAGATGATCCTAAAATTTCCTTTCTACCTTTACAATTTTACAATTATGGTTTATTCAAGGTAACACAATCAGTGGCAGAATAGAAACTGGAATCTAGGTAACTTGACTCAAATCTAGTTTTTCTAAACACAAGGTTATCAGTTCAGTTCAGTCGCTCAGTTGTGTCCGACTCTTTGGGACCCCATGAATCGCAGCAACGCCAGGCCTCCCTGTCCATCACCAACTCCTGGAGTTTACTCAAACTCATGCCCATCGAGTTGGTGATGCCATCCAGCCATCTCATCCTCTGTCGTCCCCTTCTCTTCCTGATCCCAATCCCTCCCAGCATCAGGGTTTTTTCCAACGAGTCAACTTTTCATATGAGGTGGCCAAAGTATTGGAGTTTCAGCTTCAGCATCAGTCCTTCCAATGAGTATTCTGGATGGACTGGCTGGATCTCCTTGCAGTCCAAGGGACTCTCAAGAGGTTATAGACCCCCTCAAATGTCCTCAGGCAGTAAGTAGAGTGAGGTTAATTGGGTCAGGGAAGCAATAGTGGGGGCTTCCCAGGTGGCACAGTGATAATCTGCCTGCCGATGCAGGAGATGCAGGAGACATGGGTTCGATCCCTGGGTCAGGAAGATCCCCTGGAGAAGAAAATGGCAACCTACTCCAGCAATTTTGCCTGGGAAATCCCATGGACAGAGGGGCCTGGCAGGCTATAGTCCATGAAGTCGCAAAGTGTCGGACACAACTGAGCATAGCACATTCATACAAGCAATGGTGGGCTGATGGGAGTCAGAGAGCTCAAGGCGTGTCAACAGAGGGCAGCAGCTACTTAGCTCCAGCTGATTGCTGACCTATGGGAACTTGCCCAGCATTACCAAAATTCCATGGACAGAGAAGCCTGGAGGGCTACAGTCCAAAGGGTTACAAAAAGTCAGACATGACTGAGTATGCACGATCATATTTTCAGATTTTTCAAGAGAATCCTAATAATTACACTTTTATGTGAAATCAATTGGCAGTTAATTATAAATAAACTGTTGTGACACTGTAGCTGCCAAACAAAAATAGATATTTGGGCTGCGTATGACCCATGCCAGTTTGTGACTAAGAGACTTTCCACAAAAACTCCATTTCCAAACTGTTGATTTTGTAAACTCTTCTCTATATTCTTCAAATTTATCAACATCCTTTGTGCAAAACAAATGTCTAAACTTTATGCTTTATATTAACTATGGTCCTCTATGGATATAATAATATTTTGCTCTGGTTACTACAGTGGTGGTGTTATGTTGGCTTTTGTAAGATTAACACTACATTGCTGTCTCATTGTTCACCAACTGTCCACAAGAACTCAAATTTTCTACAGATAATATTTGTGTATAATCAATCTCTAAACCTGAGCATATGAATTAGCCTATAAATATTATATAGCACTTAATTTATAGAAAAATCACCTTTCCTTTAAAGAGCCACTTTTCCCCCTGAATTCTTATTCGCATCTTTTAGGCATTATTAACTACTCTATGAGATCAAACCAGTTAATCTCATAGGAAATCAACCCTGAATATTCACTGGAAAGACAGAGGCTGAAGCTCCAGTACTCTGGCCACCTGATGCCAAGACCCTGACGCTGGGAAAGATTGAAGGCAGGAGGAGAAGGGGACGACAGAGAATGAGATGGTTAGATAGTATCACCGATACAATGGACATGAGTTTGAACAAACTCTGGGAGATGGTGAAGGATAGGGAAGCCTGGCATGCTACAGTCCATGGGGTTGCAAAGAGTCAGACACAACTTAGTGACTGAACAACAACATGAGTGTATCAGTTTGATCATTAAAATAGCAAGATTACCATTTCCAGACCTTATTCTGTTGACTCACTTGGAAGAATTTTGTTAATTTGTGTAACACCTTCACCCTTAATTCATCCTCATAATATGACATTTAGAAGAATATTTTAGACTCAGCAACATTAAATACAGTGAGATACATTTTATACAGACAGAGATAAGATGGCAGAGTAGAAGATGTGAGCTCAACTCTTATGTAAACATCAAAATCACAACTAACTGCTGAACAACACTTGACCAAAAAATGCTGGAACCTACCAGAAAAGATATTCTACATTCAGAGAAAAAGCCACAATGAGATGGCAGGAGGGGCACAATCAAGATAAAATCAAATCCCAAATCCAGTATGTGGGTGACCCCACAAACTGGAGTATAATTATACCACAGTAGCTCTCCCATTGGAGTGAAGTTCTGAGTCCACATCAGGTTCCCCAGCCTGGGGGTCTGGCAATGGGAAGAAGAGCCCCTATAGTACCCTCGTAAAAGCCTGGGCCAGACCTGCTGGAATTTATGGATCTCCTGTGGAGACAGAAGATGGCAGTGGCTCATTCCAGGGACAAAGACACTGGCAGTGGAATTCTGGGGACTACACATTGGTGTGAACCCTCTTGGGGGCTGCCATTTTCTTACCAAGACCTGACCCTACCCAACAGCTTGTAGGCTCCAGTGCTGGGATGCCTTAGATCAAACAATCAACAGAGCAGGAAAACAGCCCTGGCGTCAGCAGACAGGCTGCTTAAAGTCTTCCTGAGCACACAGCTGCCTGCTGAACACACTCCCTTACAAAGCACTGCCCACCAGAGGGACAAGACCCATTCCCTTCCACCAGGATGCCTGCACAAGTCTCTCAGACAGTATCATCCACCTGGAGGCAGACAGCAGACGCAAGAAAGAATTACAGCCCTGCAGCCCGTGGAACACAGACCACAATTATAGAAAGTCTGACAAAAGTGAGACAGCAGAAGACTATGTCCCAGATGAAGGAACAAGATAAAACCCCAGAAGAACAACTAGTGAAGTGAAGGGGAGACAGGCAATATACACCAAAAAGACCCTAACAAGGACCTACAATACAGCACAGGGAACTCTGCTCAGCATTGTGTAATAAGCTAAATGGGAAAACAATGTGAAAAAGAACAGATGAATGTGTATGTATAACTGAATCATTTTGCTGTACATATGAAACTAACATAATACTGTTAACCAGCTATACCCCAATATAAGATAAACATTATCAAAAGGAAAGAGTAAAAAAGTGAGGTTCATAAAGAAAAACAGGACAGCAATAAGAGACTTGGGCAACAATATGATAAAAATACACTATGAAGACTAATTTTAAAAGTGTGTTTTATATATATAGACCAATGATTAAAGTTAAATATAAGTCCACAAATGGGTACTAATGCATAAAATACTTAGGTTATGATAGAAGGTGGCACTTAAAATTGTGGGAAACAGAGCTGGACATTTGAAATTTAAATGACATTGTGACAAATTTGAACCTGTCCTAAATATAGGTCAAGATAAACTCCAAATGGATCAGGGATTTAAATGTAATGTAAAATGAAACTGAAAAAGTAACAGAATAAAATGTAGAACATTTTTTAAGAAAAATAAATATATTTTATAGAATGTATACATTTAAATAATAAATTTTGGAAATCATCAATAAATCTCAGAAATCATCATTAAGTCACTATTTCAACATTTGAACAAGTTAGTTCTTTTAAGGCAAATGACAGATCCATCTCGAGTTCAATGAAGTTCCCTGACTTTTTAAAAAGTTACAGAATTAATCCATATCTGAGGGCACAATCAACTTGAAAGTGTACAAAAGGTTAAGATTCAGCTGTAGGTAGTAGCTGAGGTGTTCAGAAACCTTTATCATAAAGTAGACCTGGGGATAAAGAAAAACAGTTCTTTTGTTTTCAAGCTTATGATAACATAAGATGTCAACAATTTCTGGTTTATAGCAACAGCAAGAAAGATAGTAGCCAGGGGACCATTAAGAAGGAGCAATTTACTCTACCAGGTCATAACACTTTGACAGTGTTCTATAATTCAGTTAGATATAAAAATAAGATGACACTGGGTGTTCTCTCAACTCAAAGTAATCTGAACTTGATTCACACTGTACTGTGAGCCAGTTGTTCAATATCAGATACAAACTCAGCAAAAGAAGTGACTATTCGATATAAAAATGACAGAAAAAATAGCTTATTAAAGAAAATCATGATCTGTGAGCATAGAAAACACAAAAATCACACTGAAAAAAAAATCACACTGAAAAAGAAAACCTGTTGAACAAAATGATGTCTACATAAAAGAATTTCATTATAAATAAGAAAATATTAAGGACACACAGAACTTATAATCCTCATAAAATGCACCAGATGCCTATGAATTCTAAAGCACCGAGTTACTGTGATGAATGCGACAGCAGCTTAATGCAGGGGAATAGCAGGAATGAATCTGCAGTCAAAATACCTAAGTGTGAACTCTGGCCGTCCTACTTACTAGCTTTGTGCCCTTAAGCTATTCACGTAACCTCTCTGAGCTTTCAGTTTAGCAAAATGAGGAGAATGCCACACAGGACTCCTGTAAGGATAAAATGACCTAAAATGTTTAAAATTATTTTGTAGAATAATAAAAAAAAATTGGTCTTTAAATACAGGTTTAATTATCCTGTTCATAATTTTCAGACTTCTTCTCTATCGACTTGTCTCTGTTAACCCAGAAAACTCTGCCTACATACACTTGTTTTATTAGTCAAAAAATATCCACAAAATGCCTCCAAAGCTCCAGGGACTTAAATAATACTACAGCCTTGGTACATAGTGAGGACTGACTAGACTTAGTCTCTACCTTCATAATCTGTTATAGGGGAACTCTTTTTTTTAATAATAAAACCTTTTTTCAGAAGCCTAATCTTAAAATATTAAGGTAAAATAGGTAAAAGTTGAAGTGGGGAAGGAAATTCTAGCTGAGGTACCTCTGGGGAGATTCACAGAGCATTCTGAAAACCACCAAACTGGTAGGGAGGCCTCTCCCTAACATTCTGTGCCCAGGGCAAGAGCACAAGCGGAGATTTCCGGGACCCCTTTCCTCACCTCACCCTGGTTCCATCCTGTATCACAACGGGCCTCACAGACGTGAGCACAGACGCAGCTCCTGTGTCCAAGCTCAATCCATTCCCCCACCTTCCATTCCCTTGCCCCTTGGCCACTTTAGGCCCCTTTAGGCCTAGCAAGATCTGCCCTTGAGTTGAATCCTGGAAGTAACTAGACCATTTGGACTGATCTCCACAGAAGCCAGTTGCATGGCTGGTGGAAGATGTGGTTTAAAAGTACAAAGTAGGTGTAAATCTTACATTGTGCAAGAGGAAAACAAAAGAGAGAGATGAGTATCTTACACCTTAACTCTTTTTTCTTACTACTGCAGTCATAAATAACTTCTACCATAGTTTTAAGAGATTGTCTATATTTCTTTCAACCCACTTGGTATTAAAGTTAGTTGAAATAAGAAATTGCATTTGTAAAAAGTGAACAGTTTGAAAAAGATAACAGCTCAATGAACCAGTCCACTGCCAAGATTGTCAAGAGTAATAAGTGACTTCAACATGGGCATTGTGGTTTCATGATGCATAACCTGCACTTAAGAGTAAATCTTACTTATCTTTAGAACAAACTCTTTTTTACTGCTCAAGAATGTCTATCTGACATGTGTTACAGCATATTTGTTTAAGCCTGCCACACACAGACAATTCTCACAGAACAAAGCACATTTGCCAGATTTGTTGAGAAGATCATGAAGTATGCATATAACTTTGTTAAAATCAAGTTTCCCTAATTTTTTTCCTTTCATTCTTTCCACAAATTTCTAGAAGACATTGTTTCTTTGAGGCATTGTTATTTCTATCCTAAATTTTTATTATTGGCTTATCAAAAACACACCAAGTGACATGTCAGGTACTATGTTAGGAGTTGGGAACTGAAAAATATCAAAGTTCCTACTCTCAGAGAGCCTAGAGTCTTATGAATGGAGATAATTATAATAAAAATGATATTTCTATGACAGATGTAAAAAAAGTTTATTATACAAGTACAAAAGAAGGAGGGTCTATAGGGAGATTACGGTGGGAGGAAAAGGAGGTGGGGCTAGGTCAGGGTCTTCCCAAAAAAGTGATGCCTTGATGATGAAAGATAGGAAAAAGGATTTTGTGTGTGTATGTCTGTGCACACTCACAAATATGTATACGTGTTTCAGGCTGGGAGAGTGTATCTACAAAGAGACAATCATTTTTCAATGTTTTATATTTACTGAATGTATACTATATGTCAAACATTATGCAAGAGACCACTAGGAATATTCAAGAAAGAGAAAACTGATCCCTGACCCCAGAGAACTCATAACCAACTGAAGAGACAACACAAGGTGGACAGTATGGTAAACACAATTAATACAGTAACACTAGTTTGATAAAACTGTTGGAGAATATTCTATTTATATGTGTGTTTTCTTGAGAATTGAGATCCCTTTTTAATTTCACCTTCTTAAGTTAGGAATTTTTCCACCATGCTTGCTTTTTTTTAAAAAAAATATTTATGTGGCTGTGCTGGGTCTTAGTTGCAGCACGTGGGATTTTTAGTTGGGGCATGTGGCATCTAGTTTCCTGACCAGGGATTATTAAAAGAAAAAACAGACCAAATATGTAGACATATCTGATGCACAACTATTTGAAAAACAGCAACTGCTCAGCCAATAAGATGATATCTAAATTTGCATCCCTCCTTTAAAAATGCAACTATATCTGGGAATTCTAACTAGTTATTAATAACTCATCAGAGGAATGAATTTGTTTAATCTGATTGTTTTTATCCTAACTCCTACTTAAGATTAGGAAACACTGAAGAACTGAAAGGTGAATAAAGGGTTTAGAATTATAAATCTGGCACTATAGAATTAGGTGTAGATATTTATAATTTTGAAATTATCTTCCCAAACGCCCCTTATCCCTGACTTACTTATAGAGTAACCATAGTTTCTAGAGGTGAAGCTTACTTTTTAACAGATCTATAGTTGATTGTGATGACCCAGGTTTGGAAACCTCTGAGATATAAAAGTGAGCTCATTAACTTCATAAAATAAGGAGCACTAGATAAAACAGTTTGGTCAAAGAGGTGGGACTTTGAAAGTAACCATAAAAGTTGAGAATTGATTCACAGATAAGAGACCACTAGAAGCTTTTTTTTTTAATCATAGAATAAGATACTGAAGTAACATTTAGATAATGACGTTTAAAGAAGACTAATCTGTCATAATTATGTAGGATAAAGTCCTGTTAATAAGTCGCCACAATAACATACACATGAAGGAATGATAATTTGGACTAGAAAAGTGTCAGTGGAAATGGAATATATACTATGAAGTTCTCCCTACCTTACAAGGACAGCACTTGCAGATCTTAGGAGTCCCTTTTTCACAGTTAAGATAGTAGCTAAGCCTGAGTGGCAATAATGTTATTAACTGATGAGTGAAATGACAAAGTTCTGTGCTAATTAAGTAATTATTATTATGGTTAAACAATAATATAATGCATAAAATTGCCCAGCTTTTGACAACTAAGAAGAAACTGAAAGTATGAGTAGAATGCGACAGAGGGAAACCTTTGCTAGTAACTCACTAGCCTAATGGTTTTATTGCGCATGGTTCTTCTTTATTGCTTTTTATTATGAAAATATTTGCATACATAGAAAAGTACAGACTCACCACTTAATAATCCTTAACATTTTACCATATTTTTCTTTTCCGTTGAAGCAGTTAAATTATAAACAGCATGACATCTTATCCCTAAATATTTACTGTGCACCTAATAACAAGGAAAATTCCTACACAATCACAATACCATGATCACATTTAAGAGTTAACGCTACCTCCTTAATGTAGCATGGCCTCTTCACAGTTATGTACAAATTAAGACAACACAGGCTTGTATTATGTTCTTCCCCCAAAGAAATCCTATTAATATATACTCTTTTTGAATTATTAATGGGAAAGTTAGCTCTCACAATTAACCAACTTTGCAAATCATTTGGATCTTACTGGCAATGTGATAGAAGCCCCTCTCTCATTAATAAAAAGTATCATTAGAGAATGTACTTTGGATGACCACAAATAGAAGTCACTTTAATTGTATACAGTGCTTCCACAAGACATGCAAGAGTTCTTGAGATTATTATTTACTTCTTTCTAAGTGTCATGGGTATGGACTGACCAGAAAGAACTCTGACATGCTCAAGACTTTGCCCTTAACAGAAGAAGAACTCTGGCCAGTGTCAGATAATCTGTCAGTATAAGCTACTTGTATCCAAGCCAGATATTTATTGCTATTGATCTGCCTGGTCCTAGCAAAAGACTTTTGTTCTCCCAGACCGGGACTTTGACCTCAATTAAGTTATGAATTTCAATCCGATAGACTGCTCCACTTACCCTACTGCTCTCCCTGACTGGATTAATTAGAATTAGCTAGGCCGAGAGTCACCCCAAGCTCCTCATGGATCATGTTATTTTAATAATAAATAAAGGAATAGCAGCAATGTACAAGAAGTATTTTGAAAGATTGCTCATCTAGGAACATCATTCAGAACCTGCCAATATCAATTTCTCTGACTTTGATTCCCTCATTTACTTTTCATTTCTTTTCATCCTTCGGAATTCCCCCTTTTATTTCAGTTTTCTAAACATGTTCTTTGCATAGAGAAAAAGTACTTTCATTTTATCACTTTACTGTTATTCTAGAGTTTCATTAGACAGTAACTCATCAAAGCAACTATTTGCAAAAGAGTAACTAAAAAAATGTAACTTAAAACCGTGAATAATCTCAGAACAGGAAGAAAAAAACATACCATTATCTATGAAAAATACTAGTTTTTAGCTAGAGTTTCTCTATTGCTAATTAGTGCATTAAAAGCAGACAAATCAGAATGCCACTGAGAAGGCAGTAGCCACTCTTGCAAAAAAGAAGAATGTACAAATTATTTTTAACCCATAACCCATTGGGACAGATTAGATATTGGCCACTGAGAATTCTAAACCATGTTGATTTCAACAATAATCAGTGGGATCAGGATTTGCTCATTACTTACCCCCTAAATATAAAAGATTATTTAAAAATGTAAAAAATATTATATAAAAATGTTTGTATTTTGGAATGTTTTACTTAGTATTTGATACTGAAATTATAAGATTTTTAGAAAGTATGAAGAGAATGTATAAATAAAGAGAATCCTAAAAAGGATATACATTATGCATTGATGTTCTGACAAGTAAAAATGCTTTTATTTATGGATTATTGAAATTTTGAGTTTTCACTGACTCGAGTACATAAAAAAGATTTAATTAGAATGCTAAGTTTGATAGTGACTTCAATATTAAAAGCAATGCAAAAGTAAAGCACAAACTCTCAAAATGCCAAGAACTCCACGCATATTTGGAAGATACATTCTGAGTATAAAACGTCATGTGTGTGTGTGCGCTTAGTCCCTGAGTCGTTTGACTCTTTGTGACCACCATGGACTGCAGCCCGCCAGGCTCCTCTGTCCATGGGATTTCCCAGACAAGAATACCGGAGTGGGAGGCCATTTCCTTCTCCAGGGGATCTTCCCAAACCAGGGATAAAAACCCACATCCTCTGCTTGACACTGATTCTTTACACTGAGCCACCTGGGAAGCCCATAGAAGGTTATGCCATAACATTATAAATCAGTGATTTATCAAGTCTTTAAGAATGGAAATGTTCTTATCAAATAATATTGCAGGAAAGAAATAGACACACATGAAAATGATCCTTGTAATGAAAAATAAATCAATTATATATTTGAAAAGTATAGCTACTGGCTTTAATCTCCATCTCCCTTCTTCCCCCTCACTATCACATACATGTTCACTTGGTTTCTGTAGATTACATAAAACTTCATTCATTTTAGAGAGGAATGTTATATTTTCCCAGAGAAAAGTTCTAAGTTCAACTACTAGTAAACATTTCTTCCTCAGCACCCAAAATATATTAGTAATCTAGGAAGAAATTAAAACTGGTATGAGAACTAGACTGTTTACGATGTGTGCAATAATCAAGGATTAAAGAAAAATTTGAAGACTAAGGCTATTTTCATAATGATCTATTCAGCAGGGAAAGATCAAAGAACAAATGTGTTTTGACAAACAGCTTCTGTTTTCACACCTGACTTTCATTAAGTTGCAGCATATTCTTAAGTGGAATTAAAAAGCAATTCTCTAGCAAATCATACAGGCAATTTAACACATTAGCCCAGACTTTTCAAATGACCAGTTAATTAGGGCCACCTCATGTGAGGGAAAACAGGAAATTTTAGCATTCTCATGCCTTCACTTACAGTTGAAATGCTGACATGTAGATAATGACTTAATGCCATATAAATGGTATGGAAACTGCATTAAAGTAAACAAATTAGAAGGCTAAAAGTCTCAAACATTATTTAGAAAACTTACTAATAGTAAAAAGTTTGTAGCAACAAAGAAGGTAAGTATTTAAGAATAGATTTAACTAGAAATGGGCAAAACTTCTAAGAGGAAAAAAATTAAATACTCATCAAAGATGCAAAAGTAGACTTGATCAAATGGAAAGACATCCCCTGTATTTGGATAGGATGAATCAACATGATTATGTCAATTCTCCCTAATTTATAAATTCAATGCAATCCCAATAAAATACCAATAAGCTATTTTATGGAGTTAACACAAATTGAAATTAAAGTTCATATAAAACAAACAAACATGTAAGAATGGCCAGGAAAACATTTAAAAAGAAAAACTATGAGGGAGAAAGAGCCATTCCAGATTTTAATACCTACTATGAATCCTTGTTATTATTGTTGTATTGATTCTTTTTTTTTTTCAATTATTTTTATTAGTTGGAGGCTAATTACTTTGCAACATTGCAGTGGGTTTTGTGACAAATAGACCAGTTTAATATACTACAAAATCCAGAATTAGACCCAAATATATATGGCAATTCAGTATATGACAAAGCTGGCATCTCAGATCATTGGGGAATTGACTTCTAAATGAATGATGCTGGGACAACTAGGAAGCCATTTGGAAGGAGACAAAATTAGGTCCATTTCCCATACCATACATTTAGGGATCTAAATGTAGACTATAAAACCATACAAGTACTAAAAGAAAACATGGATGAATTAAGCTTTAATCTTGGTATAAGAAAATTTTAACCACGACTTAAAATCCAGAGGCAATAAAAAGAAAAGCTGGTAAATCTAACTACATTAAAATAAATATTTTTCATATGACAAAAGATACCATAAACAAAGCCAAAAGACAACTGAAAAACCTGGGGGGAAATATCTGCCAACATATGTCAAAAAGGGCTAATACCACTAATATATAAAGAATTCTTAAAAATGGAGGCATACTAGGTCAAAAACCTGATAGAAAAATGTGAATAGACAATGCACACACAAGATATAAAAATCGCCCTCTAACATATGAAAAGACATAACAACTCACATACACAAACTAAAACAACACTGACAACACCGAGAAACCAATTCTATATAAGATGGCAAAAATGTAAAAATATGAAGAATACAATATGACAAGACTGTAAGGAAAAAGGCACTCACATAAATTGCTAGTGTGAATGCAATCTGGTACAACTGTTCTGGAGAGAAATTTGGCAATACCTAAAAATACTATCAATTCACTTCAGTCACTCAGTTGTGTCTGACTCTTTGCGATCCCATGGACTGCAACACGCCAGGCCTCCCTGTCCATCACCAACTCCCGGAGCTTATTCAAACTCATGTCCATCAAGTCGGTGATGCCATCCAAACATCTCATCCTCTGTTGTCCCCTTTTCCTCCTGCCTTCAATCTTTCCCAACATTAGGGTCTTCTCAAATGAGTCAGTTCTTCGCATCAGGTGGCCAAAATATTGGAGTTTCAGCTTCAGTATCAGTCCTTCCAGTGAATATTCAGGATTGACTGGTTTGATCTCCTTGCAGTTCAAGGGACTCCCAAGAGTCTTCTCCAATACCACAGTTCAAAAGCATCAATTGTTTGGCACTTAGCTTTCTCTGATGGACAGGGAGGCCTGGCATGCTGCAGTTCATGGGGTCGCAAAGAGTTGGACACGACTGAGAGACTGAACTGAACAGCTTTCTTTATAGTCCAACTCTCACATCCATACATGATCACTGGAAAAACCATAGCTTTGACTAGACAGACCTTTGTCAGCAAAGTAATGTCTCTGCTTTTTAATGTGCTGTCTAGGTTGGTCATAGCTTTTCTTCCAAGGAGCAAACAATCTTTTATGCACTTATCTTTTGACCCAGTAATTCCACTTATAGGAATCTATCCTGAATATGTCCTGAAAGTACACGTCCAATGATATGAAAATACATATGCACAGTGCTATTAGTTATAGCATTAGAAGTGCAAAATACTGGAAAGTATCTAAATGCTCATACACAGAAGAGTGGTTGAATAAACTATGACATATCCACACAAAGAGTACTATGCAGCTGTGAAAAAAGGATAAAGGTCTTTATGAAATGATATGAAGTAACTTTCAGGACCTATTGTTAAATGAAAGAAATGAAGTGCAAAAGATAATCTATAGAATGTTATCTTTCATGTAAATTAGAAGAGGATAAATGAAAATGGCCACGTACTTGCCTATTAGTGCAAAAGAGATATGGGAAAGATAATACAGAAACAAAAGAGACTGGTTACCTATAAGAGAATGGATAAGAAAGTAGTGGAAATGAAAGACCTATGCTGAGAACCATAAGACATTAATAAAAGAAATTAAAGAGGATTCAAAGAAATGGAAAGATAGTCCATGCTCTTGGATTGGAAGAATTAATATTGTTAAAATGGCAATACTACCCAAAGCAATCAACAGACTTAATGAGATCCCTATCAAATTATCCATGACATTTTCCACAAAACTAGAAGAAAAATAATCCAGAAATTTATATGGAACCATAAAAGACTCAGAATTGCCAAAGGAGTCTTGAGAAAAGAGAACAAAACAGGAGGCATAACCTTCCCAGACTTCAGATAATACTACAAAGCTACAGTAATCAAAACAGTGTGGTATTGGCACAAAAACAGATGATATGAATCAACTGAATAAAACAGATAGCCCAGAAATAAACCCCCACACTTATACTCAATCTTTGACAAAGGAGGCAAGAATACAAGTAGGAAGACAGCCTCTTCAGCAAATGGTGCTAGGAAAGCGGGACAGCTGCATGTAAATCAATGAAGTTAGAATATATCTTCACACTATGCACAAAAACTCAAATGGCTTAAAGACTTATAAGACATGACACCATAAAACTCCTAGAAGAGAGCATAGACAGAACATTCTCTGATGTAAATTGTAACAATGTCTACTAAGGTCAGTCTCCCAAAGCAATAAAGATAAAAAGAAAATGGGAACTAATCAAACTTGTGGGGCTTCTTTGGTGGCTCAGGAGGTAAAGAATCTGCCTGCAATGCAGGAGATTGCAGGGTTTGATCCCTGGGTCAGGAAGATCCCCTGGAGAAGGGAATGGCTACCCATTCCAGTGTTCACGGAGAATTCCATGAACAGAAAAGCCTGGTGGGCTACAGTCCATGGGGTCACAAACTTACAAGCTTTTGCATAGCAAAGGAAATCATTAAAAACAAACAAAAAAATGAAAAGACAACCTACAGAATGGGAGAAAATATTTGTAAATGATGACAACCAACAAAGGCTTAATTTTCAAAATATATAAACAGCTCTTATAACTCAACAATGAACAGCAAACAGCCCAATTGAAAAATGGGCAGAAGACCTAAACAAACATTTCTCTAAAGACATACAGATGACCAACAGGTTCATGAAAAGATGCTCAGCATTACTAATTATTAGAGAAATGCTAATCAAAACTACAATAAGGTATCACCTCACACCAGTCAGAATGGCCAACATCAAAAAGTCTACAAATAATAAATGCTAGAGAGGGTGTAGAGAAAAGGGAATCCTCTTACACTGCTGGTGGGAATGTAAATTGATACAGCCACTATGGAGAACAATATGAAGGTTCCTTAAAAAACTAAAAATCGAACTACAATATGATCTAACAATCCCACTCCTGGGCATATATCCAAAGAAAACTAATCTGAAAAGACACACACACCCTAATGTTCATAGTAATACTATTTACAATAGCAAAGACACGGAAAAACCTAAATACATCAACAGAACAGATAAAGATGTGATATGTATATATACACAATGGAATATAACTCAGCCATAAAAAGAATAATACATTATGTTTCTGTATCAATCTGTGAGCATATTGAATAATATATATTTACTGATACCTTCAATTATAATTCAACACTATAGAGTTTAGTTTACCCTTTTCTTATTTGTAACTTTTTTCTACAATAAAAAACTCTCACCTTCATTATTTATTTTGTTCAACTCAGCAAATAATAATAGTGTCTATGTACACAATAAAGAAAAGACAGTGAAAAGAAGGCAAACCTCCTGTATTTCCTCAGGACAATTTTTTTAAAAAGCAGACAAGAGAAGGGAAGATCAGTACATGTCTCCTAAAATTAGAAAATAGAAATACTTTGTGATATTTACATACTTAAATATTTAAAAAAAGAGAAGTGAAAACATGAAATTTCCTTAAGGTCCTATTTGATCTAAATAATTTCTGTGCATTTTATATCCTATTCCACAATTATATACCTGTGTTTGTTTCTGTATCAAATGATGTTTGGAGCTACGTCTAAGTTAAATTGTCTCTATTCCCCAAATTTTTGAAGATGAATGCTCTGTAAAGATGCATCAGTTATCTTACAGTTTGTCATATATTCTTGCATATATCACGTGCTCTACTGTTGCCAGGGATATAAGGCCCTCTATTTGACGAACTATTAAAAAAAAAACCAATAAAAAACATTTTGAAAAATACTGAATGACACAAAAAAATGGTCGCTATATAACATTAAGCGAAAAAGAAGTACAAAAACCAAAATCTGTTTTCTAGTTCCAGGGAGGATAGAAAAAGATACAATAAAGTAACTTTCTCTACCCAAAAGCCAAAAAAAGAAAAAGAAGTTGGGTAAACTGAGAAAATTATATTTCTAGAGCTATATAGGAGTCATGGAAGCAAAAAAGACTGAGTAAAATAAATCAAAAAGCTATTTAGAGGAGAATAGGCTGTCTCCTGCTGCTTTCTTACCTGGGGGGCATTTACTGATTCTCTGCATAGGCGGAGCTGAGGATGAGCCTGGCTCAAATGAAATAATGACACCCAGGAAAATAAAATCAGCAAAGCTTTCGGAGGCTGTGTGGGGCTGGCTCAACAATTCAAAAATTTTAAAAGTCCCAAACACAAAATGCTGTTCTCCCACATGGTCTATTTTCTGAATCAGGGGATGTGTGGGAAGCCAGAGTTTCTAAAAAAGCACACAGGAATCTGCTGTCTTGCAATATTTGAGACAAAGTCCTGCTTGAAGAAGCGGGCCTGCCTCACACAAAAGATCTCAGACTGAACCTTATGCCAAAATTTGGAAGCAGTGGGAGGCAGGAAGTGGGAAAAGAAAGCTCAAAGAGGGAAAAACATCAGACAGAATCTTGACCAGTCTTTAAAGACAGGCAGGCAGAGGCTCATAGGCTCAAAAGCAAAATCCGTAAAGAATCACCCCCCAAATATGCAGGAAAACAGGACTAAGTCCAACCAAAGCTACTACCCAGCCCCAACAAAGCTCAATTCCTCATTGATGTGATATGATAAGCCCCTCAAATTATATATCTGATAAAGGCTAAGGAGTGATCTCTTGAGGAAAACACCAACTTCAGTCTCTATAGTTCTTTACACATAATGTGCAATATAGCATACCACATGAGATACAGCTCCTCCTCTTCCTTTCTTGAACAGTTCAGTTTTGAAGCCGTAAGTTAAGAGTGAGTGAGGTAGGTGTCTTTGTGGAGTGGAAAGAGGCAAGAGGGGAGCAGTAGTTGTCCAGAGCAAAGTGATCAGAGCCTAACTGGGAGGAGAAGGGTGTCCAACTGGAGTGGCAGCAGCCTAGTGTGCAGTGTAGGATGAGGAGGAGGTCCACATAGGAAGACAGTGCAGTACAAAGTTTCAGAGACCAAGAAGAGTGAAGAAGATACTCCCACAAAAGGCTGACATGGATGTTGAAGCCTAAGCTGAGTGAGGAAGGCACTCACATGGGAGTGTGATCTGGCTCAGGGTGTCAGAGACCAAGAGGAATGAGTAGCGCATCCTCTAGAAAAGTGGTCTCAGCAAACTGTCAGAGCTTCCGTATGATGAGTGTATCCATGCACGAGGCGGGTGGCAGCAGAATGAGAGACTGATCAAATAAGCAAATATGATAATGGAAGCCAGGGTTCTCACTGTCAGACAAGAGAGTTACAAATTTAGAAAAAGAAAACAATGACTCTTGTGGCATAGAACTAGAAGAAGAGGTACTGGTGTAAACTACACACACAGAAAAAATGAATATAGATTTTTAAATGTCTGTGTATAATAATGAGCTAATCTGGGAAGAATGCTAGCCAACAGGAATGAGCACATCTAATGCTCAGATCTTGATTTCTAAATACCATTCTCTATTGAGCTGACCAGAGCTCTCTGGAGAAATGGCTATTTCCAGGCCTGGAAAAAAGGAAAGTTCAAGATGAACCTGGGAGTTCTTGTTATACCAGAGAGTGAAAAAATTCTCAAAGAATTCTGCACATGTATCAGTAGAACACAAAGGCCAGACTGAAATGACTTCCACTGGCCAAATCTGTAGTAATCTGAGCATTATTATTGTTGTTGTTCACTAAGTTGTGTCTGACTCTTTGTGACCCCCATGAACTGCAGCACACCAGGCTTCCCCTTCCTTCACTGTCTCCCTGAGTTTGCTCAAAACTCATGTCCATTGAGTCAGTGATGCCACAGGAGCATAAAATTAAATAACATTGCATTATAACAGCTTCCCTGATAACTCAGTTGGTAAAGAATCCACCTGTAATGCAGGAGACTCTGGTTTGATTCCTGGGTTGGGAAGATCCCTTGGAGAAGGGAAAAGCTACCCACTCCAGTATTCTGGCCTGAAGAATTCCATGGACTGTATAGTTCATAGGGTTGCAAAGAGTTGGACCTTGTTACATTATAACAAGGAAACCATGAATCCAAACTGATGTAAATAAAAGTGTAAATAAACAAATTTTGATGAGGACAAATATTTCCAAATATCGTCCCACAAAACAGAAATGAATTACAAAGGGACAAAAATAATTTTACTATGAAGAATCTGGCCAGGAATGATCTTAGTCAAGTGATCAAAATAAACAACATCAGTAATGAAGCAAGTTGCAAGTATGTGCCATCGGATACATGTTCCAATGAGAATGTGGTATCACTTTTATGATATCCCTGATAAAATGCACAACGTGATCAGGTGGAAACATTAGACAAACTCCAGCAGAGAAACATTCTGTAAAAATAATTGGTCTGTAATCTTTAAAGGTATCAAAGTTGTAAATGTCAAGGAGAAGCTCTGTAACTGTTGTAGACTGAAGGAAATCCTTAGTTTCCTTAGGCTATTTTAGACATAATAAATAAATGCAATGTGTGATTCTAAACTGAATCCCTTTGTTATAAAACATATTCTAGGGCCAACTGGCCACACCTGAATGACATGAAGTTTCAGTTCAGTTCAGTTCATTTCAGTCGCTCAGTCATGTCTGACTCTTTGTGACCCCCATGGACTGCAGCACGCCAGGCCTTCCTGTCCATCACCAACTCCTGAAATTTACCTAAACTCATGTTCATTGAGTCGGTGATGCCATCCAGCCATCTCATCCTCTGTTGTCCCCTTCTCCTCCTGCCTTCAATCTCTCCCAGCATCAGAGTCTTTTCAAATGAGTCAGTTCTTCTCACCAGGAGGCCAAAGAATTGGAGTTTCAGCTTCAGCATCAGTCCTTCCAATGAATATTCAGGACTGATTTCCTTTAGGATGGACTGGTTGGATCTCCTTGCAATCCAAGGGACTCTCAAGAGTCTTCTCCAACACCACAGTTCAAAATCATCAATTCTTCGGTGCTCAGCCTTCTTTAGTGTCCAACTCTCACATTCACACATGTCTACTGGAAAAGCCATAGCTTTAACTAGACGGACCTTTGTAAGCAAAGTAATGTCTCTGCTTTTTAATATGCTGTCTAGGTTGGTCATAACTTTTCTTCCAAGGAGCAAGCAACTTTTAATTTCATGGCTTCAGTCACCATTTGCAGTGATTTTGGAGCCCCCCAAAATAAAGTCTGTCACTGTTTCCATTGTTTCCCCATCTATTTGCCATGAAGTGATGGGACCAAATACCATGATCTTACTTTTCTGAATGTTGAGTTTTAAGCCAACTTTTTCACTCTCCTCTTTCACTTTCATCAAGAGGCTCTTCAGTTCGTCTTCGCTTTCTGCCATAAGGGTGGTGTCATCTGCATATCATGAAGATCTTTTCTGCATAGTTCTTCTTGTATTCTCTTCTTAACATCTTCTGCTTCTGTTAGGTCCATACCATTTCTGTCCTTTATTGTGCCCATCTTTGCATGAAATGTTCCCTTGGTGTCTCTAATTTTCTTGAAGAGATCTCTAGTCTTTCCCATTCCATTGTTTTCCTCTATTTCTTTGCATTGATCTCTGAGGAAGTCTTTTTTAATCTCTCTTTGCTATTCTTTGGAACTCTGCATTCAAATGGGTATATCTTCCCTTTTCTCCCTTGCCTTTTGCTTCTCTTCTTTTCACAGATGTTTGCAAGGCCTCCTCAGACAACCGTTTTGCCTCTTTGCATTTCATTTTCTTGGGGATGGTCTTGATCACTGCCTCCTCTACAATGTCATGAACCTTTGTCCATAGTTCTTCAGGTACTCTGTCTATTAGATCTAATCCCTTGAATCTATTTGTCACTTCCATTGTATAATTGCAAGGGTTTTGATTTAGGTCATACCTGAATGGTCGAGTGGTTTTCCCTACTTTCTTCAATTTAAGTCTGAATTTGGCAATAAGGAGTTCATGATCTGAACCACAGTCAGCTCCCGGTCTTGTTTTTGCTGACTGTATAGAGATTCTCCATCTTTGGCTGCAAAGAATATAATCAACCTGATTTTGGTAATGACCATCTGGTATAAAGATTAGATAGCTGTAATATATCAGCGATAATATCTTGACTGTGATGGCTGAATTATGCATACATAATAGAATGTCTGATAGTTTGAACGTTCCTTAGCTGGATGGGATGAGTTACAAGCTGGAATCAAGACTGCCAGGAGAAATATCAACAACCTCAGATATGCAGATGATACTACTCTAATGGCAGAAAGCAAAGAGGAACTAAAGAGTGTCTTGATGAAGGTGAAAGAGTAGAGGGAAAAAGCTGGCTTAAAACTCAATATTATAAAAACAAAAGATTCTGGCACCTGGCTTCATCACTTTATGGCAAATAGAAGGGGAAAAGTTGGAAGTAGTGACAGATTTCCTCTTCTTGGGCTCTAAAATCACTGCAGATGGTGACTGCAGCCATGAAATTAAAAGACTGCTTCTTAGAAGGAAAGCTATGACAAATCCAGACAGTGTATCAAAAAGCAAAGATATCACTTTGCCAACAAAGGTCCATATAGTCAAGGCCTTGGTCCTTCCAGTAGTTATGTACGGATGTGAGAGTTGGACCATAAAGAAGCAGAGCACCAAAGTATTGATGCTTTCAAACTGTGGTGCTAGAGAAGATTCCTTAGAGTCCCTTGGACCGCAAGGAGATCAAACCAGTCAATCCTAAAGAAGATCAACCCTGAATACTCACTGGAAGGACTGATGCTGAAGCTGAAGCCCCAGTACTCTGGTCACCTGATGCGAACAGCTGACTCATTGGAAAAGACCCTGGTGCTGGGAAAGATTAAAGGCAGAAGGAGAAGAGAATGCGAGAGGATGAGATAGTTGGATGGCATCACTGATTCAGTGGATGTGAACTTGGGCAGACTGAGAGATGGTGAGGGACAGAGAGGCCTGGCAGGCTGCAGTCCATGGCATCGCAAAGAGTAGGACACAATTTGGCAACCGAACAACAACAAAGGAGAAGGTCCTTGTTTGCACAGGGGTGGTAGGGTATGATGCTGGCAAAATACTCTCTGAGTTCAAGGTTTAAGATTCATACACACTCTTATTATTTGTATAAATTTGAAATTGTTTCAAAATGAAAAAATTTAAAATCTAGAAATGTGAACAAGTAGGAAATTGTGATTCATAAACAAAAAATAGCCAAAAGCAGGAGCCTCAAAGTTGATTGAGGTATATCAATTAAAAGATATTAGCTTCACAATAATCATTATAAATATGTGAAAGAAAACAGAAGAAAAGGAAATTTTCAACAGAAAAGGGGAATAAGTGAAATTAATCAAATGAAATTAATCATTCTAGACCTGGAAAATTATAATATCTGTAATTAAGAACTCAATGTAGAGCCCCAAGCAGGATTTAAAATATCAGTCAAACAAAAACACTTAACCACCGCTGGAAAAATGAAATACAGGAAAAAATCTTAAATGCAGTCAGAGAAAAAAGACACTACCTTCAGAGGAACAACAAAAAGAACTCCAGCCAACTTCTCAAATCAAAATGTGAGCTAGAAGATAACAGCATGACAGCTCTAAAGGGCAGAAAAAATAAACTGGCCAACGCAGAATTCTCTATCAAGCAAAATTACCTTTCTAAACTATAAGTGGAAAAGACATACTCAGACAACTGAAGCTGAGATGATTCATCACTAGAAGTCAATACTGCAAGAAATATTAAAGTTCTCCAGGCAAAAGAAAAATGATACCAGATAGAATCAGGAAATCGCAAGAAGTAAAAGAGCATTAGAAAGGGTAGATATGTGAATAATGATAAAAGATTACTGACTAATGCAAAAACAGTATCTTGTTAGGAATGTAGAAAATAGAGAAGCAAAAATATATCATGTCTAATGTAATACAATTACAGCAACACAAGCTAGAAAAAAATAAACAGAATTAAACCATTTTAAGATTTTTCACAGTGTTCAGGGCATGGCAAAAGTATTAATTTAAGGTAGACTATAATAAGTTAAAGGGCTGTTTTGTAATTTCTATCATGGCCACTAAAAGTGATTCTATTAAAGAATAACAAATACACAATGAAAAAGGTAAAGTGATATAATAAAAAATACTTGACAAATACCAAAGAAGGTGGGAAAGGAAAAACAGAAAGACAAAAAGCAGGTGAGACACACTAAAAAAAAACCACAAAAAAATGGTAAAATTAAACAGAACTATATCAGTAATTACATTAAATGTAAATAAATTAAATATTAAAAGGTAAAGATGATCATACTGGATAAAAACCAGGACCCAACTACATGCTATTTATAACAAACACACTTAAAATATAAAGACATAATGTTAATAGATTGAATTGTATAAACCACCTCACCCCCTGCCATGCATATATTTAGGCCCTAACCATCAATGTGACTGTATTTGAAGAAACTTCAGTGGAAATTAAAAAAAATATTTTGAATAGAACAATTGTTACAATGCATGTAACAATTTGCTACATGCATTTAAAATAATGCATAAGAGAAATTTATACTTCTAAGTACACTTATTAGAATAGCTGGAAATAAATTATCTAAGCTTCCATGTCAAGAAGCCAGAAAAAGAAGAGCATATTAGATCCAAAGAAAGTAGAAGGAAAGAATAAGGAGCAAAAATCAATGCAGACACCAAATATAAAATGGAGACAATCAACAAAGCTAAAAGTTCATTCTTTGAAATCATCAATAAAGTTGATAAACCCTTAGCAAGAATAATCAGTAAAAAAAAAAGATAAATTATCAGTATCAGAAAATTTTTACAAAGAGATCACTATACACTCTAGAGATACTATAATGATACCAAGAGGATATTATGGATAATTTTAGGTCAGTCTTTTATAACTTAAGATGAAATGGACAAATTCCATGAAAAACCCTGACTTATTAAAACTGACCTCTATATAAAATGTGAACAGTCTTGGATCACTAAAAGAAACTGAGCCTATAATAACAACAGAGACTCTTCCAGTGAGTCAGCTGTCTGCATCAGATGACCAAAATACTGGAGTTTCAACTTCAGCATCAGTCCTTTCAGTGAATATTCAGGGTTGATCTCCCTTAAGATTGACTGGTTTGATCTCCTTGCTGTCCAAGGGACTTTCACAGTCTTCTCCAGCATCACAGTTCGAAGGTATCAATTCTTTGGTGTTCTGCCTTCTTTAAGGTCCAGCTCTCACAATTGTACGTGACCACTGGGAAGACTATAGCCTTGACTATATGAACCTTTCCCGGCAGAGTAATGTCTCTGCTTTTCAATACGCTGTTTAGGTTTGTCATAGCTTTCCTGCAAAGATGCAAACGTGTTCTGATTTCATGCCTGCAGTCACCATCCGCAATGATTTTAGAGCCCAAGAAGGGGAAATCTGTCACTACTTCTACCTTTACCCCCTCTATTTGCCATGAAATAATGGGGCCTGATGCCATGATCGTAGTTTTTTTTATATTTAGTTTTAAGTCAGGTCTTTCACTCTCCTCCTTCAACCTCATCAAGAGGCTCTTTAGTTCCTCTTTGCTTTCTTCTATTAGAGTGGTATCATCCACATATCTGAGGTTGTTGATGTTTCTCCTGCCTATCTTGATTCCAGCTTGTAACTCATCCAGCCTGGCATTTCTCATGATGTGCTCGGCATAGATTAAACAAGCAGGGTGACAGCAGACAGCCCTGCTGTACTCCTTTCCCTATTCATTTTACTACTTAATTTACTTATTACCTACTGACATTTCACCACTTGGATGAAATGTAGAAACCTTATTCCATTTAACTCCTTTTACTTTCCTCCTTCTATAATAGTATTCATCCTGTTTGGTGTTTGCTGAGCAAACCTAGATTTGTGATTTGGTGTGTATCATTAATTTGGAAAATTGTCAGTCATTCCAATATTTTTTCTGCTCTATTCACTCTTCTTCTGATATTCCACTTACACCTTATAAAATTGTTACACCTTATAAAATTGTTCAAAAGGTCTCAGAAATGTTTTTATTTTTCTTTCATTCCTTTTTCTTTGTGCATGTCAGTTTTGTAAGTTTTCACTAACATATCTTCAGGTTCACTGATTCTTTCCTCAGTTGTTTACAGTCTACTGAAGAGCCTAGCAGAAAAAGATCTCTAGTCTATCTCATTCTGTTTTTTAATTCTTTGCATTGTTCACTGAAGAAGGCCTTCTTATCTCTCCTTGCTGTTCTCTGGAACCTGCATTCAGATGGGTATATCTTTCCCTTTCTCCCTTGCTTTTCACTTCTCTTCTTTCCTCAGCTATTTGTAAAGTGTCCTCAGACAACCACTTTGCCTTCTTGCATTTCTTTTTCTTTGGGATGGTTTTGGTCACTGCCTCCCATACAATGTTATGAACCTCCATCCATAGTTGTTCATGTACTCTGACTACCAGATCCAATTCTTTGAATCTACTCATGACTGCCACTGTATAGTTACAAGGGATTTGATTTAGGTCATACCTGAATGGTCTAGTGGTTTTCCCTACTTTCTTCAATTTAAGCCTGAATTTCAAAATGGGGAGCTCATGATCTGAGCCACAGTCACCTCTAGGTCTTGTTTTTGCTGACTGTATAGAGCTTCTCTATCTTCAGCTGCAAACAATATAATCAATCTGATTTCAGTATTGACCATCTGGTGATGCCTATGTGTAGAGTCATCTTTTGTGTTGTAGGAAGAGGGTGTTTACTATGACCAGTGTGTTCTCTTGGCAAAACTCTGTTAGCCTTTGCCCTGCTTCATTTTGTACTCTAAGGCCAAACTTTCCTGTTCCTCCAGGTATTTCATGACTTCCTATTTTTGCATTCCAATCTCCTATGATGAAAAGGACATCTTTTTTTGGTGTCATTCTAGAGATCTTGTAGGTCTTCATAGAACTCATCAACTTCAGCTTCTCTGACATTAGTGGTTGGGGCATAGACCTGGGTTATTGTGATGTCAAATGGTTTACCTTGGAAATGAACCAAGATCATTTTGTCATTTTTGAGACTGCACCCATGTACTGCATTTTAGACTCTTGTTGACTATGAATGGAGGGCTACTCCATTTCTTCTAAGGGATTCTTGTCCACAGAAGTAAATATAATGGTCATCTTAATTAAATTCACCCATTCCCATCCATTTCAGTTCACTGATTTCTAAGATGTCAATGTTCACTCTTGCCATCTTCTGCTTGACCACATCCAATTTACCTTAATACATGGACCTAACATTCCAGGTTCCTATGCAATATCTTCCTTTACAGCATCAGACTTTACTTTCATCAGCAGACACATCCACAACTGTGTGTTTTTCCACTTTGGCCCAACTGCTTCATTCTTTCTGGAGCAATTAGTAATTGCCCCCACTCTTCTTCAGTAACGTATTGGACACCTTCTGACCTGTGGGGCTCATCTTCTGGTGTCAAATGAAACATCTGGATATCCATATGTAAAAGAATGAAGTCAGCCTCCTATCTTATATCATATACAATTAATTCAAAATGAATCAAAGACCTAAATGTAAGAGATAACACTATAAAACTATTAGAAGGAAAAGGCTTAATCACTGTGCTAACAAGTCAATTGTTTCTTAGAAATAACACCAAAAACACAACAAAATTAAAAAATAGATAAATTAGGCTCATCAAAATTAAAAATTTTGTGTTTTCAAAGGATATTATCAAGCAAGTGAAATGACAATTCACTGAATTCAAGAAAATATTTACGTGCAATAATGTATTAAATATCTTTAAAACTACATACACAAACATATTATGTAAGTAGAGCAAATAAAGATGAGAAGGAAATGCACTCAAAATTTACAGAGGAGAGGATAAGGACTTGGGCTTTAGAACCAAAATGACATTTTCAAGCCTAGGCTTTATCACTTACTAGCTCTATGACTTCTGTTTCTTTATCACTAAAATGCAGATAATAATACTCCTACATTATAGGATTGATGTGATGACTATACATAAAATGTCTGGTACACAGTAAATACTAAAAAGCTGTTTTATATCTTACCCCTCCACCCCCACACATAATAAAATCACATATGGTTTTATTTATATACTTTTGTGCCCCCTCACCCTCCCCTCCTGAATTCAAATCTATAGAGTTTGGAATTTATCCTATAAGCAATGCAGTCATTAGAGAGTTTTGAGGAGGTCAGCGACATAATAGATAGTAGCCTTAGAAGGTCTGTGTTAGCAGCAATATGGTGCTGCTTGGGAACTGCTGCTTGGTGAACTTGGGAAAGAGCAAACTTGGCCAAGAACCAGGAGGATAGCCCTGAGGTAGTGGGGCTACTTCATCATTTTAAGCCCTATAACACCTGGATAAATCTAGAATGGTCATTATCCCCATTCTTTATTATATATATAAATATATATTTATATAAAAATATTATAATATATAAATATATATATAATAAAGAATGGGGATAAGATATATGTGGGGATTATATATATATATATATGCACATACACATGGGGATATATATATATAAAATGGGGATTTTATATATATATATATATATATACACACACACACGGGGATATATATATATATACACATGGGGATATATATATATATAAAATGGGGATTTTATATATATATATATACATACACACACACACACATATATATATATGTAAGTATATATTTCCCATTTATTTCATAAAACCACATAGGCATATAGAATTTCTTTTTTTCAGGCTTACTCATTCTTTCATTTCACAAGTATTCTTTTTAAAAATTGAGATATAATTGACATATAACATTTGTTTTAGGTATACAACAATGATTCAATTTTTATATCTAATACAAAATGGTCACCACAATAAATCTAGTTGAATCTCATATTTTCAAAATTTTCTTTAACACAGTTACCAAGGTATTCTGTGGGAGGGCATGTTGCTCCATGCCATTATATAAACCATAAGTTCATGTAATTTATACACCACAAAGTCCTCAAACATTTCAGTAACACTCAAAATATTTGAATTGCTTAATATCCAGTACAGACTGTAGACATTCAACACCATAGGTACTCCTCCTCTCCCAAGCCCACTTATTTCTTTCATGTTACTTGACAATAAATCTGAGAAGTCTAGCAATAAATCTTTAGCATTCAGATACTTTCAAATGTGCTTTTAGAGTAGTTTTAATCTTTCTTCAGGACTTAAAGATCAAATTTACTCAAGAGGTCTGAGGGGTACGTGTGTGTGTATTTAACCCATATCCTAATCTCAAACGTGGTTATGAACCCAACTTCCAGAGCTGAACTAAAAATCAATACCAAGCAGTGGAAAAGACAAAACTGTGTACATAATACTGCCAGATAACAAATGAAATCTATAAAGGATCTTTCTCAGAAATAAAATTAAAAGATTCAATTCCATCAGAGCCATAGAATGTAGAAACTGCAGTGCAATAAAAGTATATATGAGATAAGCTGAAAGGTAAAAATGACAGGAAAACATAGAGTAGACGCTGACATATCTTTAATTACTACTCCGTTTCAGGCTAATGGTAAAAATTAGTCTTCAGATACTTGATAACATCAGCCTATCTCTGCTGGGTTAGTATCAAGATCTGTAGCCAAGCAAATACTTCTAATAAAATTGATTTTCCTTTTTGGCAACCAATAGACCAGTCAATAATAATGTTGTTTAAGAAAGATTGAGTCATGAGGGAGATGAACATTTCCTTCCATTTACTATGTTTGTATTGTCTATATTTGAAAAGAGTTTTCAATAAGGAAACCAAAGAAGAAATTACAAGAGGAAAGCTATTTTGAGAGCAAATCTCCAAAAGCCCTCTGATTTGGAAGCATGTTAGCAACCCAAGTTGACAAAGCCAAAAGCATTCCCTTAACTGAAGCTAGATCATATGGATTAGGATTGTCAATAACAAAGGAAAACCAAGGCTAGGAACAACATAAAGTGGTCATATAATGACAAAGAGGGCAAGGAAAGGCATAGAATCCTAACTTATTCACCCTAAAAAGCTACATGAACTTTTACTTTGCATTGAAGTTTAGTGTTAGGTACAGTATTCTACAAAACCACATATGGCAGTTTTCTATATTGTCTTATAATACTCAAACAAATAGAATACAAAAAACCCACATGCAAAAACCCTCAGCCTAAGCCTGAACTGGGGACACTTCCATCTAAAATACTACCCCTGACAATCCAAACCAAATTAAAGACATGAGTGTACCAATAAGTTTTTGTTTTGGTGGTGACTGGGGGAATCAAGGGTTAGAAAGACAATTTCAAAGCTCACACAGAGAAACAGACAAGCAAAAATAACAGGAAATATTCTGAATAAGTAATTAAGTAATCTATCCTGCCAGGTATTAAAACATATTTTGAAGCTACAATATTTAAAGCAGCATAGTGCAAGTATGTGAGCAGAAAGAGCAACAGAATAGCTAGAAACACAGTGAAATTCATAGATAAGTGAGAATATAAAAAGATGACACTTTAAATCAGCAGAGGAAAAGATTATTCAATAAGCATTATTGGAACTGGCTAATCATCTAGACAAAAATAAAATTCCTATTACATACATGTGATCCTAAGTCTGGATGGATCACAGAAATCATGAAGTGATAACAAGTATTAGAAGAAACATCTTAATAATTATTATATCACAAAGAAAGAGCTAATTTTCCTTAATACATAGAAGTTCTGAAACAAAAGAGAATTTTTAAAAAATTAGTTGCTTGCATGTTTTGAGTTTTTCCCTTTGTACATATACAACCTAAAAAGAAAAAAAGTGAAATATATATGGCCTAACGTTATGACATTGATCTATGACTCAAAGCTAGCGAGCTAGCCTGAGAAGAATGCACACAAATCTAATGGGAAAAAAACATTTATTCTAATAAAATAAAAAGGAAACCCAAAGGTTCTGGTAAATGCTTAGGGCTTTTCTGGTTCTCATGATTTATTTTTCTAACATTCTGTCAGCTTCTTTATAAGCTGATATTACTTTGTTCAATATTTACTGAGCAACATCTATGTCAGACATCCAGGGTACTGGTGACACCATACTCTAGTACTTGTACATGGTGGTGTTGAGGATGCAGACATGTACACGATGAATTGCAATACACAGTGACTGCATTGTGATAGCTCTTTGATGAGCTTAAGAACAGGGAGCTATGAGAGACAGTGGAGGTGTCTATCTGGTTAGAGTGAAGGAAGGCTTCCTAGAGGAAATGATATGTAAAATTAGGCCTAGGAGGGAGAATGAAGAAGAGAGAAAACAGTATCTAAAAAACCCAACAGGTGAGCAACATGTCAAGTTCTTCAGAATCAGTGAAACTTATTGTAGCAGGGATGGTGCATAAGCTAGGAGTGTGTTGAGAAATAAGTGGAGAGGTAAGCAAAGCCCAGATCATGAAGGGCTTCACAGGACAAATTACATTTAGATTTAATTTTAGAACAATAAAAGAAAACAAGAGAAATATTTGCAAATTAGCATCTCAAAAAGTCTCTCCAGATGAAAAGTGGAAAATACATCTAAGGACATCAAGATTAGAAGCAAGGATATGGTGGGTGCTGGCAATGTTGAAATAGAGAAGTGGGTAGATTTGAGATATACTTAGGAGACAGAACCTAGAGGACTTCAATGGATGTGAAAATGAGAGAAAAATCAAGGCTGATTCCTAGAACACTGGGTGGATGTTGGTGCCAGTTATTGGGTGAGGATGGGGGTGGTAGTTGAGAGTAAGTTCAGTGGTGGTGCTAGTGGTAAAGAATGCCTGCCAATGCAGGAGATGCACAAGATGTGGGTTTGATCATTGGGTTGGGAAGATCCCCTAGAGGAGGAAATGGCAATCCACTCCAGTAGTCTTCCCTGGAAAATTTTATGGACAGAGGAGCTTGGTGGGCTACAGTCCATAGGGTTGCAAAGAGTCAGACACAACTGAGCATGCACTGCAAGTTCAATGTTAGATAGTGCAAGTTTTAACTGTCTGAGAAGACAAGAAGAAATATACGTTGGTGCAGCTACTGGCTGAGATACATATTGTTGATAAAGATTTCTTCTATTTTGTCTGTGAAATAGGAGAAAATGTGAGAATAAGAAAGACCATTAAGACATGCCAGCCAAAATTAAAGATTGATACCATGATTTTTGATAATATCAGGGATGTTTGACTTTGTTTTCCTAGCTTTGCCTAGAGCCAAAGTGTAGATGTATATAAGGCAGGCAACTGGATTAATCAGAATTAAAGTTTTGCCAGATGGTTACCATAGCTGAAAAATAGGGAATGGGAATGAAGTTGAACATAATAATAGCATGAGAGTGGACAAATGAGCTAAAATGGAAGAAGTAATCAGTCAAGGCACTAGGGATTTCCATAAGGTCAAATAAGACATTCAGAGTGAAATGAACTTCAGAGTATAGTTAGAACCAAACATTTCAGACTTGATTAAAAGTTCAGGGTGAGGTCATGGGCTAAAGTGGAATGGGTGTATATGACAAATATTATGAAAAGGAAAAGCATTTTATATCTGACATACTAATTTAAAAAGCAAACTCCTGAATAAAACATGGATGCCCACTTTCACTATCTAATTCAACATAGTACTAGAAGACCTAGAGCAATTAGGCAAGAAAATGAAATAAAAGACATCCAAACTGGAAAGGAAGAAGTAAAAATAACTCTGTTCATAGACAACATATCTTATATGCATAAAATCTTTAAGCTTCCACAAAAAGCTGTTAGAACTATTAAGGAAATTCAGCAAAGTCGCAGGATATAAAATCAACACACAAAAATTGGTTGCATTTCTAAACACTAACAATGAATAATCAGAAAGCAAAATTTAGAAAACAGTTTCATTTACAGTAGTGTCAAAAAAGAATGAAATACTTCGGAATAAACCAAACCAAGGAGGCAAAAGAATTGTACACTGAAAATTATAAAACAGTTTTGAAATAAATTAGAGACACAAATAAAGAAAAGTCATTCGATGGACTGGAAGACTTAACCACTGTTAAAATGACAATATGAGTATACCTGCTTTTAAAAGTTTGCTTTATGCCACTTCACTTTACTAAAGACCTACTTTAGTACCTGTTTTTGCTAAATAAACAAACAAACAAAAAAAATCTAGAGGACTTTTGCTTTTACAAAAAAAGGCAAAAAGCAATGTGCACTCAGTCTTTGCTTTGCAGCTGGGCACTATAGAGGAGTGTGCCTCTGAGCACCAAGAGTAGGGCTCCTTCTCCTCCTCCAGCAACTACACCCTGCATCTCAGCATGAAGCCACCTTCACTCTTAACTGTGCCAGCATCAGTGCTTTATCTCAGCTTACTGTGTGCATGCATTAGCAAAACGTGTCCTAAGGGAACTGCTTCTTCACTTTACATCATTTCGGCTTACAGAAGGTTTCATTCTTCGCTTTACTTTCAGAGAACAGGGGAAAACTGTACTCCCAAACTGATCTACAGATTCAATGCCACCTCTAGCAAAACCCCAAAGACTTTTTTGTATAAAGAGAAAAATCCATCCTAAAATTCACATGGAAACACAAAGGACTCAGAACAGCCAAAAGTCTTGAAAAAGAAAAACAAGTCGGAAGTCTCACATTTCCTAATTTCAAAATTTACTACAAAGATATAGTAATTAAACCAGTGTAGTACTGGCAAGAAGACAAACATATAGACAAATGGAATAGAATAGAGATCCCAAACTCTTGCATATATGGTCACATGGTTTTTGACAATGGTCCCGTGATTTTTGACAAGGGTGTCAGGACCCTTCAGTGAAGAAAGGACAGTCTTCTCAACCTGTGAATGGCACTGGGAAAACTGAAAGTGCACATGGAAAAAAAAGAAGAAGAAGAAGAAGCTGGACCCTTATGCTACCTTTGACTCAAAACGGGGCAAAAAACAGAGCTAAGATTATAAAGTTCTTAAAGAAAATATGGGGAAAATAACTTCATGACATGGCATTTGGCAACAACTTCTTGGATATGACACCAAAAACACAGGCAACAAAAGGAAAAATGGATAAGGTGAACTTCCTCAAAATTTTAAGCTGCTGTGTATCAAAGGACATTATTATCAGCAGCATGAAAGACCACCCACAGAATAAGAGAAAATATTTGTAAACTGTGTATATGATAACGGTCTGATACTCAGAATATCTGAGTCAGAAAGATCCCCTGGAGAAGGAAATGGCAACCTACTTCTGTGTTCTTGTCTGGGAAATCCCATGAACAGAGGAGCCTGGCAGGCTACAGGGGTCGCAAAGAGTTGGCCATGACTGAGTGACTAACACACCTTACAACTTAACAATAAAAACCCCCAAACAACCCAATTAAAAAATGGGAAAAGGACATGAACAGACACTGCTCCAAAGAAGATGAACGTATGGCCAATATTAACTGGTCAACATTAATAATGTTCAACATCATTAATCATTAGGAAAATGCAAATCAAAACCACAATGAGATATCACTTCACATCCACCAGGATGGCTAATATCAAAAATACAGAAAATAACAAGTGTTGGTAAGGATGTGGAGAAACTGGAGTATCTGTGCATTGCTGATGGGAAGGTAAAATGGTGCAGCCACTGTGGAAATGGTATGGTGATCCTCAAAACATTAAAGAATTACCATATGAACCAGCAATTTTACTTCTGGGTATATACTCAAAAGAAGTGAAAGCAAGGACTCAAAACAAATATTTGCTACTCATATTCACAGAGGTATTAATCACAATAGCCAAAAGGTGAAAGTAACCTGAATGTCTGTAGATGGGCATTTGGATGAACAAAATATGGTATATATATATATATATATACGATGCAACATTATTGAGTTTTAAAAAGGAAAAAAATTCTGCCACATGGTATAACATGGATGAATCTTGAAGACATTATGCTAAGTGAAATAAGCCAGTCACAAAAGGACGAGTACTGTATGATTCTACTTATATAATGTATCTAGAGTAGTCAAATTCATGGAGAGAGAGAGTAGAATGGTGGTTGCTAGGGTTTTGGGGGGGTTGGGGAATGGGGAGTTAGTTATGTGTACAGAGTTTCTAGGGGTGCATGGTAAATCTTAATAATCATGAATTTGGCAATTGTTTCTTAGGTATGACACCAAAAGCACAACCAACAAAAGAAAACAGGTATGCTGAACTTCATCAAATTTGAAAACTTTATGTGCACCACAGGACACTATCGAGAAAGTGAAAAGACAACCCACAGAAAAAGAGAAGATATTTGCAAATCATACATCTGATAATGCTTTAAGGTCCAGAATATAAGAACTTTTACTTCTTAAATATAAAAAAATCCCTCAGTTTAAAAATGGGCAAAACACTTGAATAGACATTTTCCCAAAGAAGATAGACAAGCTGTTAACACGTACATGAAAAAATACTCACTAGGGAAATGCAAATCCAAATCATACTATGATGAGATCACTACATCCCACTAGAATGGCTATTAAACAAGAAAATAACGAGTATTGGTGAAGAAGTGGAAATACTGGAACACTCATGCATTGCATTGCTGGTGGGAATGTAAAACTGTGTGCCTCCTGTAGAAAACAGTTTGGAGTTTCCTCAAAAAGTTAAACATCAAATTACCATATAGGAAATTCTCCTCCTAAGTACAGAACCAATAGAACTGAAAACAAGTTTTGAACAAAACATGTATGCAAATTGTTCACAGCAATTATTCACAATTGCCAAAAGGTGAAAACAACTCAATTACTCATCAGTTGATGAAGGATAAAATGTGTTCTATACATACAACAGAATATTACTTAGTCATAAAAAGGAAAGAAGTGCAATTACCTGCTACAACATGGATAATCTCTGAAAACAAGCCAAGTGAAAGAAGCCAGAAACAAAGGCCACATATTTTATGATCCCATTTATATGAAATATCCAGGATAGGCAAATCCATTGAAACAGAAAGATTAGTTGTTGCTAAGATCTGGAAGGGAAGGGAAATAGGGAGTGACAACTTAACGGGTAAAAAACTGTCCTTGTCCTTCTGGGGTGATGAAAATGTTAGGACAAGATAGTAGCGATGGCTGCACATTGTTAAATATATTAATGCCACTCGATTGTACACTTTAAAACCGTTAATATGGTAAATTTTACTTTATATAGATTTTACCTCATTTTAAAAAAATGTTCCCTTTTGATCACTCTTACCTGATAGTTAATATCAGCTCTATATTGTAGCAAGACTGTGACTAGTTCCTTATGTCCTCGATCACAAGCCCAATGGAGTAGAGTTCTGCCCTAAAAACACAGAAAAAGACAAGTGAAGTTGTTAATCCAGTTGTGGGACATATAAAAGACATAAGGTCTTAAGAAAGATACAAAAATAAGTAAAAATATAGGTTAACTATTCTAAGAATGATTAATATAAAATGTTCTATAGGAAAAACAGTAAATGAAAACAACAGGAATTCCTGAGTTCTACTTTGGGGATCTGTTAGATACTAGCCCAGTGACTTTCTTCAGCCTGATCAGTTTCTTTTTATCCACAGAGTGGGGATAAGGATAATACTAACAACAATAATACCAGTAATATTTATTGGATGTATGAACTACACGATAACACTTTGTAAATTTTAAAGTACTTTGATGAAATGAAAGAGATTAATTTTAAATTATTATGTTCACTTTTGGTGAAACAACTCTTATGAATTAAAAAAAAAATGGTACTTAAACCGAGGTAGAGATCATAATCTAAATGAAACATATCTAAATTTACTCAAGTTTATTCCATAAAATGTAAGAAAATGTAATCACAAGCATTTCTCCTTCATAGCCCAAATTTACACCCTGAAACATCCCCTAAACGTTAGTATTTAACTTCAAATGTTGACTATGAAAGCCACTTGTAAAATAGAATAGACAATTAACTGTTAGGAGACAGCATACTAAATATTAAACAATTTTTTAACTATTGTCTACCAAAGACAAACAGTTACTATCGATGTGTTAATTCTTTTCTCTACTGTCAGAAAATCTTGGCTTAGTTAACAAAAGGAGCCTAATTGGTCCAAAGAATTAACAAAACCCCCAAAGCTAAGGGCTTTTCTGAAGAAATGAGTGATTATGGCTTAACACTACTTTTTGAGGGTGGTAGCGATGTTGTCATTTTTAAAAGAATGGAATGTTTTTTCACATTAAGTTGAAATCCCTGCTTTATGTCGTTTTAGAAAAGATTTAAACAGATATAAGCTAGGACAAAGAGGACTTAAAAGTAAAAAGCACCTTTGAAGAAAGCTTTTCTTAACCCACTTACATTCTTCATCTTTCAGACTCTCTTCACATACCTATTCATTCAACTAATTAACCAGGAGCTATTCTTGAAAAAAACAAACAACAACAAAAACCCAAAGTAAGACAACTTCTTCCTTAAAAATTGTCCTTTCCTTTTTCTTTCATTTGCTCAATTTATTTTTACATATCTGTGAATATCTGTTATATGTAAATACAAAGGAGAAGGGAAGCAGAAAATTTTTAAATGTGGGCAAATCAGTCACATTTTATTGTAACAGCAAAACCACTTAGTTAATTATTAGTTCAGAGCCCACTAATAATTTTTTAAAATGGAGACAATTCTTAAAAGCCAAATAAAAAATGTATTGTTGATAGAGAACAGCGTTGCCTGTGTTAAATGTTCCCCAGCTCTAATGTGTACTGATTTACTGTTACTGGGGCACTCATTTTAAAACCCTCCCTATGAATAATCAGATATTCTAATTTGATTCTCAGAACAAATACCAATGTGTAAAGTATTTTATAATTCAATATAACTGTTTCACAGCTTTTACATTAAAATAATCAGGTAAAATGTCAAAGTCTGTATTATTTTTAGTTCTAATTTTAAGGGTACATTTTATGGCTATCAAATTATTAACAAGAATCACCATATAGTTAAAATGATGTGTGATAGACTTACACAGGGCACCTACCAGAACTACCTAACAGTTAAGTAAGAAAACATAATATATCTAGTATTTTTACTGTAAGATGTACAGATAATTTCTATTCCTCAACAAGATTCCTGACTTCTCTTAGGTTTAACCCAATAGGGTTCCATTGATTAATGCTAAAATATAAATCCTTAGCTGTTTCGGTGTGGAAGCAGACAAGCAACACATTTTACTGTTAATGGGGAGTTATATTTTAAATTTTCCATGTGTGGTGCCAAAAATTTACTTTAGGGAAACACCTATGACTGGACCTCAGTAGTGATTTTCACATTGGAGATATTTTCCAGAAGGGTGGCACTCGTATAGCAATGTTTTAAGGAGGACGATGTGCTCTCAGACATTTACACTCTGCTTTTTAACAGGTTTTTTGACCTGCGATGTAATTAATTTTTGTAACGCATTATTTTAATGGTACACTAATTAACCTTGAATTAGAATGAATTCTCTGACAATGACTTTCTACAGAAGTGCTGAAGAGAGCTACATTAAGACCACCTAATGATTAATATTTTTATGCGGTATTAAGCTCAGAAACAAGAGCAGGATTAAACATACTTGTAAATAAGCATACATAAAATAAATCAGGCTTTAGAATTTTTGCCTTCAAAAGTTCCTGCACTTAAAAAGACCAGCATAACCAGGTATCTGGATGTGATAACTCTTTACTTCTTCACATTACAGAGTTCCTGTAAACATACTCTACTTTAAGATTATTGGCTCAAGTAATACATAACCAGGAATTTGCAGAGATGCTATCCTCATAACCCCTACTGAAGAAATCAGTATTTACCCACAGTAAATACCTGTGGTTCTGTCCTTTCTCTTTGTTAACCACAAATATACATGGACCAATATATGTAATTTTTAAATTTATTAAATTGAGATACTGGATTCCATAATTTCTCTTCCAGAAGGAAAACCATCAACTAGGTACACATCATATTTGTTTAAAGATTTTATACAAACTTATGAGATATTTTACCTATTTTTTTGTGTAATTGTTTTATCATCTATGAATGATATAATCTCTTACAAATTTTCCAGTTAAAATTTATTTTTACTGTTACCACAAAAACTGACAACTGTTTCTTTGCTTTGGGTTTTAATAACTTCTGAAAAAATATCCCAGAAGTATTTAGGATATAAGTGGGGAAAGCCATTATTAAAAGGAATCTTTGTTAGGCCACCAGAAGACAATAAGCACTGTTTGGAAAGCTCTGGATATATTCTGGAATTCAAATACAGTAAAACATGGGGTCGGGGAGAGAGAGTTCCCATCTATTAACCAAAGGTGCAAATACCGTCTTACCTCAGACAGATGAATGACTAAAGTGCTTTGAAAGTGCAGGGTGGCGGCTAACCTATTAAGTAGTATTACTTTCATACCTTCTGGAAAATACAGAGTGGGTCTTAATATTTTAAATGCTCCTTTGATATCCTTGGTTACTTGTCCTTAAACCATGAAGAATTTTTAAAATTACATTTTCTCCTGGTTATCACAAATTAAATGAAAAGAGACAGTATTATAAAGTGAATCTTCTGGGAAGACCCAGAGGAATGGGGTGGAGAGGGAGGTGGGAGGGGGGATCGGGATGGGGAATACGTGTAAATCTATGGCTGATTCATATCAATGTATGACAAAACCCACTGAAATGTTGTGAAGTAATTAGCGTCCAACTAAAAAAAAAAAAAAGTGAATCTTGATGTTCTTCTGGTATTTTGAGAATAGATACAAAGCATGTACATCAAATATACAGTAGATGAAAACATGGCAAAGATGGTATGTTTAAATTTGTAAGAGTTGCCATTTTATCAAAGATTGTATAGGATGATGGTGGTGGTTTAGTCGCTAAGTCAAGTCTGGCTCTTGCAACCCCATGGACTGTAGCCTGCCAGGCTCCTCTCTCCATGGGATTCTCCAGGCAAGAATACTGGATTGGGTTGCCAATTTGCTTCTCCAGGGGATCATCCTGACCCAGGAGTTGAACCTGGGTCTCCTGCATTGTAGGCAGATTCTTTACTGACTGAGCTCCGAGGGAAGCCATTGTATAGGGTAATACAGTCTAATTACTCAGTGAAATACTGTAAACAGGTCAACTTGAATTTCTCTCTCCCAAAAAACTGGGTTTCAATTTACAATTGATTGACTTCAGCTACCAATAACCTGTAACGTCTGTCTCCTCTCTCCTATTCTTATCTTCTACCCTTTGCTGCTGCTGGTAAAGTATCTGGCTACAGTGACAACTCCCCCACCAGAAACTACACAAAGTCTCCTACTGCCTGCCACCTGCCTCTCAAGAATAAACCAACAGTGTTCTTTCAAAAACTCAGACAGCAGTAGTATTGGGAGGCAGTTTACAGTCTCAAGATGTGACTAGCATGGACGCTAATACACATTTAAAGTAAGTGAATACTTTATTTTGTTCACTGGCTAGGATCTACGGTAAAAAGAAATGGTGTTGCTGAGCTATCAGGGAATTCAGAAGGACTTGAAATACACTACTTTAAAAGATCCCTTTATAAGCATTTACTAAGCCATAATGTTAGTAACTAAAGGGTCAAGGAGTAAGCAATGGAGATATTACTTTATCCTGTATAAAGTAATAAGTAATCCAGTGATCATTATAAGGTAGCCAGGTGCCATCATAAGACAATGGATAAACACACAATATACTCATGGTCATATGATGGAATATTACTCAGCAATAAAAACGAAGGGAAATACTGATCTATACAACAATATCAATGACCCCAAAACATTATGTTAAATGAAAGAAGCCTTATACAAAAAAAAAAAAGTACATTTTATGATTTCACCTATAAAGTTCTAGAATAGGCAAAACCACGTATGGTAGAAGAATTAGAAGATAGTGATTACCTTTGTGGGATGAGGAGAAAGAACCAGCTGAGAAGAGGCATGAGGGAATTTTCTAGGGTGACAGTAATGTTCTATATCTTGATAGGAGTTTTGGTTACATGGGTACATGTATTTGTCAGTATTAATTCAAAAAAGTGAAAGTGAAGTCTCTCAGTTGTGTCTGACTCTTTGCAACCCTATGGGCTGTAGCCCGTCAGGCTCCTTCTCTGTCCATGGGATTTTCCAGACAAGAATACGGAGTGGGTTGCCATTTTCTTCTCCAGGGGATCTTCCTGACCCAGGGATCAAACTCAGGTCTCCCACATTGCAGGCAGACTCTTTACCCTCTGAGCCATCAGGGAATGCCATATAAAGATGAACTTTTGTAAGTGACTGAAGGAGCTTAATGAAACAGACTTGAATCCAGGTATCCTGCATTTCAGGCGGATTCTTTACCAGCTAAGCCATAGGGGAAGCCCAAGAATACTGGAGTGGGTAGCCTATCCTTTCTCCAGTGGATCTTCCCGACCAGGAATTGAACCAGGGTCTCCTGCATTGCAGGCAGATTCTTTACCAACTGAGCTATCATTGTATATACATTTTACATTAAGAGAAAAAACAGACTAATACTGATCTCTGGTTAATGATATATATGCTGAAGCATTTAGAAGAAAATGTACTGTCTATAAAATACCCTGGAACACATCCAAAAAAGTAAGATAGATTGGCAGATGGATAAAGAGATGGCTAAATACTAGTAGAGCAAACATACATAGTAAAATATCAGTGTAGAATTTAGTGATAGGAATACATATGTCCACTGTAAAATTCTTTCAACTTTCTGGTATATGTACAATTTTTCATAATAAATTTTGGGAAAAAAATCAAACAAAAATTTCACACCCACATTCAGAGCAGCATTATTCACAATAGCCAAAATATGAAAGCAACCCAACTGTTCATAGATATTTAGATGCACAAAATGCAGTATATGCATACAAATATCATTCATTTTTTTTTAAGAGGAATAAAATTTTGACATGTTTTAACATGGATGAGTCTTAAAGACATTATGTTAAGTGAAACAAGCCAGTCACAAGACAGCACATACTATATGATTCCATTTACATGAAGTGTCTAGAGCGGTCAAATTCATGAAGACAGAAAGTCAAATGGTGGCTACCAGGGGGCTGGGGGAAGGGGAGGAATAGAGAGTTAGTGTTTAATGAGTATAGAGTTTCAGTTGGGGAAGATGAAAAAGTTCTGAAGAAGTATTAATATAGGCTTGATTTTTAAATGGTACTGCCTGTATTAATATAAATGAGCATAATTGACAGTTTAGAATGCATTCCTCAATTACTAGTGTGAATAAACAGAGTTCCTTCAAATTAATGTTAATCAACTACACAACCAAAATAACATATATTCAAATGTAGAAAGTTATTTAAGAGGACACATTTTTACTTCCTTTCTTAAATTAAAAGCATAAATTTATCCTCAGTTCACTGACTCTGCCTCTTTAGACCTTTTGCTTCTTTGTTAGGTTAATAATGTCAGGTTTTGCCAGATTTTGCATCAGTTTCTCAAGCCAAAAGCAAGTAAATTGTAGTCTGACATGAGCCACAAATTTAAAACAAAGCAAGTAAAGAAAGGAACAGTCAAGAGAAAGGTGACCTTCTTCAAAGTATTTGAAAGAATCTATTAGTATATGGAAAATGGTATAAAATTATACCTTCAAAACGACAGAAAGGAAAGAACTAAAGAAGCAGCTCAGTAAAAGAGGAATTTGGGGAGTGTATTAGATAAGAACCTACGGGAAACTAATAAATTGTATAAATGCTTCGGGGGGGACTGATGATAGATACATTGGAATGATGTCATCCAATTTGTCCAAATATTATTATATCGCTACATTTAACAAATTTAAATTAATATAAAAGTTTAAAATACCCACTAATAAACATGTATTTCATCTGCTGATATGGCACTGATCTAAGAAACAATGTGTATGACAAGAATAGTCCAGACATAAAATGTGCCTGATGATTGATAAGAAATATTCTGTTCATAACAAGTATACTTTACAAATTATTTAAATCAGCCAAGATATTTTCTTGAAAAACCTGTAAATATGTAGCATGTGTGAAGAGTTATATTAATATGACTCAAAAATAAAAATTGAAGCACCATTTAAAAAATTTAAAAGCTCTTACATTTCTCTTCATATTACCTATACTGCAGTTTTCAAACATTTCTGCAAATCATTAAAAACTTTAATAAGAGTTGTAATGTAAATAAAAAATGAGTACACATAACACCATGATGCTATAAACTTGGAACATGAAACATCTGATATATAGATAGTGTCCTGAAAAGTAAGTATAACTACAAAACTTTTTCTTTAACCTAAAATATAAACAATGTCCTAGTTAACGTATCAGTAGGAAATACTATGTATTGAATAATTTTCTCAAATTAGAAATGTATAACTTACTATCAATATATTAGCAGCAATTACAACCTAAATGTCACACACCAGGAACTATACTTACACATAATAAAATAACTTCATTATAAAATAGGAATATTTTACTTAAAAAGCATTTTTTATATATGTTCATGTGCTATGATATCTACAGATTCAAATCTAAGCATTTTAGGCAATATAATAATAATATTTATTTCAATATATGGGGTGCAAATATAGCTTATCATATTATGACTATTATTAAATTTCTTTATGTGCTCACAGAACATTTTAAGTGTAATAAATGTAATTTTTATCATCTTAGGGAAAGACTGAAATTGGGGTGAATCTGCTGGGTGGACATTTTTTTTTTTTTAATTTTTTTATTAGTTGGAGGCTAATTGCTTCACAACATTTCAGTGGGTTTTGTCATACATTGATATGAATCAGCCATAGATTTACACTTATTCCCCATCCCGATCCCCCCTCCCATCTCCCTCTCCACCCGATTCTTCTGGGTCTTCCCAGTGCACCAGGCTGGAGCACTTGTCTCGTGCATCCCACCTGGGCTGGTGATCTGTTTCACCATAGATAGTATACATGCTGTTCTTTTGAAACATCCCACCCTCACCTTCTCCCACAGAGTTCAAAAGTCTGTTCTGTATTTCTGTGTCTCTTTTTCTGTTTTGCATATAGGGTTATCGTTACCATCTTTCTAAATTCCATATATATGTGTTAGTATGGGTGGACATTTTAAATGAAGTCATACACCATCCCACAGAATCTTAGGCAATCAGTAGTGAAATATCTCAAGTTCAAATATTAGATAGACAAACACCAGAAGAACTAGAAGTCTTTTCAAAATTTTAATTGTTACCCAACTTATTATAGTAGGGAAATGTCTTTTTTCTGATAAAGAGGTTAAAAGTATTTAGCTAGAAAGTTAACTTTCAGATTATATACTTTTAATCCACCATCAAAGATTACAAAGTTGTTTCATTTGCTAGAGCTTTAAATGTCATGAAGCAGTACCCTTTATTTCATTTAGGATGTTAAGTTTGATTCTAATTTTAAGCTCCCATTTCCCTCATGTTCTTAAATTAATTCATACAAATCCCTGATTAATAATAAAAGGGCTTGCCATCAGTATTCAAAGCCCAGCCTGAGTTGTCATGGCTGAAAGGGCAGAAATCTGCTTGGAGCAATGAGAGAACCCAACTGAATTCAGGGTGTCTCAGTCTATGAATGTGTAAGCACTTCATCTGTTCATGGAAACACAATGTTCTGGCAGGCTGGGGGTAAAGGTAGCTGCATGGGTAACAAACTGGAAGACCTGGGAAACTGCACTGTATCAAAGTCACTAAATGAGGGAAGCAAAGCATTTTACAAGGCTTTCTTTCATTTTCACACATAAAAAACGGTGTTGTTTAGTGTAAGCCATTTGTGATCTAGACATTTATTTTATCCCTATTACTGCTGTCCAATGATCTCTGCAGAGGTCACATGTGAATTTAACTATTTTATAAAAGAAATTGTTGCAAGTCAGAGCATAACACTAGCAGGGATGACTGGAAACTGATTATCCTTCTTAAATTCAGTGGTGAAAAGAACACTCTCTCAGAACTACATTTCACTCCTTTAGACTCAGCAGTTGTATGTACTTGAACAAGTAACATGTACATATCTGAAGCAGTTCTTGTCTGAAAAATAAGGATAGCCTTTCAGAGCTCTCGTGAAGACAACATGGTAAAAAAAAGTGGAAGTACCTTACAGAGTTGTGAATGTGGTGAAAGTACTCTGTAAACTATAACTCACATTGTATAAAACAGTATTATTTGAAAGATGGAGAATTCTAGTAGGGATCATATAGTACACACACAATCATTTCCAGTGAAAAAGTGACCTTGAAAAGTTAAGTGGGCTTCTGGTTTCCAGTTCCACATATAAAAAGCTAGGAAGTTGTCACTCCACCTTAACAAACAAAAAGCTGAAGAGACTGAAAAATCAACGATTCTTCTTGGGTCCAGAAGAGACAGGAGTGCACAAGGGAAACCACTGGCCCTGAGACTAGAGAGACAGGTGAACCTGACGGCCTGGAGCACAGCCTTACAAGTGGACACCACCCGGGGAACCAGTTCCAGGTAGGAAAACCTGGCTATGATTGATAAACCGTTGGAGGCTCAGTGCAGACAACTCTGAGGGTTAAAACTCCAAAGGCATCTACTCAACTCTTCCAAACACAGCCCCCCAATAATGTGAGATTTACCTCCAGGAGCATGACCAGATTCTCTGATAATAAATGTCAGAGAAACATCCTCTCATGCTTCGGGTAGGGGAAAGGGAAATGATCCATTCTGAAATATGCCCTGAAAAGGCCTGCCTTTAGAGGAAAAGGTTAACCAGCATCTAACCTGTTGGGGTATTATCAGAGTCTAACTGACCTGGGGGAAGGGAAATAGCCACCTCCAGTCCACTCTAGTCATCTGGCCCATTGAAAGAGGGATTAAAAAAAGAAGAGAGAGAAACATTTGTGAGAGTCCCAGTTCAGAGACACAGGCTCACTACAGAACTGAGACCTAATGATAGGACCACAGAACACTTACTCTACCCAACCCCTCACCAACACATTCAGTCATTTCAGTTCAGTCGCTCAGTCATGTCTGACTCTTTGTGACCCCATGGACTGCAGCATGCCAGACTTCCCTGTCCATCACCAACTCCTGTAGCTTACTCAGACTCATGTCCATTGAGTTGGTGATGCCATTCAACCATCTCATCCTCTGTCGTCCCCTTCTCCTCCCGTCTTCAATCTTTTCCAGCATCAGGGTCTCTTCAAATAAGTCAGTTTTTCACACCAACACATTACTAAGGGCCTATTTACAGCAGTTCCTTTTATCTGGTATATCACATCCAGCTATCAATAAAAATTACATGGCAAACCACAAGGCAGAAAATTCACCATTTGAAGAGACAGAATAAACATCAGAATGAAACAGAGCAGAGATGTTGGAATTATCAGATGGAGAATTTAAAACAACAATGATTAATATGCTAAGGGCTCTAATATACAAAGCTGGCAGCATGCAAGAACAGATGGACAGAGACTTCCCTGGCAGTCCGGTGGTTAAGAATCCACCTTGCAGTTCAGAAAACGTGGCTTCCCGATCTCTGGTCAGGAAACTAAGATACCACTTGCTGCGGAGCAACTAAACCCCTCTGCCACAATTAAAGAGTCCGTGCACTGCAACAAAAGACCCTGAATAATGCAGTGAAGATCCTGTGTGCCACAGTTACGACCCAAGGCAACCAAATAGATAAATATCTAAAAAAGAAAAAGAACAGATGGACAATGTAAGCAGAGAAGTGGAAATCTGAATAAAGAACCATAAAGAAATGCTAGAGATTAAAAAAATAAACCCATTGCAACAGAAATTTAAAATTTAAAAATTAAAATTTAAAATTTAAAACAGAAATTTAAAATGCCTGTGACAGGCTTACCAGAAATGGCTGAAGAAAGAATCTCTGAGCTAGAAGATGTATCAACAGAATCCTTGAAAACTGAAAAGCAAAGAGAACAAAGACAGGAAACAACAACAATAACAAAAAACAGAACAGAATATCCAAGGGCTGTGGGACAAATGCAAAAGATGTAACATATGCATAGTTGGGGATACCGGAAGGAGAAGAAACAGAGAAAGGAACACAAGAAATACCTGAAACAATAACTGAAATTCCTCAAATTAACGCCAGATGCTAAGCCACAGATCCAGGAAGCTCAGAGAACACCAAGCAAGATAAATACTTCAAAAACTACACTATGCATATCATTTTCAAATTAAAGAAAATCAAAGATAAAGAAAAATCCTGAAGGAAGCCAAAGAAAAAAATACACTGCTTATAGAGAAAACAATTACATCAGACTTCTCTTCTGAAACTATGCAAGCAAGAAGAGTGGAGTGACACTGAAAGTGCTGAGGGAAAACCCCTGCTAACCCAGAATTCTGCATCCTGAGAAATTATCCTTCAAAAGTGAAGAAGAAATAAAGATTGTCTCAAACAAATATTGGAGAAATCTGTTGCCAGCAGACCTGCCTTGCAAGAAATATTGAGAGATACTTATTAGAGAGAATGAAAACAATGTAGGTTAGAAACTGGATCTACATAAAGAAAGAGCATCAGAGAAAGAATAGTGAAGATACAATAAAAAATTCTTAATTGACTTAACAGTTTGTTCAAAATAATAGCAACAGCGTATTTGATTATACAAGCTTAGGTATCTTATCTTATATAGTGAATTTGATTATACAAGCTTATGTTTCATATCTTATATGCATACAAATATATACACAAGCATACACTGTATGCATGTACATATGCCTATGTATGCTTTTATTTAAGTGAAATGAGTGGCAGCAGTGATACAAGGGGCAGGAGGGAGGAATTAGGAATATTTTTTTTATAAGGCACTCACATTACCCATGAAATGGTATCATGTTATTTGAAAGTGGACCTGGATTAGTTATAAATGTATACTGCAAACCCTAGGGCAACCACTATAAAAGGTTAGAAAAAGCATAACTGATATGCTAAGAGGGGAAAGAAAATGGAATCAGAGGTTAAAGCGTCTGCCTGCAATGCAGGAGACCTGGGTTTGATCCCTGGGTCGGGAAGATCCCCTGGAGAAGGAAATGGCAACCCACTCCAGTATTCTTGCCTGGAGAACCCCATGGACAGAGGAGCCTGGTGGGCTACAGTCCACGGGGTCACAAAGAGTCGGACATGACTGAGCGACTCCACTTTCACAATATGATCTAGAATTCATACTTCTCCTTATTTACCCAAAGGAACTGAAAACTTATGTCCACACAAAATCTTCACATGGATGTTTATAGCAGCTTTATTCATAACTGCTAAAACTCAGAGGCAGCCAAGGACAGTCCTTCAGGAGGTGAATGGATAAATAAATTGTGGAACATCTAGACAATGGGATATTCTTGGATGCTAAAAGGAAATGTCGATACAGAAATCAGATTGATTATATTCTTTGGAACTGAAGATGGAGAAGCTCTATACAGTCAGCAAAAACAAGACAGGAAGCTGACTGCGGCTTAGATCATAACTCTATATTGCAAAATTCAGACTTAAGTTGAAGAAAGTAGGGAAAACCACTACACCATTCAGATATGACCTAAATCAAATCCTGTAGGATTATATAGGTGGAAATGACAAGTAGATTTAAGGGATTAGACCTGATGGAGTGCCTGAAGATCTATGGACAGAGGTTAGTAACATTTTATAGGAGGCAGTGATCAAGGCCATACCCAAAAAAAGGAAATGCAAAAAGGCAAAATGGTTGTCTGAGGAGGCCTTACAAATAGCTGAGAAGAGAAGCTAAAAGACAAAGGAGAAAAGGAAAGATACACCCATCTGAATGCAGAGTTCAAAGAACAGCAAGGAGAGATAAAGCCTTCTTAAGTGAACAATGTAAGGAAATAGAGGAAAACAATACAATTGGAAAGACCAGAGATCCCTTCAAGAAAATTAGAGATACCAAGGTAGCATGTCATGCAAAGATGATGCACAATAAAGGACAGAAATGGTATAGACCTAACAGAGGCAGAATATATTAAGAAGAGGAGGCAAGAATACACAGAAGAACTATACAAAGAAGGTCTTAATGACCCAGATAATCATGATGGTGTGGTCACTCACCTAGAGCCAATGGAGTGTGAAGTCAAGTGGGCCTTAAGAAGCATTACTACAGACAAAGCTAGTGGAGGTGATGGAATTCCAGCTGAGCTATTTCAAATCCTAAAAGATGATGCTGTGAAAGTGCTGCACCCAATATGCCAGCAAATTTGGAAAACTCAGCAGTGGCCACAGGACTGGAAAAGGTCGGTTTTCACTTCAATCCCAAAGAAAGGCAATGACAAAGAATGTTCAGACTACTGCACAACTGCACTTATTTCACATGCTAGCAAGGTCATGCTCAAAATTCTTTAAGCTAGGCTTCAACAGTAGATGAATCCAGAACTTCCAGATAAACAAGCTGGATTTAGAAAAGGCAGAGGAACCAGAGGTCAAATTTTCAGCATCCACTGGACCACAGAAAAAGCAAGGGAATTGCAGAAAACATCTCCTTCTACTTCATTGACTACGCTAAATCCTTTGACTGTGTGGATCACAACACACTGTGGAAAATTCTTAAAGAGAATTACCTACCTTAACTTACCTACCTACCTCCTGAGAAACCTGTATGCGGGTCAAGAAGCAACAGTTAGAACTGGAGATGGAACAATGAACAGGTTCAAAATTGGGAAAGGAGTTCATCAAAGTTATACATTTTCATGCTGTTTATTTAACTTATATGCAGAGTATATCATGCGAAATGCTAGGCTGGGAGAAGCTCAAGCTGGAAGCAAGATTGCCAGGAGACATACCAATAACCTCAGATATGCAGATGACACCACTCTAATGGCACAAAGTGAAGAACTAAAGAGCCTCTTAATGAAGGTGAAAGAGGAGAGTGAAAAAAACTGGCTTAAAAGTCAACATTCATAAAATGAAGATCAGGGCATCCGGTCCCATCACTTCATGGCAAACAGAAGAAGAAAGATGGAAACAGTGACAAACTTCATTTTCTTGGGTTCCAAAATCTCTGCAGACAGTGACTGCAACCATGATATCAAAAGATGCCTGCTTCTTGGAAGAAAAGCTATGACAAACCTAGACAGTGTATTAAAAAGCAAAGACTTCACTTTGCTGACAAAGGTCCATATAGTCAAAGCTATGGTTTCTGCAGTAGTCATGTACGGATGTGAGAGTTGGACCATAGAGAAGGCTGAGCACCAAAGAACTGATGCTTTCAAACTATGGGGCTGGAGAAGACTTTTGAGAGTCCCTTGGACTGCAAGAAGATCCAACCAGTCCATCCTAAAGGAAATCAACCCTGAATATTCATTGGAAGGACTGATGCTAAAGCTGAAGCTCCAATACTCGGGCTACCTGATGCTAAGAGCCAACTCATTGGAAAAGACCCTGATGCTGGGGAAGATTGAAGGCAGTAGAAGGGGGCAACAGAGGATCAGATGGTTGGATGGCATCATTGACTCAATGGACATGAGTTTGCACAAACTCAGGGGATAGTGAAGGACAGGGGAGCCTGGAGTGCTGCAGTCCATGGGGCCACAAAGGGTCTCACGACTGAGCAACTGAATAACAACAAAAAAGAAAATGAGCTATCAAACCGTCAAAAGATATGGAGGAAACTCAACTGTATATTACTAAGTGAAAGAAGCCAATCTGAAAAGACTACATGTCGTATGATTCCAACTATATGGCATTTTAGAAAAGGCAAAACTATGGAGACAAGAAAAAGATCAGTTGTTGCAGGGGGAGCAGGAGGTACAAATAGGCAAGCACATAGGATTTTTAGGGTCATGAAAATACTCTGTATGATACTGTAATGAAGAATATGTCATTATACATCTATCCAGATACATAGGATGTACAGCACAAAGAGTGAGCCCTAAAGTAAATTATGGACTTTGGGTGATTATGATGTATCAATGTACATCCTGGGTTTAAAAAAAAAATGTACCATGTCTACCTTCCTCTCAAGTTTATTATAAAACCTAAAACTGCTCTGCTCTTAAAAAAAAATTTAAGTCTTAGAAAAAAGAATTAAGTGATTTCTTCATTATATCATCATCCTTTATTCATATTATTCACTAAGGATAATCAAGACATTTATTGATGTCCTGGTGTATGTGTTTCAGGTACTATTTAAGTCCTTTATATACATTAACTCATTTAATACTCACAATATTTCTGACACAGGTACTATTCTCATTTTACACATTAGGAAACACATTAGGAGACAGAATAAACTTGACAAAGGTCATATAGCTAGGAAGTGATACTACTAGCCCTTGAACCCAGGCAGTCCAGCTCGTCACCATTATACTATACTGCTTCTGCTTATTCATTCATTCTATCATTCGTTAATTCACAATTGATCAAATCTTTATTGAGCATGTGGGATATGTCAAGAGCTCTGACAGAAACATTTTCAACAAGGAAGTTCTCAAGACATTTACCTTTCCCAGGAAACTACTGAAGGAAATGCTCCTTCAAAACCAGGAAATAAATAAAAGAGGAAGCTAGAGGAGGAGACACTCCAACAAAACTGAAGTAAACAATAAAAGGTGAAGACCTAGGATCCAGAAAACAGGAAAATCCAGAAGAAAGGGGAAGAGAATTCCGAGGACAATGGTAAAACGTAATGCTAGAATGACATCTGTGCGAGAGGCTGAGAGAGCAACCAGTCCAGACTAGAGATGAAGAAGGAGGAACGAAGGAAGGAAGGCTCCAGAGGGATACTCCTCAGGAAAAAAAAAGGAAAAACATGGATTGACTGCATGAGAAGACCTCTTGGGCAAATTGTGGGAAGAGTTAATAGGAATATAGAAGACCAAGAAAAGTATAAAAGCAAATAGAGAGGCCACTATTAACTTTAAGAAAAACAAAATGTTGTACCATGGAATGTAGATTGCATTATTCATGGTTACATAATTTATTCGTTCACTTTTTACCCTTGCCTTGCGTCCCTGTAATCAGAGCAGACTTCCTATTATACTGACCTGGGTCTTGGCCTTGTGACTTGTTTTAGACAAAGGAAAACAGGGAGATGTGACACACACTAGAGTCAAGGAAAACTTTAAATGTATTTGTGGGATCTGGTTTTGTCTGCCCCACCTAGGGTCTATCCATTGGGATTAGATCTCAAATGAGAAAAGGTGAAATCAAGATGAACTGAGCACTGACAAGGCTAGCAGAACCCAGCAGAGTCTCAACTGGTCTTTTGAAACATGAACAATAAATAAATGTTGTTAGCTACTGAAATTTTTCTTTTTTTGCTATAGCAAAAAGTTGACTAATACATATAGCACAGTCCATAGCTGAGCAAACAATATTTACATAGTCATAATAACATAGTTACATTATAACCATATTATAATTGACTATATTACATAATTATACTATAATTTGTAACAATAATAAAAACATTGATACACTAGAGATTCAAGAAGAAAATTGAAACTAAATGCTGTGATAATAACTTTTGTTAAGACAGTGAGGCCAACCTACCAACCTAGATAGCATACTAAAAAGCAGAGACATTACTTTGCCAACAAAGGTCAGTCTAGTCAAGGCTATGGTTTTTGCAGTGGTCATTTATGGATGTGAGAGTTGGACTGTGAAGAAAGCTGAATGCCGAAAAATTGATGCTTTTGAACTGTGGTGTTGGAGAAGACTCTTGAGAGTCCCTTGGACTGCAAGGAGATCCAACCAGTGTATCCTAAAGGAGATCAGTCCTGGGTGTTCATTGGAAAGACTGATGCTGAAGCTGAAACTCCAATACTTTGGCCACCTCATGCAAAGATTTGACTCATTGGAAAAGACCCTGATGCTGGGAGGGATTAGGGGTAGGAGGAGACGGGGACGACAGAGGATGAGATGGTTGGATGGCATCACCGACTCGATGGACATGAGTTTGAGTAAACTCCGAGAGTTGGTGATGGACAGGGAGGCCTGGCGTGCTGCGATTCATGGGGTCTCAAAGAGTCGGACACAACTGAGGGACTGAACTGAACTAAACTGAGCGACTGAACTGAACCAAACTGAAGAGAGTGAGGAGAGAGAGATGGGACCAGTAACACTGGTCTTCCTTTACTGTAGAATTAGAGTCTTACATTTTCAGTTCCAGATGTCATAAAAACATATTACACAAAAACAACAACAACAACAAAAAACATATTACAGGAAAGATGTTGCCTAAAAGTGAGATAACATTAAAGGCTAACCTGTACAGAGAGCTCTCAATTAATATAGAAGTCAATTATCTACTCTACATATTATCTATGATCACCGCATGTCCTCTTCCTAACACTTGCCACCTTTGATTGAAGATGGTCATTTCAATCATCTTTACCGCATTATCACAGAATGAGGAAAACGATTCAAAAAAAGAAAAATGATTCAAAGTGATTACCAAATTTTGCTTCTTTTTTAACAACTATAATTCAGGGACAGTTTAAGCTCAATATGTGAACAGTTTTATTCACAAAACAAATCAATAAGTAATATATTTTACAAAATAATTTAGTATAGGATCCCTTTAAATAGTGGACCTGCATTGAAATAATTGGATTGACCAAGATTTTGACAGTTTTCTAGAAATACAGTTACTGGGCAAAGAACAATATACTTGTTTCATACCTCTGCATCCTTCATATTCACATCCATGTTTTTTGTTTTGATGACTTTGGTTATATGGTCAATGTTGTTTTCCCTGCAGTAATCAAATATGTCTTTGTCTTCTTCCCTAATTGGAGTTAACAAAAAAAAAAAGTTTTTGTCTTAATAGGTAACACAGAAAAGTTACATATTTTTAATACAATCTGTTTGCTGTAAACATTAATGGAATCTGTTTTTATAAAGAATTTTCCAGGAACAGTAGTGGATTTTCAGGAAGACAATACATCCAATCTCTGAAAAAACTAAGGTTCTTAGCAACTATAGAGAAAAGCTTCATCTGCTTTAACAAGTTATACCAGTACACTAATAAAACATCTTGAGTAGATTTTCTCAATGCTCTTTTTCTCCCCAGTTGCTTTTACACAGACAGGCACATATATCCTCTGACTCAGAATGTTCAATTGTAGCACTGCAGTGAGAAGGTCATTTTCCATTGCCAGTATAGAGGTAGCAAAGGATCGGAACAAACTTACTACTTCTATTACAGAAAAACAGAATGAGTTGGTTGCTATCCAAGTTTTTAAAAATTATACACAAATACACACAACACACACACACATACATGCACACCAAAGTAATTTTCTTAAGGGAAAGATAATGACAGCATCACAAAATTCTGAAATCCTTCATGAGATAATACAAATAAAGACTGGGAAGCATACTATACACCCAGTACTACCCTAAGTACCTCAGTGTACTAATTCACTTACTCTTATTCGACAGTTTCACTGCACAGATAAACAAGTATGGAGACATTATATGACCTGTCAAATAGCATCACATTTATCAAAGGTAGAATAAGAGGTAGAACTCACTCAGACGAACTGATTTTGTAGATAGTCCATTTTTCTACTTTTCTATTATATCAAGCCACATCTTCAACTAGTAAGCTGTAATCTACTGCAGAATCTAAAGCAGAAGTTCTTGACATGAGGTCTATGAGTCCTCTAAAACAGTATACAGAATTATGTATGCAAATGCATAATACATTTTTATGAATGTGTTGGCAGGGAGCAAGGGGAACAGGCGGGTGGGTAGTTTCAATGAGGTCCTCAAAGGATCGGTAATTTGGAATATTAATAATGAAACTGTCCGACATGTGGGCTTAATTTTCCAAACAGGCATAAAAGAATGCAATTTGAGTTCCAAAAATTATAACTAGTATTTTTGATAAATGTAAGTCCATGGCTTCCATTTATCAGAAATTAAAGCGACTGACCATAGGAGGTCTCCTATCTTAAAAGCCAATAACTTTTACCCTATAAAAAGTTATTTCCCAGTCAGTGGTAGTTAAGTCATACCACAATCCTGTGGCATTTACCATCTAAGATTCCCTTATGCATTTGATGTATTTGCTAATCTACTACATGCAAGGCATTGGGCAAGATTCTGTTTATAACAGATAATAAGGATAAGAAAGAAACTCTGTGTTCAGTACATGTACAGTATAGCTGAAATGATTAAAATCTATACAGTTTAAAACTGTATTTATTTTCATTTATTTATTTGGCTGTGCTGGGTCTTAGTTGCAGTACATGTGATTTCTGATCTTTAGTTGTGGCATGCAGGATCTTCCAGTTGCAGCAAGTGAACTCTTCGCTGCAGCATGTGGGATCTAGTTTCCCCACCAGGGACTGAACCTGGGCCCCCTGCATTGGGAGCCCTTAGCTCCTGGACCACCAGAGAAGTTCCCCAAATCCATACACTATTAACATAATGTGAAACTGGATCTTTAAAAAGGTCTATCAGAATACAGTGGAGAAACAGTCCACCTCAAGCTAGAGAAAATGAGCTAAGTCTCCAGGAAAAAAAATCATGTTTTTTTAAAAAAAAAAAAAAAGTATGATCTCTTGAAAATGTTCATTTGCAGAAGAGAAAATGCTTTTCTAGATCATTTACTCTGGAGGGAAAAAAAATAGAGAAGTCTGAGACCAAAACCCCTAAAAGGACAAGTCTGATTTTTTAAATTAAGGCTTTATATAATACTATTTTAGCTATATTTAACTATCACA